>NW_028258296.1:57292500-57592500 GCF_053883595.1 Heterocephalus glaber | reverse complement strand
TGATCCTATCTACCTTTCAAAAAAAAAAAAAAAAGGAACTACCTTAAGTTACACGTAACTCTCAATTCTATTCCCTACTCTCTAGCATGCTGGATATTTAAACTTCAGCAGGTTTGTATCTGCCTCTCCACCACCACACACTTCTCTCAATAGTAGTCTAATTCCTTTCAAGGCTCCTCCCACATTTTTTTCTTTTAAGTTTTTTTGAGACACCATCCCTGCTGTGTGGCCGAGGCTGGCCTCAAACTCATAGTGATCCTCCTGCCTCAGCCTCTTGAGTGCTGGGATTACAGGTGTGAACCACCCCACCTGGCTCACATAGTTTCCTTGAGTATCCCAAGTGCCTTGGCCATTAATATATACACAGTACTCTAGAGTTTACAAAACACCAACTCAAATATTTTATTTTCTTGTGCTGTAAGACAGGTAGATATTACTATAATTACCAACTTATAGATGTATTTACTAACATTCTCAAGGTAAAGCAACTGCTAAATACCAGAAAACACATTCTTTTGAGTTCCAAATCCTGTTCTCTTTCTCCTCTAATGTATTCTCTCCCAGAAGTTGCCAGACTTAGGAAATAAAAATATAGGATTCTCAATTAAATCTAAATTTAATTAATTAAATTTAATTTCAGATAAACAAGTAACTTTTTTTTAAAAAGTAACTTTTTCGTGTAATACTTAGGACATACTTATAGTCATTCTTTATAAAAATTACTTAACTGAAAATCAAATCTAACTAGGCATCCTGTATATATCTGAGAGCGCTATCACCTACCCCGCAAAAAAGCAACCTCGTCGTACTCGTCTGTTCCTTCTAACTGGCACCCCCGTGAGTTTGTTTACTATTCTGTATTATCTTCAGTACTCAGATTTTGAAGCTCTTGAAACTTTACAAAACTTTATGTCCTCGGCTTCAAATCGGACTCAGAAACTCAGCTCGAGTCTGAGCTGAAGAGGGCTAGCTCATTGCTAAGAGCCTTTATGGAAACTAGACCTGGATTTCAATCCTGGTTCCACCACTTAAGCAGCTCTGTGACTGCAGGAGCCACTTAAAATCGTCGACGCTGATCTATAATATGGAAGAATATTTACCTTAAATAAAGTTTAAATGAAATAAAGTAAATTGTCTGACACGTAGAAAACCATCCGTCAAAGCTGTAACTTTGACGATAATACAGGTAAAGGTAGTAGAGTTGGAGAAGAGTGAACGGGGCAATTTACAATCTCTCTTCCTAGCATCCATCTTGAGTCCGGGACGCAGGCTAAAGACAGACCAAGTGCTGATCTAGAGAGGACGGCGCTGGAATAAAGCAAGACCGCAGGGTCGGGTGGGCAATGGCTGCCCACGGGCTGCGGGGTCCAGGGGGTACCAGGGCCCGGACCCAGGATGACTCAGGGAGTCGACCCGGCTGCTCGATCCCGGCCCCACCTCATCTATCGGACTCCCGCCCCCACCCGCACCCCCACCCCAGGCCGGGTCGGCCTGGTTCTGTGCCAATTCTCAGCCAGTCTTGGCCCCCCCGGGCCCCGAGTAGCGCCTCACCAAACCATAGTGCTTTCCAACACCATCTTGCTGCCTTCTTGTCTCCCGACCGGCTCTGAGACTGCCTAACAAGAGCCCCTCCGATTGGTCTGGCAGTGTTCACCAATCAAAAACCTCGGATCGGCACGCTGCTCCCGCCTCCATCCTCCGCGTTGCATTCTGGAAGTTGTAGGCTCAGCCAAAATATGAGCGACCTCGGGGGAGTGGATGAAAAGGGTTACCGTGGTAACACAAAAAAGGAGGCCTAGGGGCCGGGGATTTAGCTCAGTGGCACCGCGCCTGCCTCACAAGCGCAAGGTATTGAGTTGGATCCCCAGTACAAACAAAAAAAAAGGAGGCCTAGAAGCAGGCAAGCCCCTAGGTTCAATAACCATCACCACAAAACAAAAGCAAAAACCTATTTGTAATGCCAGGAGTGGTGGTGCATGCCTGTAATCCCAGCACTTGAGAGGCTGAGGCAGGAGGACCTGGAGAGTTCGAGGTCAGCTTTTGCTACATAGTGAGTTCAAGACCAGACTAAACTCCATGGCAAGACTCTGTCTCAAAAAACAAAAACAAAACATTCAACCTATTTGTAAGACAATTTGGCAACTTTGAACACTGATTTTTGGCTGAGAATAATATTACATTGTTTGTGTATATGAGTCTTTATCAGGACTGGGGGTGTGGCTCAGTGGCAGAGCACTTGCTCAGCTGCACAGGCACTTTGTATTAGATCCTCAGCATGAGTGGGGCAGGATCCATATCACTTAAATCATATGTCAGAATATGTGTGGACGAAAGGACATGATGCCTAGGATTAATTTAATCCTTTGGTGGTACAGAAAGTGAGGGTGAGTTATAAAGTATAAATAAAATCGGCAGTATTTATGACGATAGTTATTGAAGGGTTATGGCAGTTCATTAAATTTCCACAATTAAAAACAAATCCTGGACGGGGATTTAGCTTAGTGGTTCTGCCGCCTGCCTCGCAAGCACAAGGACCCGAGTTCGATCCCCGGTACTGGAAAAAAAAAAAAAAATCCTGGATAGAGTGGCACATGCCTGTAATCCCAGCTCTCAGGAGGCTGAGACCAGAGGATCGCTGAGTCATGGCCAGCCTGGATGTAGTTATGTAATGACACTGTCTCCAAAAAAATTTTTTTTTTGCCAGAGATTTAGCTCAGTGGTTTCATCGCCTGCTGCGCAAGCTCAAGGACCAGAGGTCGATCCCCGGTACCAAAAAAAAAAAAAAATTTTTTTTTTTCATTAAAAAAAATCCCAGGGGTGGAGATGAGAAGAGAAATTGGAATCAGCAAGCAGATCCTTTGTAACATTATTGTTTGTTTGGTTTTCGGTAACGGGGATCGAACTCGGATCCTTGTGCTTGCAAGGCAGGTGGTGGAACCACTGAGCTAAATCCCCGGCCCGTAACATTTTTTTTTAAAACAGAGTCTCACTATGGAGTCCAGGCTGGCCCTGAACTCTGAGAGATCCTCTTGCTTTAGCATCTTAAGCGCTGAAATTAGTCATGTGCCAACATGGCCAGCCAAAATTCTTTCTTTAAAAAGTCTTGATATGTAGCCCAGGCTGGCCTTGAACTCATAGGATCCTCTTGCCTCCACCTCCTGCATGTACGGGTTACAGACGTGGGCTACCACACTCGTCATGAATTTTTAAATGATTTTGGAAGATTTTATAATTACCTGGTTTTTCATGTCCTTGAAAAGCTAAAAGTATTAATTGTTTAACCTGGAATTATTTCAGCTGGCATTATCTTTGTTTAAAGAATGATGAATGAGCTGGGGATTTAGCTCAGTGGCTCTGTGTCTGCCTCGAAAGAGCAAGGTTCTGAGTTCGATCCCCGGAAAGAGGAAAGAATGATGAATGAGGAGCAACCTACTTTCCAGGTTCCCTACTGTTCCTCTCAGGCAGGAACTGTTTAACCCTCAATAAATATTTCCTAATCTAAAAAGGAATGAGGCTCCGACGACGACGTGAATGCCTTTCTGAATAACTGAGTGACATGCTTAAAACATGGACCAGGAGAGGATCTCCAACTTTATTAGCCCGTGGTTTTGATTTCCCTTTGTACAGAAGTTTTACAATAACAGACACTACGCATTTGTATCTAAATCTAAATTAGTGGACAGCTCCAGAATGAACACTTACTGCCATCCACCACTAGAGGGACCCTTTGACCACGAAAGGGATCTAACGCAGGGCTTTCCCAGTTGCAGCGCCCTGAAAAGGGAGCGAGTGACAGGCTGGCAAATAACATTTGTGCCTAAAACACACCCAGATCCAATGCCTGTTTGGAAAAATGTTTTCTCTTACCGAAGCTCACTGAGGGATAAGCCTAGCCGGCCTGGTGTCGCAGGCCTGTAATCCCAGCAGGCGGCTGAGGTAGGTGTCCGTCCAGCCCAGGCTATGTGGTGAGAACTTGTCTCAAAAAAGACAAAAAAGGGCCGAGGATTTACCTCAGTGGTTCCGCCGCCTGCCTCGAAAGCTCAAGGACCCGAGTTCGATCCCTGGTACCAAAAAAAAAAAAAAAAGTCAAAAAGGACAAAAAACCAAAACACTGAGGGCGGAGCCCGTGGGCAAAGTCAAAATCAAAACAGGATCCCCAGTTCCTCTTCCAATCTGATCTTTCCAGCACAAAGTTGTTTTTCTCCGCTCCTGTTGCCATCCCATCATTCCCCGCACGCCACCCAGGCCTGCCTTTTCAGTGCAACCTGATAGAACACTGTCCAGACCAGTCTCTCCTTTTTTCCCCCAGTTCTAAGGATCGAATTCAGCACCTCACACCTGAGGCAAGCACTTTGCCACTAAACTACACCTCCCAGCCCTGAACTATTTTATTATTATTTTTTAAAATACTCCATGAGTACTACTCAGCCATAAACGAGAAACTAGAGACATTTATAGCTAAATGGATGCATATTGAGGCTATCCTCTTTAAGTGAAATACATAGGACACACACGTGTAAATACCGAATAGTTTCTCTGGTGTGAGAAACTGAAAGTGTAATTAAGGATTAAAATGATTAAAATGAATAACTGATAATCTGAAATAGGAAGAAAAGGTTCAAAGGGGTAGAGGTGGCAAGAGGGGAAGGGGAGGGATCAGTTACAGGCTGGAATCTGTAAAGAATCCATATATAGATTGTGTTTAAAACTCTAGAAAGAGATGTAGATAGAGACTAGGCTGGAGCTCATCAGTGGGTTGGAAAGGAAGAGTCACTGAGATCAAAGGAGAGAAGGGTGTTTCCAGGAGAAGCACATACAACTATGTACAGTACACAGTACCTGATAGTGTGATAAATGACTGTTACTGTTTTAGGTACTCATCATAACATGCTGTGCTTTTCATCCTTCAGAGCATAATCCTACTTATATGAGTTTACTGTAAAACAATGTGCTGCTATGCCAGTGGTAGCCTCATGTATCTCGTGTTTAAGTGCAATTTGCATAATATCAAGGGGCCATCACAGATGATTGACATATACCTTTTCAGTTTGCACTTAGAAGTTGGCAGTGTGGTACTTTGCGATACACACAGATGAAACTGCTTAATAACATATTTTTCAATTATTTTTCCATCATGTGTCACATGACTGCATTGAAATTTAAATTTTAAAAATTTGGCCTATGTGGAGTCTACTAGCTAATTAGAATTTTTTTCTAGACCACTATTTGTTCAATAGCAGTTTTAAAAATCTTTCTAAAACAAATCACATCCTTTGATGTCTTGTTAATGCTTGACATGTTTTTTTAAATTACATGGAAAAATGTTTAAGAACTTCTGTTTTGCTTTGGTTGAGTTTATTATATTTGAATATTATTATAGTTTTTTCCCTTGCATTGCTTTTCTTTGAATAATTTTAATTTTTGTGTATGTGTGTGTTTAGTGAATAATAAAGTTTTTTTTTTTCAAACCTCAGAAACTTTTTTGGGGGCAGTATGTATAAAGTGGTTTTATTATTGGGATGGCAGTGTTGGTTCAGCATTGGAAGATCCACCCCCAAAAGTCATCATTTTAACAGAGGAAAGGAAAAAGCCATATGATCCTGTCACTAGTTGGAGAAAAAGTATTGGATTAAATTCTACAGCTGTTCATGGTAAAGCTAGCTATTAGGAGACTAGAAGTAGAACAGAACCTTCTCAACAGATAAGCCATGTACTCTATACTTTCAGCAAAAACACCTTATATGAATGGAGAAGATACAGTGCTTTCTCCCTAAGGTGGGGAACAAGGCCAGATATGCCTACTCTTCACCTGTCCATTAAACTTTGTGGGGTTGTTTTAAAAATTGAAAAAAAAAAAAAATACTCCATGGGGCCGGGGATTTGGCTCAGTGGTTTTGCCGCCTGCTGTGCAAGCACAAGGACCGGAGTTCGATCCCCGGTACCAAAAAAAAAAAAATACTCCATGGTTCCTGTCTATACAGTATGGTTTCTCAGTCTAGAAGCAGGCAGGGCATCTGATGTCACCTCCACCCATACCTAGTGCAATA
Source organism: Heterocephalus glaber (assembly GCF_053883595.1). Classification (NCBI taxonomy): domain Eukaryota; kingdom Metazoa; phylum Chordata; class Mammalia; order Rodentia; family Bathyergidae; genus Heterocephalus; species Heterocephalus glaber. The sequence continues at coordinate 57,586,453 of NW_028258296.1, read as the reverse complement.
TGCCCACCACCGTCTCTTCCTATTCTCTAAAACAGACCACTCTCACGTGCCAGGTCCTTGCGCTGCTGGGAAACTTTCCCCAAAACTTGCGGCCCACCGTAACCTCTGATTTCCTTCCACTTTTATACTTTGTACCACTCTTTCAAAGAGCTTAAATTCTTAGCAGTATCACATCCAATTTTTCCTAATGTATTTGTGTATGTGTTTCTCCCCTGGATATTATAAGCTCTTGAAGCCAATTACTTCTTTTGACCTCTAATTACCTTGGACATAGCTGCTACATAAATATTTGTAAGAATGATCTGAACAGGACAGGGAACAGTGGCATGGAAGGAACAATGTTTAGTGAACTTGCTTTCCGAAAGCTTCTCTAACTTGGAATAAACTTTTTTTTTTCTTTTGAGACAAGTTTGTTCAGGCTGACCTTGAACTGTGTAACCCAGGCTGGCCTCAAGCTCACTAAAACTGGCCTCCTGCCTCAGCCTCCCAAGTCCTGGGATTACAGGGGTGTGGTACCATGCCTGGCTTTCTTAGCCTAGTTTCAACCTCATGGAAAGAAGCCATTTTCGTGCTTTAGTATACCCTACGGCCAGGAATCCAGAAGGAAAAGCAAGGAACCTATGGCCACCCAATACCACGCTTGCTTTTCCATCTTCCTTGCCTCTTCTCCCTGTTAAATTATGGTGAAGGGGCTGGCAAGCAGGGATTGAGAACCAGAGTCAGACTGAAGCTGGAGTAGGGGAAACTGGGAAGGATGACAACATGAACAAAGCTGGGCCTGGGTGACAGAGGTGGAGCAGGTGGACTATGAGTAAGAAGTGAAGGGAGGGCTGGGGATTTAGCTCAGTGGTTCCACCACCTGCCTTGAAAGCCCAAGGTCCCGAGTTCAATTCCTGGTGCCAAAGAAACATGAGAGCATTACTTTGGCGCGGGGGGATTTAGCTCAGTGGTTCTGCCACCGGCCTCGCAAGCACAAGGTCCCAGGTTCGATCCCCGGTACCAAAAAAAAAAAAAGGGAGAAGGCAGAGGTGCAGCTCAGCGGTGGAGCACGTGCTTAGCATGTTTGAGTCCCTGGGTTCAATCCCCAATACCAAAATGACAAAAACGGAACAAGAGTAACAAAGAAGAAAAACCAGGTCTAAAGAACTGAATAAAGTTTAATACATTAAAACCAGGTATTTATTACTTTTAAATTGCATTTGCCATTTCTGAACAATACAAAGTAGAGGCAAATAGTAACACTTCATAAAAATGTTGAGTCCCCATTCCTTTCTCTGAGATCCTCCCTCAAATATTCCCTCCCATCCCTTACAGAACACTGTCCTGAATAAAACACTTAAATACGTCATAAATAGTAAATTATGAAAAAAATAGCAAGAATTGTTTCTTTTCTTCCTGTAAAAAAGAACACGGCAGCAAAGACAGGGAGCCAGAAACTGGCTGGGGGTGTCTAATATAGACAGTTACTCGGGGTACAGGCTAACCTACTACCACGGTAGGGTGGGATGGAGAAGAGACTGCAGGACTTCGACCACCTGCCACATACACCAGGCCGCCTTCTTGCCCTGAGAAGAGCGGACTGATCGGAAGGACAATCACAACTCAGAGAAGGGGAGGACAGGGCTCGTGGGGCCCCCTTCCAAAGTCCCTGCACAGAGCGGGAAAAGAGCACGGACGGTTACGGAGTCATCAAGACAAGTGTCTGTTGGGCCAGGGATTTAGCTCAGTGGTTTCAACGCCTGCTACGCAAGCACAAGGACCCGAGTTCGATCCCTGGTACCAAAAAAAAAAAAAAAAAAAAAAAAAAAAAAAAGACAAGTGTCTGCTGGCTCCCCTGGGCTGAAGAGAACCTTCTCTCGCTTCACTGAGGCGGACGGCCTGTTCAGCAGACACAGGCTTCTGTCCACCGCAGCTCCACAAATAGCAGAACATTGCTCAAAACGACAAGAAGAACAAAGAAAAAAATCTCCTTTGGAAGAATGGTCTAAAATTCATCTGATACATCTTCATATTTAGAAAAATGACTAGAATACATTTCAAACTTCCAAGTATTAGTGAGTGGGTCCTGCCTGGGGAGGGCTCTCACCTCCTAACCCGTGGCAGCCCCATTGTTTTAACAAAAGGGGCAAGGATGGCCACAGGTCCCACTCTTTTCATCTCTTGGCCTTAAGAATGTCCTCATCCTGTGAGGAGCTGACAGGAGCTGCTGCTGGCAGAGCAACTGCCACATTTCCGTTTCACAGCCACTGCGGCTCATCTGTGGGAACCCTAGGAGCAGGTATCTCTGACTTTTGAAATTGTGTTGTGTGCTCTTTGTTCTTGTCCTTTTGAAAGAAAAAAGGAAGAAGACAGAGATGGTTAAAAACCCTTATTCCCCCAAAACCCTTTACAACAATTCCAGGGTCTTCCTCCAGTGACCAGAGGGAAGAAGGCAGGGGATCGGGTACCAGCAGTGTGTCCTGAGGAAGTGAGAGTCCAGCTCCTGGAGAAAGGTGCACGACGGGAGGAGAACCGCAAAGTCCAGCAAGCCCACTGCCAGCACAAACAATGGGAGTTTGAAGAAACTCGACTGTGGAAGCCGAGGCTGGCCCGGCAGAACTCCGCACCAGCCGACTCTGGAGTGGAAGGGCTGCTGCTGTCCTCAACTGTCCAAGGCACCAACGCCCACTCAGAGGCCGGGGAAGAACTGCTTCCTCATCATGAAGGAGGCGGAGCTCCCCTAGCTCCTTATTAAACTCCTTTTTGGTTTGTTTGTTTTTGATGACCAAGAAGAAAACTGAGTGTTCTTGGGCAAGGGCCAACATCCTGATATCACAGCAACAGTGGGGTCTTGTTTCCAGTCTTCTGAGGTTTGTTGCTCACTGAGAAGGCAAAGGGTGTAAAGTCAAGGGTGTGGAGCTTGAGATTAGGAGGCAGGGATGGAACTCAAGTTAACTTCAACCTAGGGAACAAAGTTAAGACATTTTCTTCTACTTCATCCTCATTTTCCAAGGACGAGTTACAAAACCATAAAATTGATAAAAAGCACGACTGGGGGCACCCAGGCCTCTAACCCCATCCGCTGCCTCCTTCCCTTTGCCCACTGCCCTCTTCCCCACCCCCACTCCGTCTGGACTCCTTTACACCTCTGAAAGCCTCCCCTCCCGCACACCAGACACTCACATGGGGGAACTCCTCCTCTGTAATTTCAAGCTTTTCCAAAGCTGAACTAAGAGGAAGAAACAAGAAACAGAGAAAAGAATTAGAAGATTAAAAAAGGATTTTCCTGTGAGGTCAAATCTGACACTGTTTCTTCACATTTCCCTTCAGAATCAATGTAGAATTCAGAAAAAAGAAGGTATTAGATTTAATAAAAAGCACATTATTGGGCCGGGGATTTAGCTCAGTGGTTTCACCGCCTGCTGCGCAAGCGCAAAGGACCGAAGTTCGATCTCTGGTACCAAAAAAGAAAACAAAAAAATCCCATTATTTTAATTAAGTAGTATTTTTTCTTTTTCAGCACCAAGGACGAAATCCAAGGCCTTCTGTGTTCTGAGCAAGCAAGCATTCTACCACCGAGCGATGCCCCTCGCCCCTTTTTGTTTATTCTGAAATAGGGTCTCATTAATTTGCCCACGCTGGCCTCAAACTTGCAATCCTCCTGTCTCAAACTCCCAAGTAGCTGGGATTATAGCTGTGCACCACTACAACTAGCCCTTTACGAATTTTTATATGTCTCTTATTTTTATTATTACTATTTTTTGAGACAAAATCTCACTATGTAGTCCAGGTTGGCCTAGAACTTGCTATGTAGCCCAGGCGGGGTGGAACCTTATGACCCTCCTGCCTCAGCCTTCCAAAACATCAAAAACCACACCTTGCTTTAAAAGTGCAGAGTATCAACCTTTTTTTTTCTGGTGGTACTATGCTTAACTACATGCTCTACCACTAAGCTATTACCTGCCAGCCCCATGACCTGCTTCCTTGAACCTTATAGTAAAAGGAGAAGGAAAGCAAATAAAGAGAAGAAATACTAAACAAAAAGCCAGGACTTGAGAGAAATTTTTTAAAATTTTGAACTCCAGAGAGCAAACAATGCTAAAATTAAATTTTTTTTAAAGTACTGAGGATTAATCACCAGTGGCACCTGTAATCCCAGCACTCAGGAGGCTGAGGTAGGAGGACTGACATGAGTTCAAGGGCAGCCTGACCTATATAGCAGGACTCTGTCTGAAAAAAAAAAAAACCGTACTGGGGACTAAACCCAGGGCCTTTGCACTGATAAACTTCCTCAGCTGTTTTTTTCTTCTCTTTTTGAGACAGGGTCTCACTAAGATGTCCAAGTTGGGCTTAAAATTGTGATCCTCCTGCATCAGCTTCCCCGACTGCTGGGATTACAGGTGGTCACCACCATACTCGACCTTAACACTGAAAAATCTTGAGCAAGGATCAAATCCCAGGGCACTGTCAAGAAAATAGGATGAAGATGAAGACAAGGGTATGACAGTAAGACACTTCATTAAGATCTCAGAAAAAGAGAGAAGCATGGTGGCACATGCCTGTGATGCCAGCACTCTGGGATGCTGAAGCATCTTTGAGTTTTAGTCCAGTCTGGACAGTTTAGTGAGTACCCTATCTCAAGACCGAAAAAAGGCAAGGGACATAGCTCAGCATGAAAGCTGTTAGCTTGTGTCTAAATGTCTCTACAAACCGTGCGTTAAATAAACCTTTCCCCTCTTAACTTTGGGTGTCAAGTATTTTGTCTCAGCAATGAGCAAGTAATTAAGACAAAGGCCCTGGATTCAATTCCCAGTACTAACAAAATAAAGACAAATACATTTTTTTTTTGGTACCAGGGATTGTGAGGCAGGCACAGCGCCACTGAGCTAAATCCCCAGGCCAAGATGAATATATTTAAAAAAAACAAAATAAAAGGGGGGCCCGGGGATTTAGCTCAGTGGTTTCACCGCCTGCTGGACAAGCGCAAGGACCCAATTTCGATCCCTGGTACCAAAACAAAAAAACAAAAACACAAAAGGGGCTGAGAAAGTAGCTCATTCTTAGAGCACCTGCCTAGCACGTGTGAAGCACTGAGTTCAATCCCCAACCAGCACTGCCAAAGCAGAAAAATAATCATGTGCATGTCTCACAGAGCCTCTCAGCTGAAAACACAGGGTATGTAAACTGTAAACTGTCGGGCTTATCAAGAAGCTATTTATGGGTATGCATCTGTCTATGGAGTGAATCTCAGTGATAATCACAGGCAGGAAGTAAAACCTATAAGGAAATTCTATCAGAAACACTGCCAGTTAGGACCAAAAGGGACAAAAACTGCAAAATGAAGAAACCACCATATCTCTCTCCCCCAACTAAACTACTGGAAAGAAGCAGGCTGAGTAAGCGGCTTACATGCAAACACATTCTAGCTTTAACAAAAAAGGAAAATTCAGGACAAAATCCAGAGTCCAAAGGGTGAAGCTAGGAGCCATAAAACATTGTTCTCACACTTTAAAACCTAATCAAAGAGGGGCCGGGGATTTAGCTCAGTGGTTTCACCACCTGCTGTGCAAGCTCAAGGATGCGAGTTCAATCTCGGAACCAAAAAAAAAGTCTCAAGTCTCAGCATGGTGGCACACACGTGTAATTCCAGCACTCCAGAGGCTGAGGCAGGAGAATCGCTGCCTCAATTCCTGCAGAAGAAGTGAGAGTTCAAGATCAGCCTGGGCTACATAGTGAGTTCAAGGCCAGCCTGAACTACATATTGAGACCCTGTCTACAAAAAAAAAAAAAAAAGGCTGGGGATGTAATACAGTGGCAGAACACTTGCCTGGGATGTGTGAGCCCTTGAGTCTGATCCTTAGTACTACAAAAAAAAATTATGGAGGGAGACTATGATCACATGGTGAAAGGGGTCAAGGAACCAACCTCGTATTTAGTACTTGCAAAGTCTCTCCAACTACATGTGAGAAACCAGGGCCAGAAACAGGTGAGTCCTCGCTGACTTCCTCCACGGGTGGAGTCTGAGGTAATACATCAGGACGACCAAGGTGGACATCTGGAAAAGAGAAAAGGGGAGAAAATCAATAAATGAAACAGAAGAGATGAGCAATGAGAATGAGGGGAAAAACAAGTAGCGACTTGGCTTTTCCTAGACAGAAATGGGGGGTGGAGGTCCTGACCAGAGAAGGACTCAGAAGGGAGGGGAGAAAAACACAATCACAAAGGCACCCCACCCTGGCGCTGACCTGGCTCCACTTCCGCCTCTGTTGTCACTTGTGCTCTGTGCTCCCCAGAGACCGACGGCTGGTAAGTAATGCAGGCGTTGCCGCTGGGGCCTGCTCGCCGAGAGAAAGATGAGCCAGACCGAAACTTTTTGGAAGGAGAGGGCTTCACTTCAAAAGGGAAAGAGAGCCTACTTAGCACCAACCTCTGAAACCGTCACCAAGACACAGATACAAACTGCCAGTTATCACCAACGCACACCCAAAGTTATTCTGAAGCAAAGCAGGAGGAAGGGCTGTCACAAAGATGGGCTCTAGGAAGTGCTATTTAGAAGGAAGGTCTCTCTTCCCTTTGGAAAGAAACAGAAAGCCTCCAGCAAAGGCGACATGTGCATATGCCCCTTCCCCAGCCCCCAGTGCAATCCTGATGGCTCTGCCTTTGCCTGAAGAGATGTCCTCTCTTCACTAATTCCCTTGTTCTTTGGTAGTAGCCCCAGGAAAACATAACAAAGATGACCCTTTCACTCTACATCTTCTAAGCACTTATGTACACAGCAATGTAATTCACATTATTATGCATCAAAACAGAAAAGGGCTGGTGTGGTGGCACATACCATTAGTCCCAGCACTCAGGAGGCTGAGGTAAGAAAGAGGATTACCACAAGTTCTAGGCCAGCCAGGACTATATAGCGAGACCCTGTCTCAAAATAAATCAACAAAAACAAAAACAAAAATAAAAAAGGATTTTTCCATGCCCCTTCAGACATGGCATGGCTAGGTCCCTTTTACCTCACTATGGAACTAATGTCTTTGATGAGGAGAGGGAAGAAGAAACTACAATTTGCCAGTAGCAATAGCATGCAGGATTTGGAAAAAAAATACTGGCACCTCCAAACCAAGGAACAGATTAAGAAAACTTGATAAACAAATCAGTAATGCTTTAACCATTTAACTAGACAGAACTCCTTGGCACCTGAGATATGCACTGAAAGAGAAAGATATCAGCAATAGCCTCCTCTATTTCTGAACACGTTTCGCTCTATCTGAGCATGTGGCATAGATTCTACATCCACAACTACACATTCTTGTTTTGCAATCCCACCAATTCCCCAGAAATGACCCTCACCTCAGTGACACATGTAGGGAGAGCCGGGGGGAAAGCAGCAACTTGGAAACGACTGGGACAGACAGAGTGAGTGACATAAGGACGAGAAGTAGCTCTCACGGGGTGCAGGCAGAGCGGAAGAGGCCTCTGGCCTTTGTAGCTCCCTGACAGAAGTGTCCTGCCCCCCATGTGCTGGGGTAAGGGAGCCACTGGGGGGTCATCTGGTAGAAGCCACTTACGGGGGATCTTCTTGAACACCGTGTTGCACATGAAGCGCTGGAATCGTTCAGCATAGAAGCCTGGACGGTGCACTGATACAGTATCCTGCAGAGCAGAAGAGAGGGCTACACAGTTAGAGACCGAGTGTGCCAGCAAGAGGATCTGTAGATCAAGGGCCATTTTCCCCTACACAGAGACCTCAGAGAAGGATAAAAGCCAGAAATGAAATTTAAAATGCATGGAAGAAATCAAGGGGGGCAAATGAGAAGTGAGAAGCAGAAGCAGGAGGAGGCTTTCCCTGACTGCTACTCACCCCATCATGTACCAGTGCTTTCCAAGAGTGCTCCAACTTTTTTACAAACCTGCCAAGAAAAAATTTGTATCACACACATTGGTATTAAATGAGAGCGCTTAATACTTTGGGGGTTTTTGGTTTGTTTTAGAGGTTTAAAGGTGCAACGACAATTTTTTTTAAAAAACCTTGAAAAGACAAAAGCTAGAAAAGCAGCCAAGTGTGGTGGTGCACACCTATAGTCCCTGTAACAGGAGGCTGAAGCAAGAGGATCATGGCAAGTTCGAGGCCGCCCTGTACCACACAGTGAGTTCAAAGCCAGCATGGACTACTTCAACCCCACCCATCCAAAAAAATGAAAAATAAAAGCTAGAAAAACACATATTATGGTACACTGGCTTTCCACATGGCAGTGCTAGTTCAGCATGTAGACCAATGCTGTTTCTAGGTAAGTTAATTAATCCCCATGAGAAAAGAGCAGTTTATATGTCCCTAGCAAGTGAGGGACAAGAATATTAACTGCAGAGGCTAGGCACAAGGGCCCACACCTGCAATCCCAACTACCTGGGAGACTGAGGTAGGAAGACAGCAAGTCTGAGGCAAACCTGGGCAGCTTAGTGAAACCTTGTCTCAAAAAGGAATAAGGGCTAGGGATTTAGCTCAGTGGTTCCACTGCCTGCCTCAAAAGCACAAGGTCCTGAGTTTGATCCCCAGTACCAAAAAAAAAAAAAAAAAAAAAAAAAAAAACAGAAAAGGGGGGCCTGGGATGTAGCTCAGTGGCACTGCTCCTGCCTGCTAAGTATAAGGTCCTGAGTTCGACCTGTGGTACCGGAAAACAAACAAAAAACAAGTTGAGCTGAAGAAACAGATGTGCAAGAGCCCGAGAGCCTGGATAACCTGCCAGGAGTGGTAGCACATGCCTGTGATCCCAGCACTGGGGAGGCTGAAGGAGGAGGATAACCACAGGCTTGAGGACAGCCTGGATTACACAGTAAGACCCTGTCTCAAAAAATCCAAAAATAAATTAAAAATTAATTATTTAAAAAAATTGGATAATACTCTGAATCAGTAAATCAAGTATCGTCTAGTGCTCATTAGTACCAGAAGGTTACAGAAGCAAAGTTGGGATCTAATGAGCCCTGCTTCTCCCTCAGCAGCACTCCGCTGCCGCTTACTCTCAGGGGCCAGCAGTTTTTACAGAAATCCCTCCCCTGTGGAAAGGGGTATGTGCTTCCAACTTCCTCCCAATATGGAGATGACTCATCTCACAGGGTTTGCACGAAGAGCCAGGCAGATGGTGTGTTCCACCTGGCACTTCCGAGCACTGACTCAGCCTTCCATAGAAGGTACATATCATGAGTGGGGAGGTGGCAAGGGAGGGAAGCCAAGAAAGAAGTCAACCATCTGAAAAAAATCACTGAGTTAAGTGTCTGCAACTCACTGTTCTTGTCCAAGGAAGAACTTAACAACAAACCCATCTAACAAAGCAGTGTGAGTGGCTTCCACACCCTTCCTGTCTAACCTGGGGTCCACATGCTCCTCACCTGTAAGACTGCAGAATATCAATGATGCCAATATAAAGCAGAAGCCTTTCCCCTTTATTATTGCGGGCAGGGATGCCACCCATGCTGGGGAAGACAAAAAGGGAAGAATTAGAAATCTGTTAGAAACTTCTCCTAATCTTGAGTCAAATCAGGATGGAACTGAGATAGATCTAAATATAACTGACCAACCCTCCATAAACTGCAAGAGTGTGAGACTCCTTCCTCCAACCGTAAGAATCTCTCTAATCTCCTTGCCTACCATTCCTACCCCAGCGCTACCAAAAAGACTCTGAAATCACTACAACCCAGCAAGATGGGGACTGCTCCCGAAAAGTCTTCAGAACTTCTGTATCTTATTGCCCACTAAAGACACTCTGCCTGAGAGTCATATTATGAGATACCTAAGGGCTGAGGATTTAGCTTGGTGGTTTCATCGCCTGCTTCGCAAGCACAAGGACCCGAGTTCGATCCCCGGTACCAAAAAAAAAAAAGTTCCAAGATGAGATATCTAAAAATGAAATCATCCAACAGACACAGGGCATTTCACAAACTGAACTTACACAACTCAATGATGGTAAGAAAGATGCCTTCCACAAAGAAGTCTATAATGAACTGTGATAAGCTGTAATTTACAGACACATGGCTAAGATTTTGAGTGTAACATTTTAAGTCTTTTCATCCTGGATAGCTCTCCTTCCCAAATACATTAAACCCCCAAATAAAAGCCATTTTCCTTTCCTTTTATATTCCTAAGAAAGCTCATTTGATGGTTCGATAAGCATTTATGTTGCCAGCTTAACTGCTGCTCAAAGCTACTCCTTTCCAGAAGTCAGGCACTTTCCTCGAGAAGTGCTGTGCATTCATGCTCTCCCCGAGCCCCGGCCACTCACTGGTCGTCGGTCTCCATGGTGCCACCCCGGCGAGCCTCGCCCTGGATGGACTCCATGGCTGTGGAATACAGAGCCTTCTGGGACGTCGGTCTCCGCGTGTCAACTGCGTACTGCGTTTCAGTGTTCAAGGGCTCTCGCTGTGCATGATCTATGTTGTGGATGGACATCAAGAGACTATAGTCCATTATTTTGAAGCTCTGAAGCACCTAACGGAAAGAAAAGACATGACCTGAGCCCTTGGAATTATCAGGATTTTTTCTCAAGATCTCATGCTTTAATTATTCTTGGAGAGGGGCCGGGGATTTAGCTCCATGGTTTTGCTGCACAAGGACCCGAGTTCGATCCCTGGTACCAAAAAAAACACAACTTATTCTTGGAGAATTTCCAAGGCTAACCATAGAATTATCCTTTGATCTTCTACTCCTTGAAAAAGAGTTTATTAGCTCCCTCTCATCAGTCTATTTATTTCTGTATCTACACCCACTTGCCTTCCTCTAATTTGTGTAATACAAATTATTTTTTCAAGTCCCACTGCCTAGTCCAGACCTTCTCTGCTCTTCTTTGTATCTCTTCACAAAAAGTTCTTTTTACTTGATGCTCAGTATGTGAACAAGGAACACATACTGGTGCTACAAAGAATCCACAATGCAGGTCTGATAAAAGTATACCTTGTGACAGAACTTTTAGTGTGTATTTTTTTTTTTTTTTGATACCAGGTATCAAACTCAGGTCCTTGTGCTTGCAAGGCATGTGGCAGAACCACTGAGCTAAATCCCCGGCCCTTGTGACAGAACTTTTATGGTCAGTATCAGTTCATTTCAACATTAACTAAACCCCTGCCATGAGTAGCACTGTGCCTGCTATAGGGACATAAAAATATCTCGGAAAGTTTGCATGTCGGGAGTGCACTTCAGAGAGAGCTAGTTTGTGCTTAGTTTGTTTGAAGTACTGTGTTTGAACCCCAGTACCAAGGATGGTATTTAGAACAGGCGGGAGGAGGAAGAGGAGGAAGGGAGGGATGGAGGGAAGAAGAAGGAAGAAAGGGCCAGGCATGCCAGTACTTGGGAGGCTGAAGCAGGAAGACTGCCACAAATTCAAGGCCAGCTTGGTCTACATCATGAGTTCAGGGCCAGCCTGAATTATAGAGCAAGAACCTCTCTCAAAAAACAAAAAACAAAAAAAATAAGGACCAGGGATGTAGCTCAGGAGCACACACCTGTCTGGCAATCTCAGGATCCTAAGTTTGATCCTCGGTACCAAAAAAAGGGGAAGGAAGGAAGGAAAAAAGGACATTCCTACCCTTAAAGAACTGTAAAATTAGGAAAGTATTAAAATGTAAAATAGATATAATACCTTCTAATGCGCAAAAATGGAAGTGTTTACATAATAAAAGAATAAAGAGACAGTCAAGAAGTTATATCTAATTATGACGGTGAAGGATAAACTGGAGCTAAAATAAGAGAAACAGCATGTTAAGTACAGAAAAGTATAACTGGTATTGCTATAAGATAAAATCCAAAGGGCAGGAGGGGCAATGTAGGAAGGCTGGTAGGGGCAAAACAATAATGAGCATGATGCAGTATCATGTCCAAAAGCCTAGACTGCATCCTATTGCCAGGTGTGGTGGCACACCCCTGTCATTCAGCACTCAGGAGGTTGAGGCAGGAGGACTGCTGCAAGTTTGAGGACAGACTTGGCTACGCTGAGTTTAAGGCCAGCCTGAACTACATACCAAGACCCTGTCTCAAAAAACCAAAACCAGGGGGTGGGGATTTAGCTCAGTGGTTCCAGCGCCTGCCTCACAAGCATAAGGTCCCAAATTAGATCCCCAGTACCAAAAAAACCAAAACCAGAGGGGAAAGGAGGGGAAATTGTTTTCTATGATTTGGAAAAGCCTGGTCCCATTGGCTGAGTAAGTCTCTAACCCTTGCATCTAAAGGAGACAAACTCAAACCGGCATTATCCTGGATGCAGATGCAGAGTGCAGGGCAAGGACAGATAACACTAAGGCCTGAGCAGAGGAAAATGACCTCACAAAAGCAGTTTGAAAAAAGACAACCAGATGTAGAAAAATTAGTAGGGAAAGATATGACCAAAACCAAAAGATGATTATCTTAAGAAAATGGGCCGGGGATTTAGCTCAGTGGTCGCACCGCTGGCTGCACAAGCCCAAGGACCCGAGTTCGATCCCCAGTACCAAAAAAAAAGAAAATGGAGAGCAGTTTGTTGCCAAATGGTACAAAAAATTTGAGGAAGAATGAAGAGGTATTCTCTATTTAGCATTGAGGCGGTCGATGGGGAGAGTAGTTCTGTACAGTGGTGAGAAGACACAAAGGGTTCAGACTAAGAGACAGAAAAAGAAAAAAATGCAAGCAATGGGGGAAAAAATTGTCCTAAACTTAAGATAAATGAGATAAGCTTGCTGGTATACTGACACAAACAGGACTGGCTTCAAATAAGCCACGAAGTTGGGGAAAGGACATTAAGAATTCTAAGTGCAAATACCTTTAGTAACTGGTAAGAGAGGCAGCATAAACGGATGGAACAGGATGGAAAGTTTAGGTCATGTTTTTCAGAAACAAAGCTAGGGCGACAGGAGTTAGAAAGTGGTCTGAACAGAGTGTTGAACATCTGAAATTCTTGCTGAGAAAGAGGAGCAACACTCTGGGTCCAGGCGGAACTGAAGCAGTAGGGTCCACAGCTGTGATTTTCTTTAGCATCACTCACCTGTCAACTTATGAATCTCAATTTGGCCACAAGACCAAATATGAGGAATAACGGTGCTGGTTTAAGTGAAGTGTGACTACACGGCCCAGGCTAACCAGAGAAGGAAGCGAAGCCCTGTGAGGAGCACAGTGGCATGGCAACGAGCTAATCTGAGTCACTTTGTAAGCAGTCTAGGACACACAATTAAGGAACACAGTCCATCTTCCACAGAACGGATCCCTAAGAACACCAAGCTATCTTCACGGTTGGGATTTCTGGTGTCAGAGAGAAGGAAATGCAACAGACTCACCAGGCAGTCACGCTGCAGGGTCTTGCACAGAGCGTTGTACATGTCAGCATCCAAGAAGAGACCGTCAGGCATGTCCTGCAGGAAGTCCAGGTCTTTAAAGGTGGGCAGTGGCTTCTCTCGCTCCTTCTGAGAAGCTCGCCGTTTGTAGGTGGAGCCCTTGAGGTCGTACTTGATATGCATCTTGACCGACCGTGGTAAGAGATTGTTCATCACCACAATCCGAATGTTCTTGCCCCCGGCCTGCACACAGTACAATCCATAGAATTTAGGCAGCAATGTGCGAGGGTTCTGGTTGAGGTTCTGAGGACACAGAAGAAAAAGCAACAGAGCAAGTTAGTTCCCTTTCAGTGAAACTCAAGGGAAAGTTCCACACACCCCGACTCTGTCTCCAACACAGGACTCAGGCACAGTCTGTCTGCCCAGACAACACATTTCCAATGCGGCCGTCTCAATGATGAGTGCACCACGAAGCTGACCACAGACCCTCCAGTGTGCAGCCACCGAGGACGTGAAATATAAGATAGATATGCTCAGAGGCGTTTAAGAGAAGGCAGCCATTTCCCAAGACTTTTTAGACAGAATTTTATTGTTTAAAATGCATTTATTAGTATGTTTGCAACACATAATTCCATTTCTCTTGTGGAATTGGTACATACACGTCGCATCTTGATCGTTTTTACTTTCCATCCCCTCTCCTCCTGCTCCCTCTGTCCCTAGATTCCCTTCTCCTCTCCCCAGTCTATCTCTGTTTCCTATCTCTCTTTATTTCGTTCTTTATTTATATTTGAGAGCTCTCATATTAGAGAGACCATGTGATATTTAACTTTCTGTGAATGATTTATTTCACTTAGCATTATCATCTCAAGATTCATCCATTTTCCAAAAACGGACCCAAATTTAACCTTCTTTATGGCCCAGTAGTATTCCATTGTGTCTATATACCACATTTTCTTCATTCATCTGTTGATGGGCATTTAGACCTCTTCCATAATTTAGCTATTGACTTGTGCTGCTATAAACTTGTACTGCATGTATTACTGTAAAACAATGACTCCTTTGAAATGATACCTAAAAGAATATAAGCGGGTCAAATGAAATTTCTATTTTTAGTTTTTTGAAAAAGCTTCATACTGTTTTCCATAGTAGTTATACCAATATATATTCCAAAAACGTGGAAAGGTTCCTTTTTCCTCACAACCACAACAGCATCTGTTGTTTTTTAAGTTCTTGATGATAGCCATTCTTACTGAGTACTGTGGAATCTCAAAGTTGTTTTAATTTGCATTTTTCTAACAGTCAAATATACTCAACATTTTTTTCATGTATTTATTGGTCATTTGTACTCACTTCTTCTTTTGAAAGGTGTCTATCATTTCAACTGGGTCTTCTATTCCTAACTTTTTAGGGTTCTTTATATATTCCTCTGTCTAAGGAATGGCTGGAAAAAAATCTTTCCCATTCTGTAGGTTGTTTTTTCATTCTCTTGGTTGTTTCCTTTGATGTCCATGGACTTTTGAATTTGATATAATCTCATTTTTTGATTCTTAGTATAAGCCCAGGGACTTAGCTCAGTGGCACTGCACCTGCTTGGCAAGCGCAAGGTCCTGAGTTCGAACCCCAATACCAAAAAAAAAAGGATTCTTGATATAAAGGAAGATTGTAAGAAACTACTTTGAAAATGCATATTCCAATAAATTGGACAATCTAAAAGGAATGGATAAATTCCTAGACACATATGAATTTCCAAAACTGAACCACAAAGAAAAAGAAAACCTTGAAAGAAAAAGAGAAAAAAAACAAAACCTGATGAGACCAGGAACAGGCAATAATAAAAACCCTACCAACTAAGAAAAGCATGACGGAGTCACCACAGAATTTTACCAAAACATCAGGGAAGAACTAACGCCAATATTCCTCTTCCATGAAATAGAAGGGAGAGGGGCACTGCCAAAATCATTCCTGGAAGCTGGCATTACTCTAATAGGACAAGGACTAACAACAACAAAACTACAGGTCAGTTTCCTTAACCAACGCAGATGCAAAACCCTCACCACAAGACACTTGTAAAGAGAATGTAACCATTACAACAGGCAGACGTTATAACCAGGTCAGCTTCATCCCAGGAAAGAAGGGTGATTCAACACACCAAACACTAAATCCACAAATGTAAGACACCCCATAAATGGAAGTAGAGACAAAAA
This sequence comes from Heterocephalus glaber, assembly GCF_053883595.1. Classification (NCBI taxonomy): domain Eukaryota; kingdom Metazoa; phylum Chordata; class Mammalia; order Rodentia; family Bathyergidae; genus Heterocephalus; species Heterocephalus glaber. The sequence goes on along the minus strand of NW_028258296.1, from coordinate 57,570,986 downwards.
TCACAGGTCATCTGAATAGATGCAGAAAGAGCCTTTGACAAAATTCAACATTCATTCAAGGCTTAAAAAAAACAACAACACCCTGATGAAAATACATATAGATGGATTTTACCTCAAACTGAGAAAAGCCATTTTTGAAGAGAATCTTCCAAAAGTCTTAGCCCTCAGTCCTGGCTATAGTACAAGCAGTGATCAAAATATATAATGAAGAGCCAGGGATTTAGCTCAGTGGTTCCGGTGCCTGCCTTGCAAGTGCGAGGACCCAAATTCAATCCCCGGTACCAAAAAAAAATACAATGAATGAGGCCAGGGATTTAGCTCAGTGGTGCACTGCCTGCCTCACAAGCGCAAGGTCCTAAGTTTGATCCCCAGTACTGGAAAAAAATTTTATGTTTTATATATATATAAAACAGTAAAGAATTTCCATTAGTCTCTCTTAAAATGTTCTCCCTTGCTTCCAACACACTTATCCCATAGCTCTTGCCACTTCTGAAGCAGTTCTGAAGTCCTCATTTGTATCTTAAAAGGTATGCTCAATAATACAGTGAGTGCTGCCATTGAGTGCCTGCCAATGGAAAGACAGGCTTGTAAAAACACTGCAGTGTGTCCTCATCCACCTTAATCAGAGGGTCTGGCACCATGCAATGTCCGGCTCTTCCCCAAAGTCAAAATGATCATGAAAGGTAAACATTTTGAATCAATTCAGACCATGAAGGAAGACACAACAGCCCAATTAAAGACACTCACAAAATAGGACTTCCAGAGTTGCTTCAGAAAGTAGCAACAATGGGATATTTTTCTAAAAATAGAAATTCCATCCACCCCAGCTATTTCCCTTCTAGATATCTTCCTGAAAGTGTTAAAAACATCATAAGACACACGCATACCCATGTTTACGTAACACATAATCTCAGAAGTAGCCTATGTGTCCACCAAATGATAAATGAATAAAGAAAACAAATGTGTATAAATACACACTGGAGTACCACTCTGCCATAAAGAAGGATAAACTTGAGTCATTTATAGGAAAATGCATACACCTTGAGATTATAACGAAATAAATCAAACACGCAAGCTTAAATAGCAGGTAGTTTCTCTTATATGAGAAATCCAAAGTATAAATAAAGAGCAAAATAGAAGATGGATAAATAGGAAACTGGGAGACAGATTTTTTGCAAAAGGGAAGGGAAGCAAGAGATAGAGGGAGAAGGGAATGCAAAGAGAAGTGGACAAAAAAACATTTAAAAAAATTAAATTGTGTTAGGTACATGTACCAACTACCTATGAGGAATGTAATCATTATGTACTACAAACATGTACTAATAAAAATAATTTTAAAATCCAATTAAAATAATACTAACAACGAGGTCTTTTAGCAACAAGGGGGAGAATTTATGTGCCATGTACGGCGGCCCACATCTGTAATCACAACACTCAGGAGGCTGAGGCAGGAGGATCACTGTGAGGTCAAGGCCAGCCTGGGCTACATAGTGAGTTCAAGGGCAGCCTGGACTAGAAAGGGAGACCCTGTCTCAAAAAGCAAAAGAACCAAAAACACCCCAAAACAAAATAAATAAATAATAAGGGCTGATTTAGCTCAGAGCAAAGGGCCCACGTTCAATTCCCAGTAACCCCTCCCCTCAAAAAGATAGAAAACAAAACCTCTTTAACTGCAGAAATACAAAAGAAATGGGGCAAAAAGCATGTGTGCACACACGCATGCACACACACACTCAAACACAGCACTGACACTGTTTTGCCCTGCTGAAGACAGCCTCCTGCAGCCCTGTCCAGAGCAGGAAGCACTATGGCTGGTCTCCTGACCCCTTACCATGTAGTAGCCGGGGAGCAGCTTCTGCAGAAACTCTGCTTCTTTATGCTGCACAGTCTTGATGATGAACTCATCATCGCTGGACACATAGAAGAGGGAACCACTAGCTCCAGAGTTGCAGAGTTCAATCAGTGGCTCGCTGCAGAGAGAGTACTGAGGCCAAGAGGGGACAGTAAGATTCAGTCATACCAGAGCCCGCCCAGTACAGAAATCAACTACAGATGCACTTCTAAAGAAAAACCTCAGCAAGACTATGAAGAGGGAGAGCCTTCTAGGAATATCCCTCTGATACTGCAGTGACAGGGTTCTAAGATCAGCAGCTTACCAAGTAATCATCAGGCCGGATGCCAAATAGTTCCCGAAAGTAGCGGAAGGCAACAGGGGCATAGGTCTTGAACCGGAAGTCATTGTAGTGATGAGCAGGCGTCAGGTTGCTCCCCTCACTGTGGGGTTAAACAGAAGATCCTTAACTTCCCAGTCTCTCACAGGGGGAATCCACCCTGGGAAACCAGAGGGAGCCAGCACTTCCTCCTAAGAGGACAGTGGGGACAGACGAGTCCATCACTCACTGGAACAAAGACACAGGAGACCACTTTCTAGCGAGTGCATTAAATTATTTTTTTAGTGGGTCACTTCCCAGGCAGGAGGCCATGGCAGCACCTGGAGGATGGCATCTGCTCACCACACTCTCCAGTCTACATCGCCCCAATTATGAACAGCCTAAGGACTGCACACATCCTTAATTTGGTCAGACCACAAACCCACAAACCCACAAACCCTTAAGTTGCTCCAAGGTTGATTTCAAAAAGCCCATCTTCTAGGATGTTCTCCTGAACATTAGCGGAACCTTTGTACCTGGGGAAGAAGATGCTCTCCACCACATAGAAGTCCTGCATGAGGACATCTCGCTCTGGCTTGGTACTCAGACTCCCCACGGTGTGAGTAATGCCTAACTGGATGGCGCCTTTCAAAGCTGATGACGTTGTCTAAGAAAAAGAAAAGAAATGACAGGAAAGTTTCTAAATTAAGTCTGATGATAGCTATAAAAACTCAGGAGAGAGGAGTCAGAAGGAACACTTGGAAACAAATGCCCCTCCAGTAGCGCACACTAAGTTGAGACAATTCCCATGCTTCACACTGCAATTAAGCCTGGAAATATCAGGTAGGACAGGGCGAGGGATTTAGCTCAAGTGGTTCTGCTGACTGCCTCAAGCTCAAAGACCCGAGTTCAATCCTCAGTACCAAAAAACAAAACAAACAAAAAAAGATCAGGTCGGACAATGAAGAAACAAAGTAATAAAGGTAGGACTGGGCCAGGGATTTAGCTCAGTGGTTCCGCCACTTGCCTCAAGCACAAGGACCCGAGTCCGATCCCCAGTACCAAAAAAAAAGGTAGGACTGAATCAGCCTTGGCTAGGCAAAACATTCCTTCCTATTGGCCTGCCAAGACAACAGCTCCCTGTCTGTATTTGGAAGATAACACTGTGTTCATCTTAGGTCTCACTTGTGAAGTTCCTGCTAGCAGAGTATCTTCCAGATATTTAATTCATCTAATGTAGAATGTAACTGAAATTGACCAATATTCTGATTTAACGATCTGGTTATAGAAGCTTTAGTCCACTAAAGAAAGGCCTGATAAGTGTTTCAAGGATAACAGACTGCCAGGGACTTAGTTCAGTGACACCGCACCTGCCTCCCAACCACAAGGTCCTGAGTTCGATCGCCAGTACAAAAAAGCAAACAAACAAACAAAATCCTCCCCTCAAAAAAGGATAACAGACTGGCAAAAAGCTCTTAACAATGAAGAAAGCATGAAAATCAAATTATTTATTTGCTTCCTTGAGACAGGATTTTACTATTTAGTACAGCTTGACCCAGAACTTGTAATCCTCCTGCCTCAGCCTCCCAAGGGCTAGGATTACAAAGATTCAAGACCAAGCCCAGCAACTTAAATTATTTTTTCTTTTTTTGTGGTACTGAAAATTAAAGCAGTAGCCTGAGGTAGGGTACCACTTCTTCCTATATTCAAAGCCAGGGCGTATGAGGATATAACTCCACTCTCAGGGAGAGTCACAATAATGGGCCACAGTTACCTAAGAATGACCTAACATACTCAACCATCCAGGCACTGTATGGTCTAGGCTGTGCAGCAGGTGTTTTGTTTCTCCATGTCCTGCTAGGCACATAAGACACTATAACTCCTATGCTAGAAAACACTGTGCCCTTTTAGTAGCTGCGTATGCTATGTATCTGTTCTGCTGAAGGAATAGAGAGAGGCAGAGCTATGGAGCTCTGGAGCTGCAGATGAGCAGCTCTGCTGGCCTCTGATGCTGCGCTGATTTTCTGACTGCTCTGCGCCTTGTTCTTTAATGGGGATTAATTAACTCACTCACAAAGGGCCATAAGGACTAAACTGGCCCCTCTCCAGGTATCTCCCGGGGAGGCTCGCCCTTGCCTTCACACCTTCACAGTGAGCTACAACCCCAGGCCTTCTTTATTGATCTTCGTTTTTATTTTGAGACAGGGTTTCAGTCACCACATTGTCCAGGTGGGACTGAAACTTGCAATGTTCCTGCCTAAACCTCCCAGAAGGCTGGGATTACAGCATGTGTCATCACACTGGGCTCAACTCAAATTATTTCTGAGAAAAATATTCAAGAATTAGATAGGGCCAGAGATTTAGCTCAGTGGCGCCCCACCTGCCTCAAAAATGCAAGGTCCTGAGTTCGATTCCTGATACTGGGAAAGAAAAAAAGAATTAGAATTTAATTCAAGATTTAGAATCCCACATGCCTGTAATCCCAGCTCTTGGGATGCTGGGGCAGGAGGATCACTGAGAGGTCCAGGCCAGCCTGGATTATACAGTGAGTTCAAGGCCTACCTGAACTACAGAGCAAGACCTTGTTTCACAAAAGAAAACAAAACAAAAAAAAGAATTAGAATTTTCATAATATAGTAAAACACAAATACAAAACTTCTAACACTCTACGATTTTGATCCTATGGGAAAATATCACATCATACAGATCTATATCTAATAAAATACTCACACGTGGACATTCAAAATTAAGTTAATTAAAATTAAATAAAGGGCCGAGGGTTTAGCTCAGTGGTTCTGTCAACTGCCTCACAAGAGCAAGGACCTGAATTCAATCCCCAGTACCAAAAAAATTTTTAAAAATAATAAAAAATTAAATTAAATAAAACTTCACTTTCTCAATCTTAAAAGTTACAGCTAAAATGTGGGTAGTAGCCACCACACTGGATAACACACACACACACATATATATACAGCACATTTCAATCACTACAGAAAATTTATTGGGTAGCTTTCCTCTAAATTATCTCCCTAGCTGGGTGTGATGGTGCACACCTGTAATCCTAGCCCTTGGGAGGCTGAGGCAGGACTGCTGTGAGTTCGAGGCCAGCCTGGGCTACATAGTGAGCTGAAGGCCAACCTGAAGTACAGAGTTAGACCTTGTCTCAAAAAAAAAATTATTTCCCTCATCCTTCCCCACACCAGATATTACTTATATTCCACTTAATCCTCAGTGGGCATTAAAATTACAGCTAGTGTTTAAGGTTCTGCCTATAAACTCATCTTTTTATCCTCAATGTCCCACACATAAAAAGAGCTCAACAGAGTCAAGCAGGGCGGCACACAGGTGTAATCCCAGCACTCAGGAGGCCAAAGTAGGAAGACTGCAAGTTTGAAGGCAGCCTGAGCTACATAGCAAATTCAAGACTGGCCAGCCTGCCTGGACTACACAGTAAAACCCACTCTCGACAAAATCATGAAAAAAAAAGAGCTCAGTAAACATGTGCTGAACTGACATGGGGCTCAGAGGCCACTCCAGAGACAGATAGGTACCTGACTGAGAATATGAGTCAGCTCACTTCTGCTACTTAACACAACAAATAAAGGCAGAAAACAGAAAAAATTTATATGGGTCAGAATTAGGAATCCAAGAAATCTTCATGCCAAAAAAAAGAAATCTTCAAGCCTTGTATCAGATAAGATACAGATGCTTAAACAGTGCCCTTTAGGAAGCCTGAGCCTCTACAAATTAGTTCAGAACTGGGGGGCTGGAGGGGGATATTTGAAGACAATGATGACAATGACAAGACGAACAAAACAAAAAAATAAACCCATGTGCTGCCTATCTGTGTTTTACCAGGCTGGGACATGCCCTTCACTTCATGAATACCCGACAACAGAGGAAAAACAAAAAGTCTTCAAGAAACCTGTCTCCCTGTGGCAAAGAAAGCATGCCCTTTAGAGCCTAGTTACATGCTTATACCTAACAGTGAAACCCAAGCACTCTCTCTACCTCAGAGAAACAGCAATGCTAGATTTGTTCATGAAGAACATTCTCATTTAGGAATGGGGATGTAGCCCAGTGGTAGAGCACCTGCCTAGCACACAGACCTTGGGTTTGCTCCCAAGCACCAGAAAGAAAAAAGAAGAGAGGGGAGGAGAGGGAGGGGAGACAATAGCCAACTGCAGTTGCACAGGCCTGTAATCCTAATGCTCAGGAACCTAAAGGAGGAGGATGCTGAGTTTGAAGCCAGGCTGAGCCATACAGTGAGTTTAGGGAGGGCCAGCCTGGACTGTACCATGAGACCTTATCTCAAAAAACAAAAATGAAGAACATTCCCATTTAAACAATATTCCAATAGAAAACATCACCCTTTGTGAAATAAATTCTAAACTCCAAGTTGTATGATGGCTAACGTCCAAATGCTCTGATATCAAGAAACAGGATACTGTGTGAAGAGAACAGTTTCAAGGGGACCATGTTGCCCCTACTGAGTTTTCAAAGTAAGATGAGAGGGTTCCATCCAGACTCACCTTTTTATATGTTGTCTCTCCTGAAGAATCAACACTTCGGTGGCCTATTTTCTTGATAGTCATGCCAGTGGCATAAGACACCTAGAAGAGAAGAGTCTAGATCGGTCTATGATTCCCATGTAATACAAGTTATACTGTAGTGATGATACATCAAAAAAGCCACAATGTTAGCTGTGGGGCTAAAGCAGGAGGACTGCAAATTTGAGGCCAGCTCAGGCAACTTAGACATCCTGTCTCAAAATAAAAACAGAAACTGGGAGCAGGGATTTAGCTCAGTGGTACCACTTGCTTGCCTGGCAAGCGCAAGGTCTTGAGTTCAATTGGGCAGGGTGCGGGGGTGCAAAAAACTGGTCTACGGATGTAGCTCAGTGCAAAAGTCCTGGTTTAATGCCCAGTAGTGAAAGAAAAGAAAGAACCCAACACATCCTTTCCTTTTTTTTTTTTTGGTACTGGGGATTGAACTTGGGACCTTGTGCTTTCGAGGCAGGCGCCGGAACCACTGAGCTAAATCCCCAGCCCTACACATCCTTTCTTGATTAGGAACATTTTATAAAATCTTCATAAGGCCCACCTCACGCTAATGCACAAGTATCATGTTTATTGCATTTATTTACTGAGACAGGGTTTCACTCACTCCCTTGTCTAGGTGAGCCTCAAACTCCAGCCTCAGTCAGCTGGGTAGCTGGACTTTATGCACCCACCCCTACCCCTACCTTCCCTTTTGTCACCAGCTTCCTTTCAGAAATAACTACTCTAATCCCCTACCCAATCTCAATACTATTTGCTCAAACTGAATTCACCAGTGGAAACAATCTGTCCCCTTGCAAACTGAATAAGTCTCTAGACTAGTGGTGGAAAACCTATGGCACCACATCGGGCACACAGAGTGTATGAGGTTTTTTTTGGTTGGTTTTTTTTTTCAAAACTAAAACCTCAGTATTCAGGCTTAATTGCAGTGCTGGCACTTTACAATAAATAAGTGGGATTTGGGTTGCAGTTTGGGCACTCAGTCTCTAAAACGTCTGGCATCACTGCTCTAGACCTAGAATTAAAAGGCTGAGGTGACAAGATGACTTTTCTAAGAGGTCTCAATGGGTTCTTGAGGGTTCCTGAGAACATGATAGAGTTCTGTTTCCTACTCACATTAACAGCCCCTAAAATAAGAGAGAAAGAAGACCAGCAGAGTAGAGTCTATAGGTCCAGGAATGAAGATGCCAGCTCAACAGACATTAAAATATTCTTTTTTTTTCTCCTAAAAGGCAGTGTCCTGCTTTGTAGAGTCCAGGTTAGTCTCAAACTCATGATCCTCCTGCTTCAGCCTCCCAAGCGCTGGAATTACAAGTGTGTACCACCACACCCAGCATGAAATACTCTTCAAGTAACACTGACTCAGTTAATAAACCAAAAGGCACAGGCTAATGGAATCAAGATGTCACAATTCTAAAACCTGATATTCAAGATCTACAGCTTGCCAAGGCCTTTAGTACTAGATAACCCATAATATATCACCTGACAGATCTCAGAACGTATTTTGATTTTTTTTTTTTTTTTGTACTAGGTATCAAACTTAGGTCCTTGTGCTTGTGTGGCAGGCAATGAAACCAATGAGCTAAATCCCCAGTCCTCGGAACATATTTTGATGGAAAAGTCTAAAGTCCTAGGCCAAAGAGTGGCATTCTGAGGCCCCTGACACAAAATGGAAGAAGCAGCAAGAAGCATGAAGGCTGGGAAATACTCCATAGGGAGAAAGTTTACCAAACTGAAGATACTCTGCATGCAAAAGAGAAACTTGGGGGCCGGGGATTTAGCTCAGTAGTTCTACCACCTGCCTCGAAAGCACAAGGACCCGAGTTCGATCCCTGGTACCAAAAAAAAAAAGAGAAATTTCGGAAATAGGTTCCCTGTATTAAAAGAAGTTCTTATATATTGAAAGTATGCAAACAGAAAAGAGTTAACAGCAAAATGAAAAAGTACAACTTTAGTGTCAGACTGTCTGGGTTGAATCCCAGTTTTACGAATCCCACTTACTAATTGTGTAACCTTAGGCAAGTTACAGAATCTCTAATCCTCACCTTCCTTATCTGTAACACAGGGTTAACAAAGGTACTTATCTCCTTGGAGCTATTTGCAAGGTTAAAATAATACTGTATCTGCCCAGCTTGGTCGGGGCATGCCTGTAAGCTCAGTACTAGCGAGGCTGAGGCAGGAGGATCACCAGAGTTCAAGGACATCCTGGGCTACATAGTAAGACCCTGTTTCAAAAAAAAAACCCCCAAACAGGCTGGGGATTTAGCTCAGTGGTTCCACCTGCCCTGCAAGTGCAAGGATGCAGTTCCATCCCCATACCAAAAAACCCCACAAAAAACCAACCAATCAATAAATAAATATCAATACTGTATCTAAGCCAGATCTGGTGGCACACACCTGTAACCCAAGCACTCTCAGAGAATGAGGAAAGGGGATGCCAAATTGAGGCCCACACTGGGCAACTTAGCAACTTGGGGAGACCCTGACTCAAAATGAAAATAGGACTGGAGGGGTGGGGATTTAGCTCAGTGGTTCCACCACCTGCCTCACAAGCGCAAGGTCCTGAGTTTGATCCCCGGTACCAAAAAAAAAGGTCTGGGGATATAGTATAGCTTGGTGAAAAGGCCCCGGGTTCAACCCCCAGTACCACCACACACACACACACGCGCGCACACACACACACACACACACACACACACACACACACACGCATGCAAATAAAAGTTCAATGGCCAGGCAAGGAAGTACATGTCTAATTCCAGCTACCTGGGAGAAGTGAAGAAATCAAAAATTCAAGGTCAGCCTAGGCAATTTAGCAAAACCGTATCTCAAACAATAAGAAGTTTTGGGTTTGCAGCTCAGTGGTAAAGTGGTGCAATCCCCAGGAAGGGAAGGAGAGAGGGAAGTGCCAGGGAGGGAATGGGAGAGAGGAAAGGCAGGCAGACAGGCTCACCAAATGTGAGATGTTGCTAATATTCAAAAGAAAATACAATAAAAGCAGAGTTTTATAATATCTCGCCTATCAAACAGAAATAAAAACCTTGTCAGCGAAAGTTGCAGCTCAGTGATAAAATCCTTGCCTATTATGGACAAGGTTGTGGATGCAACACCCAGCACTGCAAAATAGGGGAAGGAAAAATTAAAAAGAGCCCTGCCCAGCTTCCAAGTCCTAAGCATAAAGAAATTAAAGATTTCAGAGATACCCTGGTATCCCTGGACTAAAGTTGTAGTATCACTATGAAACTCACCTCCGATGCCACAGGTCTCTTGATTCCAGATGCTGCTGCTAAAATTTAAAAAAAAAGAGTCACTTAAATATGTAACACTCACTCATATAATCTCCATCGACACACTGAAGCAAGGTGTGGCAGCACACACCTGCAGTCTGAGCACTGAGACTGCAGCAGGCCTGAACTACACTGAGAACAAGCTCCTGCCTCTTACTCAGTGACACCAGATCCCCTTGGATCCTGCTTTTTTAATGTCCCTTCCTCCTTCTCCTACATACTCAAAGGCCTTACCCATATGCCATTGTTGTTACACCTTCTTTCTTACTCAGATGTTCATATTTTCTATGGGAAAGACAACTGTTCTTAATATTTGGGCATGAAAGGGTCTCACTAATACCGTGGTCAAAAGAGAAAGGGAATAAGAGATACCCAAGACTCACCACTAGAGACCCTAGGCTAGACAATTTTTTTAAGGGCTAAAAGGGTAAGAATTTTTAGACTATCTGTGGTAATTCAGAAGATAAGAATTGACCTGTGAAAATAAAGAAGCTAAGCATGAGAAACAATGTTAAAAAAAAAAAAAAGCACTCATAGCAAGCAGAAACTGTTTTTGTCCCTACATCCTCCACCTGATTTCTGCTATAAACAGTAGAGATCTGTTAGTATTTAAAATTCATTTATGGGGCTGGGGATTTAGTTCAGTGGTTCCACCACCTGCCTCACAAGCACAAGGAGTTTGATCCCCAGTAACAAAAAAAATTAAAATAAAATAAAATAAAATTCGTTTATTAGGAATTGGAGCTAGGCACAGTGGGGCATGCTTGTAACGCCAGCACTTGGTAGGCTGAGACAAGAGGACTGCCACAAATTAGAGGTCAGCCTGGCATACACAGCAAGATCCTGCCTCAAAATAATTAATTAAAAGTCAAAGGTAATAAACATTAATCACATTAAAAAAATTAAAGGATCGGGGATGTAGCTCAGTGGCCTGTCAAGGCAAGGTCCTGAGTTTAATCCCCAGAACAGGAAAAAAAACAAAGAAATTAAAGGGCCGGGGATTTAGCTCAATGGTACCATGCCTGCCTGGCAAGGGCAAAGTCCCAAGTACCAAAAAAAAAATTAGAGTCACCACAATGGATTAGACCTTTCCTTCAGTATACTGTAGACAGTTTTAATTTCTTTTCTCAAAAAACAAGAGAAACATCATCTAGCTGTTCAAAAGATATCTCATGTAGTTGTCAGAAAAATAGAAAAACAGACCAATTTTTACTGCTGCTTCCCTCCAGCACAGCCCAATAATCTAACACCACAGCCCAAAAATCTAACACCTCTTCTAGAAGGATACATCTTTCAATCAGGTTGACTTCAGCTGGGTGAAAGACTAAGTTAGGAATGAAATTCTAAGCTAAAGCTTCCAAGGAACAAGAAACCATGACAACAAGATTCATGAGCAAAACTTCTGATGACTTACGAATGATTTCAAAGCGCCTATCATCAAAGTCAAAAACTTTCACATCTTGTAACCTTTCAACTGAGAGTCAAATTGCCAAACTACTGAGAAAACAAGATAATCTGACAAGCTGGCAGAGGCCTATAATCCCAGCACTCAGGAGCCTGAGGCAGGATTCATGAGGGCAAAGTTGGCCTAACTATATAGCAAGACCCTATCTCAAAAAATAAAAAATCAGAAAAAAAAAATTAAAAAACAGAAGACCTAGATCGCAAATCATTCTTTGTGTTTTACTAAAAAGGAGAATTCTTTTAGAAGGCTTATGTAATAATTAGGCCCGGCATGGTGGTGCACACCTATAAGCCCAGCATGGGCTACATAGTGAGATCCTGTCTTTTCAAAAGCCTAAAAACAAAACAAAACAAAAAGATTAAATGAGATAGCCTGGTGCAAGGACAAGAGACTACAATCTCAACTACTGGCAAGGGTGAGCCCAGGAGGTCAACATAGGGAGACCCTGAGACCCCAAAATAAAAAGCTCCATTCATCTAAGACCAGAGTTTTCTTTTTGGTGTAAGACTTGCTCTGATTAAAAGTACAGTACAGGGCCGGGGATTTAGCTCAGTGGTTCCGCCACCTGCCTCACAAGCAGAAGGACCCGAGTTCGATCTCCAGTACCAAAAAAAAAAAAAAAAAAAAAGTACAGTACAAGGCTTGTCATTAATGCATTCCCAGTGGACAAAAAAAAAAAAGAACACTTCTGACAAACAAGTTTGTTTCGTTTTAGGCATCTTGGAATTGACAATTATTTATCACTCCTTGGGGCAAAAGTACACATTAACTTCTAAAACAGTTCTGGGAAAATGATCATAATTCTACATGCTAGGCACAGAAGAGCTCAGACTTTTGTTGCTTTTTAGGAAAGCTAAGGGTCAGAAAGAGAAGTTCTCTTCTAATACTACTCTCCTTCACCACAAATGTCAGGTTTAGTTAGATAGAACCCATTCAGCAATAAACATTTAGTCTGGTTTAAAGGCAAGTTAGTGGTGGGGAAACAGCTCAGAGGCAGAGTGAGTGTCTAATGTGCTCAAGGCCCTACACCATCACCCAGAGCGCCCTGGTGCAGGCGCGCACGCGCACACACACACAAAAAAGCAGTGTAAAGTCAAGTTAGTTCACACACAGGTTTCAGATAAGAACAGGTAGGGCTGAGGACGTAGCCAAGTACGATGATTCTTGCCTACAATGTGCAAGGTAGGACCCCATCTCTGTAAAAACAAAACAGATCAGCAGAGAACAAATAGCGTAATGGGTAGCAATGTGGGCTGTGTAACCTGAACACCAGCCTTACTAGGTCTGAATCTAGTAATTACTAACTAGGAAGTCTTGGTCAGGTAGGTTAAAACATCCCCAGGCCTTGTTTACTTTATAAAATACAGAAATGGGGTAGAGCAGTAGCTCAGGGATAACAGTGCTTGCCTGAAAGCCCTGGGTTCAGGTGGGGGTGGGAGGTTGGGGGATTAAATGAGAGTAAGCTACAGATTTAACATACGGTACACAAAATACTACCAATCATTATTATTTTTTTTTGGTACCAGGGATTGAACTTGGGACCTTGCACTTGCAAGGCAGGTGCCAGAACCACTGAGCTAAACCCCCGGCCCCAATACTACCAATTATTATCATCATTGTGAATTATGAAACCCCAACTACAGGACATCAAAAGTCAGCAAATGATGTGCAACACAAAGGGAAAGGAAGAGAGCAGAGACTTGTTTACTGAAATGAAAAAACTGTGGGAAAAGTTAGTTTTGTATTGTTGTTGCTCTTTTTGTTTTTCTGGTACTGGAGATTGAACCCAAGGTCTTCAGCACTGAGCTACATTCTCAGCCCTTTTCATTTTGAGACAGGGTCTCACTAAATTGGCAAGGCTGTGCTCAAACTTGTGATTCTGTCTCAGCCTCCCAGAATGCTGAGATGATACGCACACACCACCATACCTGGCTGAGAAGAGTTCTATGCTAAGATAGCATCCTATTTGGATATGGCAGCTACAGTCAAATGATGCTTAGAAAGTAAATATTTACTATGTTTTTCTATTTATCCTACGTTCAACAATTTTGTATTTCAATAAAATGTTCTAAATATTGCAAAAAAAGAAAAAAAAAAGAAAAAGAAATGCTTGCAAGAAATCAACAACCTTCTCAAAGGAAGACCACATACTAGTGCTAGAAAAAGTGTGCAGCTGTTAATGGGGAGGAGCAGAGGGCTGCAAGTCACTTCAAGGAGCTCAAGCTTTTCAGCAGATACACATCAGATCTACCTCTCTTACGGTTCACCCCACAGCACAGAAAGCTGAAACCTAATGAGGAAAAACAAATAATTATCATTTACTTCTGGGATTCTATCTGCTTACAGCAAATAAGGATTTTTTTAAAAAAACTAAAGTTTAAAATTATGAACAGGATGTAACTCACCAGTACTACAATATGAACTGTGGAATTATTTGTAGAGATTCAAGGAAAATCCCCCAAAAAAGACAGAAATAAGGGCCGGGGATTTAGCTCAGTGGCATCGTGCCTGCTTCGAACGCCCAAGGTCCTGAGTTCGATCCCCAGTACCAAAACAAAACAACAACGATAAAAAAGACAGAAGTAACAACTTTGACACAAAAATTCCAGAAGAGAACACAAAATGTGTATCCTAAACCATTTCACTCTTTTTTTTTTTTTTGGTACTGGGGATTGAACTCGGGTCCTTGTGCTTGCAGGGCAGGCATCGGAACCACTGAGCTAAATCCCCAGCCCTATTTCACTCTTTTTTATGCGACAGGTCTTACCACGTAGTGCAGGCTGACTCAACTCACCGGGTGGTCTACACTGGCCTCAAACTCACCATCATCCTGCTTCACCCTCCAGACTGCTAGGGTTACAGGCATGGGCCACCATGACTGGTTTTTCAGTTCCATCTTGACACAGGGTCTTGCTATGTAGTCTAAACTGGCCTTGAACTCACAGCATTCCTCCTGCCTCAGCCTCTGGAATGCTGGGATTACAGGCGTGCACCACCATGCTCAGCTTTTTTTTTGTTTTTGAGACTGGATCTCTCTGTGTAGTTCAGGCTGCCCTCAAACTTGAGATGATCCTCCTGCCTCAGCCTTCGGAGTGCTGGGATTACAGGGGTCCACCACCTCACTACATTCACTCTTGAGTGATTTCATATTGACAAATTTTGCCAGGTGTAGGGGTGCACCCCTGTAATCCCAGCACTCCAAAGGCTGAGGCAGGAGGATCACCGCAACACACACACACAGTGAGAATCTATCTCAAAAGAAGGCAAACTTTTTTCTGGCTTAAGGTTTCTCTGTATGCAGGCTTTGATCTAGACATGTATATACAAGAACGTTTACCGTGGCACTGTATACAGTAACTATAAATGTGTGCCAAGAACTTAAAAGGAGATTGGTGATATAAATCACAATGAAATTTAAATGAATATTATATAGTCATTATTTTTAATGTGTATTTATGCATAAGATATTACAATAAATTGTTAAGAAAAAATTTTAAAAATATATATATCATCTTTTTTCTCCTGGTGCTGGGAATCAAGCCCTAGGCAAGCACTCTACCACTGAGTTACATCCCTATCCCCTGATAAAAAAAAATTTTTTTTTGTACTGGGGATCGAACTCAGGACCTTGCACTTTCGAGGCAGGCAGCGGAACCACTGAGCTAAATCCCCGGCCCTGATAAAATATTTAACCTATGATTTCATGTGTAATATTTACATATATAGAAAAGCCAAAAAAAATTATATATCAAAATATGACCGGGCTGGAGATTTAGCTCACTGGCACCATGCCTGCCTCGAAAGCACAAGGTCCTGAGTTCAAGCCCCAGTACAAAAAAAAAAGACAGGCCAGGGATTTAGCTCCGTGGTTCTGGCGCCTGCCTCGCAAGTGCAAGGACCCAAGTTCAATCCCCAGTACCAAAAAAAAAAAAAGACAATCTCCAGACGATAGAATGAGGGTGATTTTGCACCTAAGTTTATTTTTCCTGAACTACATAAACTTTCTATAACAAATACTAAAATGTGTATATTACATAATTTAACAATTAAAGAGGAAATACACACAGAATGGTTTTAGTTCCATTCCATTTTCTAAGCCGTACTTTCTAAAATACTCAACAGTGCCCCACAAGCAACCACTCCCCTCACACACATTGAACTCAAGCTCATTATCTCATTATGATCATGTTACACTGCTGCAAAGACAAGCCGGGAAGAAAAATGTGAATATAAAATGCCTAGAATGCTGACAATCCCAAGCTAAAAAATGAGCACAATTCCTACATCCTTCTTTCTCAACCATACTACTACTTTGCGATGCCTATACAACCTGAAACAAACCATCTGTATTAGCACATTTCAGAGGTTCTCTCTGTTCCAGATACTTGCATTCTGAGAAGGAAGAGCTCAAGTTCCAAAATCAGCCCGGGCAATTTAGTGAGACCTTCCTTGTCTCAAAATAAAAAGGGGGGTGGGGATGCACCTCAATGACACAATATTTTTAGCATCTGCAGGGTCCTGGGTTTCTGGCTTTAATCCCCAGCACCACAAAAAAAGGTTCTAAGGCAATCATATCCCCCGGAGTATCAATGAAATATAAAACAGGGATATTCAATTTCAGTCTATCTCATGGTTGCTAAGACTTGAAAAATATAAAAAGATCAGCCTCCAACTTTTGAAAATATGCTGGGGAATCATCCATGTTACTAAAATAATTTCAGAACAGGTAAACCAGCCAAGACAAAAGCCAAAGTGAGGACAACCCAGTCAATTCTCGCTAAAATACAAAACTGAGCTATCAAATCGAGTTACAAAAGTCTTCCGACCAACTCTGTACCAAGTATTAGAAAAGCATTTTATTCTAGTCCTTGCCCCACTCTATCTTGTATTTGTATTGAGAAAAGTACTGGTAGGGCTGGTTTCTAGTCACTAATTCTCCATAAATTTGCTTGCTTCTACTGAGCCAGTGGAGAGTAAAAAACTCCCTATTAAGAATTAGAAAAGTAAAAGAAAAAACTTCAGTATAATCTTGAGAAGTGTGAAAAAGGCAAACTTTGGAGGGAAAAATGACCTAGACTTTTTAAAAAGAGATAATTTAAAGATATTTTCAGTAAATAGCTCTAAAATGAGTTGGGCTTGCTTTCCCTCGAGGGTGCTAAACAAAATAGAGTTGGCCTTAGTAGCAGAGCCTCTCCCTACGTGTTCAGTGCAGAAGCATCTCCATCAGAGATGACATCATCCACCAAGTGAGAAACTAAGAGGCAGTCAGTGACTGACATCAGTGTTTGAAGTACACATATAATTTGGGGACGCTAGAGGCTAACCGGAAATGCATTCCTCAGACAATTGCAGCCTTGCTCAAACAGGTCACGGAGAGGCACTCCCAGAAATGAAATTCAGTGATCTACCACACTGCTACATAAATGTTTCAGTAATTCCGACATCAAGCACAAGAGATGAGGGGGCTTTTTGGAAGCAAAATGCTAACCTTGGGGACTCTTGGTTAATAAATTGAGAGATTTGGGCCAGGGATTTAGCTCAGTGGTTCTGTCGCCTGCTTCGCAAGTGCAAGGACCCAAGTTCGATCCCTGGTACCAGAAAAAAAAACAACACATCAACTAATAAATTCAGAGATTTAAAAAAATTTTAAAACCCAAGAGTAGTAGCCCACATTTGTAATTTCAGCACTCTGAGAGGCTGAGGCAAGAGGATCACAAGGTCCAGCCGGGCCTGGGCAATTTAGTAGACTCTGTCTCAAAATAAAAAAAAAATAACAAGGACTAGGGATATAGCTCAGTGCCCTGGGTTCAATCCCCAGTATATTAAAAAAAAGCAAAACCCCCAACGAAACAAAAGCAAGCCTGGCATAATGGTGCACATCTGTAATAACAGCACCCAGGAAACTGAGGCAGGAGGATCATAACTTGAGACCAGCCTGGAGTATATATCAAAACTTTGTCTCCAAAAATGGGGTGCGTAGCCGGGTGTTGTGGCACACACTGGTAATCCCAGCACTTGGAAGGCTGAGGCAGAAGGATTGCCATGGATTTGAGGCCAGCCTGGGTTACAGCATGAAGGTCAGCCTGAACTACACAGTGAGACCCTGTCTCAAAAAACAACAGGGCCGGGGATTTAGCTCAGTGGTTTCGCCGCCTGCTGTGCAAGCTCAAGGCCCTGAGTTCCATCCCCAGTACCCAAAAACAACAACAAAAACAGTATCAACAAGAAAAAACGAGGTGGGGGTGAGATCAACTTAACTGACTGCTGAACTATCTGAAACAATCTCTCTGGTTCTACTTAACTTGGAACACTCAAAGCCATTCTAACTATAACCCTGCAGGTGGGAGGCACAATATGTTCTCCAAATGAAAACACTCAAGAATGTGTCTGAAATGTCAGCCTGCCTCCTAAGAAGTACTGTCGAGCAGGCAACTCAACTCTAATCAACAGTGTCACAAAACTAACATCGGTATACCCTCATCCTCTGAACCAAGCCAATTAAAAACAAGTCACATCTCAAAGAAGAACTAAATTTTGTTTCCTCACAGGTGCCAATTTTTCCTAAACATGTTCTGGGGAAAAGTTAAGGAAAAGCCTAGGTCAGTGGCGGCAAAACTACGGCACACATGCCTCAGCAGGCTGCTTGGATCACTGTAAGCTCTAAAAGGTTGCTCCCATCACTGGCCTAGGACTAGAAGCTTGGTCTACTAACCCTGGGGTCATCTCAGCTAAGAGATACAGCAAGGAATGAGCCACAAACCCCTTAAGATTCACGTTCATTAACACATACCCTTCACCCAATGTCTCTGCCACGGGTAACAATCTCTCTGATGGGGTTAAAGTAACTCTGGGGGCGGGGGCGGGGGCGGGGGTGGGGGTGGGGGGGTAGGTCAGTGGTAGAATCCTTGCCTAGCACTCCTGAACCCTGGGTTCAATCCCTGGCACCACCAAAAAATAAGAGAAAATAACTATTCTTCTCTAGAGAATTTTTGCTTCCAATTCCATGTGGTTCTCAGGCCTCAAAGACACATCCCTTGGTACCAATACCTGGCTTGAAATTATGAAAAAATTAAAAATTATGAAAAAAATCCAAGTCAGTCCTTAAAAGACCTGGGTCTTGCTGGGTGTGGTGGTGCACATCTATAACCCCAGCACTTGGAAGGCTGAGGCAAGAGGATCGCTGCAAGTTCAAAGCCAGCCTGGGCTACACTGTTAAGTTAAAGGTCAGTCTGGACAACATGGTGAGACCCTGCCCCTCCCCACCCCCATACCTAGGTCTTCTGAATAAGCTACCCAAGGCCAAGAGGCATTTGGGATTTGGGGCAGATTGCCACTTCCCAATTCTTTTTTTTTTTTGGTACTGGGGACTGAACTCGGGACCTTGCTCTTTTGAGGCAGGCGGTGGAACCACTGAGCTAAATCCCCGGCCCTGAAACATATTATTTTGATACTCTTGTTCTACGTTTGCTTTTTTTTTGGGGGGGGGGTCCAAACAGGAAAAAGCCTTAGTTAATAAGACAAAATGGTAAGAAACTGACCAAGATCAGGCTGGCCCTTCTATCAAAGGAGAGTAAGAAAAACAGCAAAGGCATTCAGCTGTGCACCTGGAGGCACACTCTGATGAACGGAATCACACTGGCACCAGGGTCATTTTCTTGAAACAGCTCTAGCTATGTAACCTAGACTGGCCTCAAACTCAGGACCTTCTGCCTCAGACTCCCTGGGATTACAGGTGTGCTCCACCACACCTGCTTTATTTTGATATTCAAAGCTAACTTGTAAGGACACATTACCAATTAATCTCAGAATACTAGATACCTATAAGACTAGTTAATTATACCTAACACTGGGCTTGAACAAGGATGGCAGAAATAATTAAAAATAATGACACTGAGCCGGGTGGTGACGCATGCCTATAATCCCAGCACTCAGGAGGCTGAAAGACTGCAGCAAATCGGGAGGCAGCATGAATTACATAGGTAGACTCTGTCAAAAAAAAAAAAAGACACTGAAAAGCCAGATGTGGTTGTGCACACCTATAATCCCAGCCACTGATTGGGAGGCTGAGACAGGAGGGTTGCTTGAGCCCAGGGGTTTAAGGCTAGCCTGGACAACCTGTCTCAAAACAAGCCAGGCATGGCAGATGGCATATACCTGGGTGGGGGCTGAAGCAGGAGGACTGCTGTGCGTTCAAGCCCACCCTGGACTACACAGCATGCTGATATCAGTTTTCTGGCACAATGTATCAAGAAGAAAAAAGGCAGAGGCAGAGAAGGCAACATAAAAATATTTAACAGTAGTTCTGCTGCCTGCCTCACAAGTGCAGGGTTCTGAGTTCAATCCCCGGTATCAAAAAAAAAAAATTTAAGATGTGTTATATATATGTAACAACTCCCCACAATGAATGTAATCATTATGTACTTCAAAAATATATTAACAAAGCTGGGAGGGCTGGGGATTTAGCTCAGGGATTTAGCTCCATCACCTGCCTCAAAAGCGCAAGGACCGCAGTTCGATCCCTGGTACCAAAAAAAACAAAGGGTGGATATTAACAAAGCTGGGGATTTAGCTCAGTGGTGCTACCACATGCCTTGCAAGCTCAAGGTCCTCAGTTTGATCCCCGGTATAAAAAAAAAATTTTAAACAAAACAACAACAACAAAATATATATATATATATATATATATATATATATAAACAAAAATTAAAATAAAGGGTTTCTTGGCCTGCTAGAGGATGAGACCCCTGGTTGCTCTTGTGTTGAGGTGTTCTGGAGGCCTACAACACAAACGTGAAGTGTAGATGTATGCGAGAAACCTTGAGCCTCATCCACGTAACCCGCATTGGGTGACCAAGTTAGAGCCCCTGGGCAAGGTTGACCAAACACAGAAATCATAGTACAAAGTACATAGTCAGGGGGTTTTTTGGTGTGTTTTTTTTGGTACCGGGGATGGAACTCAGGAACTTGTGCTTGCACGGCAGGTGCCGGAACCACTGAGCTTAATCCCCAGCCCTAGAATAAGTCAGTTGTATGCTTGAATCCTGCAGCCAACTGGGTGCAGAAATTAATGACATACTTACAGAAAAGAAATCTGCTTTTAACTGCACCTGCTCCAGTGATTAAGAGGGCCCCCTGATGCCAATATGCCCCCTAGAAACTCCTGCTTTTGCCCCTTATCCCTACTCTGGATTTTAGTTTTGTTCTTGGTTGACTTTTTTTCTAAGAAAAATAACTTCCTTATATAAACAAGCATGAGGTTCTCTGTAAAAATAACTCTGCCCAATCTGATGGGACAAAGTCAAGCTCTTTCCCATCCAGACCCCCAGGTATTTGGAGTTCCCATTCCTATTCTTGAAGGAGGAAAGGTTCTCTGGGGAGAGTTTAGTTACAAATTACATAGGATTTGTTGATAATATACCTGTTGTTTAATGCTAAACTGTCCTAAAAGATGAGAGTGGGAATTTAAACCTCAAATATGAATATGTAGCTTGAATTAAGAGAATTATGGAAGGTAATTTTCAATCATTTTCTACTTTAACAAAAGCAGATTTCCTTGGGAAACTTGAAAAATTGCATGGGAAACAAATGGAGCTTCAGTCTGACAAGATCCAGCAGGCTCCACATAGTGGATATAAAAACCACTTTTGAGGGGAATGGGGTCCTCCTACTTTTAAAGAGTTTCTTTGTAAGATGTATTGTCTCAGATCAAAACAAATAACATTGAAAGATCCTCAGACTTAAGATTTTAGAATATGTAGGAAAAGCATCTGAAGGGTAATATTCAGCTCTATCCTTTTACACACTGGTCTTGATGATGACTTTTTGTTGTTTTGTTTTTTTTGGTACCGGAAATCAATCTCAGGTCCTCAGCTTGCGAGGCAGGCGCCAGAACCACTGAGCTAAATCCCCGGCCCATGATGATGACTTTTTAAATCACATCTTTCACACAGCCTGGTATCAAATTTTTTTAATGTTTCTTATTCATCTAATGCTAGTTAATAAACCTGAGCATTTTACTTCATTATGAGCAATTCATTCCTAACAAAACATTTACTCAAAAAAATATAAATAAATAAATAAATAAAAATGAAAGGGGGGTAAAAATCCCCTAAAGCAAACAGAAAAATCTCTCCCTACTTGAGAATTATCAACCAATGATGAATGTTAACTGTATTGTATACCTAAAATGTACCAATAAACTTAATGAAGAAAAGGAATTATTAACCAAAATGATATTTAATGATATTCTGACTATATGACACTGTGTTCTACATATTTCCCCAAATTTCAATTCTGAACTCCAGTAAAGTGGTCTAAATTACTTCAATTTCCACCAGGGTAGAATTAAATGGAAAGAAATCAGCCTGCAAATAACTTAACAGCCATATACCAAAAACTCAGACAAAAAAAAAAAAAAAAAAACGGCCAGACATGGTGGTACACACCTGTAGTCCCAGCACTGGAGGCAGGAGGATCACTACAAGTTTGAGGCCAGCCTGAGCTACATAGTGAGTTCAAGGCCAGCCTCGATTACATAGTGAAATCTTGTCTCAAAAAATAAAACAAAACAACGACAAAAAAACACAACACAACACAACAAGAACACTATTGGAGTTACCAGATCACTCCAGTTTCCTGGTGGGGATGTCCTGGTGTCCTAGGAGGAAATGAAGCCACCAAAACCAAGGGGTTAAGAGCCTGGTCCACTATAAAGGTCTCAAGTAAAACGGCTTCCAATCCTGTGCATTCTAAGGTTTTTCTCAGCAGTTGAAAGGAAGAAAACCCAGACACAGTGGCGCACACCTATAAGCCCACCACTGGGGAGGCTGAAGCAGAAGGACTGCCTAAGTGCAAGGCCAGCTTGGGGGAACCTAGTGAGTTCAAGGCCAGCCTGATAGACATCCTTTCTCAAAAAAGAAAAGGGCTAAGGATGTAGCTCTGTGGGAAGGGCCTGGGTTCAATCCTTGGTACCAACCAACAAACAAAAAGTAAACCTAACTACTTCCTTTCTAAATCTTCCACCTTAAAATCAAGACTCCAAAACAGAAAGCCTTTACTCTTTAAAAAGGGGACTCAGTCACTGGGGCAAGGGATTTAGCTCCATGGTTCCGGCGCCTGCCTGACAAGCACAAGGTCCCGAGTTCGATCCCTGGTACCAAAAATAAAATAAAATAAAAAAATAAAAAGGGGACTCAATGACCAAGTAATTGGTGGACTATAAAAAGTTAAAGTAGAGGGCTGGCGGTTTAGCTCAGTGGTTCCAGCGCCTGCCTCGCAAGCGCAAGGACCCGAGTTTGATCCCCGGTACCAGAAAAAAAAAAAAAAGTTAAAGTAGAGATAGGGAAATGGGTTCTCTAAACTGTCAACAGCACCTCATCAGAGCTAATTTTATTACTGCCTAATTGGTGGCATTGTCCAAGTGATGAGAATGGAAGGGAAAGAATAAATTTTCTTTTTTTTTTTTTTCTGGTACCAGGGATTGAACTCAGGACCTTGTGCTTGCAGGGCAGGTGCTGGGACCACTGAGCTAAATCCCTGGCCCAAGAATAAATTTTCTTTACACATCAAACAGGTGAGACTAGACAGCAAACTGCATCACCTTTTATTAATAACAAAAGTGGAAGAACAAGTACTTATGATGGTTGCTGTAAGATCATATTCATGGGAGGGGGTGTTGTTATTGTTTTGAGACAGGTTCTCACTAGGGAATCCAGGCTGGCCTTGAACTACGTAGCCATCTGGCTTTCAACTCTTGGTGATTCTCCTGCCTCAGCCTCCCAAGTCTGGGATTACAGACAAGATCACATTCATTTATAACTGCCTCCCACAAAAATCCAAATATGTCAGCTACTCTAACAGAAAAGATGTTAAATATCTCTTAGAGCTGATGCTATGCTCTACCCTGTTTTTCACATGTCAGCAGAATAAAAAGACCAACTCTAGTTTAATGGTAAAACAATCTAGGCAGAGGTTTTTTTTTTGGGGGGTGGTGGTACCAGGGATCAAACTCCAGTCCTTGCGCTTGCAAGGCAAGTGACGGAACTACTGAGCTAAATCCCCGGCCCTAGGCAGAGGTTTTTTTATTGGCACAGAAGAACTCGAGGTCAAGGCAGGAAGATGGCATGTTTAAACCCAGCCTGGGCAACTTAGGGAGATCCAGTCTCTCTGAGTACAATCTCTAATACAGCAATAAATAAATGAATAAATAAAATAAAGGCTGGAAACGTGTATCAACGTGCAGGCCCTGGGTTCAACGTGGCCTTCAAAGTGAACATCAAGAATAATAAACTGGGACCAGGGATTTAGCTCAGTGCTTCCGCTGCCCGCCTCGCAAGCGCAAGGTCCTGAGTTTGATCCCTGGTACCAAGGGCTGGGGATTCAGTTCACAGGCACTGTGCCTGCCTGGAAAGCACAAAGTCCCGAGTTTGATCCCCAGTATCAAAAAAAAAAAGAGTAACAAACTGACTTTTGGGTTGCTGAAACACACACACACTCCCTGAATTTCTACAAGGTTAGACTGTTAGCCTTTAACAATTTAGGAAATCATAAACCATTATGTATTCCTACCCACCTCCTAATTCCCTAGCACATCCAGAGAAGCACTCTCCTCCAATCATCTTATCTTCTTCAAAACATATCCTTGAAAGAAAAAATTCTATTAAATTGAATTTACTAAGCCCAAACCTAAATGAACATGCAGATATACAGAAACAGTCAACTCTATGTATCTGTATACAATAATGCCAAAATGCCTTCAGGCATATTGGGGGGGGGTACCAGAGATCGAACTCGGGACGTTGCGCTTGCAAGGCAGGCAGAGGAACCACTGAGCTAAATCCCTAGCCATCAGGCATATTTTTTTAACAGAATTTTTCTTTTTCTTTTTCTTTCTTTCTTTTTTCTTTTGCGTGTTTTGAGACAGGGTCTCGCTATGCAGTTCAGGATGGCCTTGAACTAACGATGTAGTCCAGGCTGGCCTCCAACTCACAGATCCTCCTGTCCCAGCCTTCTGAATGCTGGATTGCAGGCGTGCAACACCATCCCCAGCCAAACAGAATTTTTCTTAATCCAGTTGTTTCACTACATGCCAAAGAAGCAGAGAAGTGTATAAGAAATTAAATAAATTAAAGCAGACAGGGTGGCTCAAGCCTATAACGTCAGCACTCTGGGAGGCTAACCCAGGAAGATGGCAAGTTCTGAGGCCAGCTTGGGCAATTTAGCCACTTTATAGAGTCCCTGTCTCCAAAAGAAATTTTTTTTTAATTAAAGAAAAAAAAGGCCAAGAGATGTGGCTCAGTACAAAGGTCCTGGATTCATCTTTAGTGTTTCCCCCCAAAAAATATATTATTTAAACTTGATATTTTTATACTTTGACTTCACATGTGAACATAATAACCTCAAGGAGCTATAAATTCAACTGAAGCCTAGTATTTGACATTCTGGTGAAAACAGAAAAACATGTATACAATCTGTATTATTAACTGCTAGTTCTAGGATCTTCCACAAAACAAAATCCTATAAAAATATCAAACAGTAACATTACCTAAAACAGATAATGCAATTATCTAATCTAGGAATAAGATGGAAAAGAAGATACATCAATAAATGACAAACATTTCCTTGTCAAAATGTGATTCAGATAGAGGCTGAATCACATTCTGTGATATAAACACACTGCTTTTGGGCAGCTTGGTTAAAGGCCACGCACAATCATTCTTCTTCCTGGGTTGGGGACATTGTGAGATTTTTTTCAAATTGAGAAATTACTGTATTAAAAAGCATCACTTTTTTTTTTTTTTTTTTTTGGTACCAGGGATCAAACGGGATCTTGTGCTTTCGAAGCAGGCGATGGAACCACTGAGCTAAATCCCCGGCCCAAAAAGCATCACTTTTCATCCTTTTTCATGCTTAGAACGAAAGATGAGTTATTCTGGTCCTGTTTTTACAGGAAAGGCAAAAATCACCTTTCTAGAAACTAAAAATAGATGCACATAAATAAAACTCCATTTTATGAAGGTGACTATGACTATCTGTTCCCTCATCTAAGCTTGAATGTTTAAGATAGAACTCTCCAGCCAATTCAAAATGGCAAGAACATGGCTGGGAGTGGTGGAGCAAGCCTGTAATCCCAGCCCTCTGGAAGGCTGAGGGAGGAGGACAGAAAGTTAGCCAGGCCTGGTGGTGCACAATTATAATCCCAGCGCTCGCTCAGAAGACTGAGGCAGAAGGATCACCACAAGTTCGAGGCCAGCCTAGGCTATGTAGTGAGTTCAAATCCAGCCTTTACTAATCAGCAAGACCCTGTCTCAGAAAATAGGAAGGAAGGAAGGAAGGAAGGAAGGAAGGAAGGTAGGAAGGCAGGAGGGCGGGCAGGCAGGCAGGCTGGCCCCAGCTTAGGCAACTTGGCAAGGCCTTGTCTCAAAATAAGAAACTGAGGCAGGAGGATTGCCTCAAGTGTGAAGTCAGCCTGGGCTCCACCATGAGTTCAAGACCAGCCTGAACTATAGTAAGACCCTGTCTCAAAACAAGCAAACAAAAAAGGTCTGCCGACATAGCTCAAATTCTTGGTACCATGGTACCTTACACCTGCAATCCCAACACTGAGAGGCTGAGACAGAAGTCCCACCTGCCTGGGCAACTTAGTGAGACCCTATTTCAAAATTAAAAAGAAAAAAGTTAAAAAGGGGGTCGGGGGGCCAGGGATCTAGCTCAGTGGTTTCGCCACCTGCTGCGACCTGAGTTTGATCCCCAGTACCAAAAAAAAGGGGGGGGGGGTGTCAGGGATATAGCTCAGTGATAAGAGCACTCCTGGGTTTGATATCCAGTACCTAAAAAAAAAGTCAAAGATGCAATCCTAGGCCTAAAGAAATGTCAAAATTTCAAGCACAGCATCCAACATCAGGTAGCCTCCCCTGTTGGGTGTACAGGCAACAGTCATTGTGGAACACCAGACATTTCTGACAGAAGCTCTAGAACAGTTCCTGACTCACTCCCCCCATACACACATTTTCCCTCCCACATACAATCTGTTACTTTTCTTGTGAGCCTCCTCAGCCCTCCCTTAATCTTCATTAGTTAACCACTCTGAGGTCTCTATATTGTCTCCATTCTCCAAGTTCCAATACTCTGACCACCTAAGCATTCCTCCAGTTCATTTCCCATTATGCAGCACTGCCCCACAACACTCACAGCTACCTGCCACCCATCTTTCCTCCTCAGCCCTAACTCCAAATATCACTTTCCTCAGGCTCTAGTCCAACATAAGACTACAACGCACCTTCTCCGTTTAAGACTCTTTTGACCCTAATTTCGCACACTCCCGACGATCTTTTCGAAACTTCCCGTTCCTACGGACTGAGGATGTAGTTCAGTGGTAGGACCCTTGCCTAGCAGGAGTGAGGTCCCGGGTTCAATACCCAGCTCCACAAAACCAAAACAAACAAAAAGCTTTCCGTTCCTTCCCCAAGTTAGGTAGTCCAGAGAGGAGAGTCACCAAGAGTTAGTTTGAGAAAGTGCGCGAGTGCGCCGGCGCCCCCTCGCGTTGGGGGTGGGGCGAATGGGAAAGAAAGACGCATTGGGGGAGCCACTGCGTAGAAAAGACTCCCCCAATAACCCCACTCCTAACAAAACTCGCGGTTCCTAACTCCGCAGCAATCAAAGGAGTCACAGAACTCTTCAGTGCCCTTTAGTTCGATGATCTCTCCAGCATTTTGAGCCGACTCACTCCTCGATCAACTTGGATCCTTCCTGCCTCTCATACTAGGACTTTTCCCTATTTATCAATCTTCCTTTTACTTTAGTATCTCAAATCCCTTCTTAGTATCTACACCTTCAATCGCCATCCGTCCTCCTCAAAGTCCTCAACCCGTTTTCCTTGAAGACAGTCAACATTTTCGGCAGCTTCTCTTTTCTCAATCAAACCCATCCTCGGCTCAGACTCCCCTGCCCTCTTCGAAATCCTGTACGAAAGCCCAGCCCTCTGTCCTCGCCGGAACCGTTCAGACATTCCCAGCTACAGATGTCCACCCCGGTCTCCCTCTTCCTCCCACCGGACAGTCATCCCCAGCCCGCTGCCCGCGCCGCCCCCCCCCCCGGCTCACCTGCGGTCGGCCCCGGGACCCCGGGATCCAAAGATGAAAATCCGACCGCCGACGGCCCAGAGGCCGACGCCATCTTGGCAGCCCCCTCCCCCTCAGCGGCCTCTCTCCTTTCAGTCGGGCTCTTCCTCTTCTCGGAATCAAACCTTCCCCACGTCTCCTCACAGAGCCCGCGTTCTGCGGGCCACCTGTCCGCCCCCTCCGGGGCCTCCCTCAGACACGGCGGGCGGGCTCCGGGACCGGCTCAGGGCCGCACCATTCGCCGGGCACGGGGGTTCACAAATCCCGTCTCGCACCCCCTCCGCAATTCTGGCCGCTCTCCGGGGGAGATACTTTCCCCTTTCACAAGGGAGCAGGCTCAAGTTGCCGGCCGGGACTCCGCGTCCAGACCAAACTACACCTAAAAGAAAACCGAGGCAAGAACAGTCCCGGAGAAGCCGCCCGCCCCCCTCCTTCTTAGCCACAGCCTGTTTATCGCTCAACCCCTCCGCTCCACTCAGGGTGGCGAAGGAAAACCCGGCACTGCGCATGCGTCCGACCTTCTCAGCCGTCCATCCTCTCTATTGGGAAGGGAAAAGAAACGAAGCCAATCAGGAGGCTACTGACGGTCACGTGAAACAGGTCACTAACGCGCTGGCGAATCTACCAGAGGAAGACACACGCGCCTCGGTCAGAGGTCTACCCCTACGGAGGCTCGGTAGGGAAAGACTGGTTTTTGCGTTCTCTTGAGTTCAGTCGGGTTAAGAGTTCCGGGGCTGATCTCAAATTCACAGTCCAGGAAAGAACTCCGAAGAAGCTCTGGTGTCAAGTCAGAGACTTTATTTATGGGGGGGGGGGGGGTACCGGTGATCGAACTCGAGACCTTGCGCTGTCGACGCAGGCGGCGGAACCACTGAGCTAAATCCTGGGCTCGAGTCACAGACTTTAAACAGTTGAATACTATAAAAGTCACATGCTACCAAAAATTCTTCCCAGCCCCTTTCCGGCTTTACTGCTTTTTTTTTTTTTTTTTTTTTTTTTACTATTTAACGTGTATGCATCTCTTACCTTCCTCCGAATGACATTAAAAATAGATGTTTGTGGGGCTGGGGATTTAGCTCAGTGGCTTCGCCGCCTGCTGCGCAAGCGCAAGGACCCAAGTTCGATACCCGGTACCAAAAAAAAAATAAAAAAAAATAGATGTTTGTGTCAAACAGATGCTAGGCATATGTGTCAAACACTATGCTAGGCATAGTTGATTTGAGTTTTTGTTTTTGTTTTTGGTACTTGGGATTAAACCCAAAGTCTTCACACTGAGCTACTCCCCCAGCCCTTTATTTTTTGAGACAGGGTCTCCCTGAATTACTCCGGCCGAACTCGAACTTGGGATCCTCTGCCTCAGCCTCTCAGAATGTTGGATTTCTGGTGTGCGCCACCAAGCCCTGCATCGGTAAATGTTTGATAAATGAATCAATGGAGACCTGTCAAAAGGACCACATTCGGCGCTTGGTGGTATAAGCCTGTAAACCCAACTACTTGGGAGGCAGAGGCGGGAATATTGCATATTCGAAGCCAGTCTGGACAACTTAGTGAGACTGTGTCTCAAAATAAATACAAAGGGCTGAAGATGTAGCTCAGTGATAGAGCTCCCCTAGGGTCTATTTCCAGTACCGAAAGAAAAAGAGAAAAGGGACCGCAAAAGGCAATCAACCTTACCACGATCCAAAGTCCTTAGCCTCCAACCATCAATTATCTGTGCTTCAAAGGGCATAGAGATGCACAGAGAAATTCTTCCCATTCTAGTCCAATTGTCTCTGCTCAGTTTTAACACAGAATCTTGGATTGTGAACCTTGGTAGGGATCTGAAGACCTGTCTATCTTGAACAAACCAACCTTCTGGAGACCAAGGACTTTGGTTCACTCCTACCTTCCGCTCCTCTTCTCACTGAACAGAGTAGGTGCTGAACAATCATTTGTGGAATGAATAAATGAAGAAGAATTGGGGGAAGTTCTCGGTTTTGTAAGCCCGAGGTGCCCTGGGTGTCCAGATGTCTCCCCGACCCTCCAAAGGGAACGTACGACCTGAAAGTTTATAGAACATTCCCTTATTTACTGCTTTCTGCCCCGGTGCCTCAAGATCTAAAGTAATTGTTTCCTTGCTGCCCCCTGCTGGATTATTTGGCCTCCCTTGGCTACGGAAGGTAGACATATACTTCCACCGATTTGGATTACCATTTGTAATTCCACAGCAGTGAAACAGTATAGTGCTGAAGTGTTTCATAATTCCCTGTACCTGCAATCCCATCCACCTAAACAGTACAGGAACTAGACAGTATGGGTCAAGGATTTGGTTTGTAGGTTTTCAATAAATAAATATTTGTTGAATAAATTATCCTTGTTTCCAGAAAGGATGTAGTTGCTACTATTTCCTGAGTTACTTTAAAAATCAGATAGTGCAGAGAGAAACCTGTTTCTAATTTCAAAATTGGAAATAGTCTAGTAAATCCCAGAATGACCAAAGCAATTAAATAGGGGACTCTTCTCCTTGGGAACTTATCAGCAAATTTGATTTCACCCTTCTTGAAAGAAGAAATTCCTGTTCTGTACCTTTTTTGGGGTCTTTGCTTCTACCTTGTATCCTGGAATAATGACTGCTGCTATTGCACCTACCACCTGGTATTATGTCAGGATGTTTACCTCTTTGCCTTGTAAGACCAAGCTCTTCAGGCAAAGATGACAACTTCTCCATTTTTATATCTCAAGCATCTAGGATAGTACTTGGCAAACAGTAGATGCCAATTCCTGTCAACTAAATGTGTCTCCTAAATATATGAACAGATGAAGGGAAAATTCAAAAAGTGGAGTTAAGGATGTTTAACAAGCAGGTATCTCCCATCTTTACCCCTAAAGCTTTTTTTTGCTCCCATTCCTACTCAATCCCTGGGGTGCCCTCTGAGTCATATGGCTGCTCTTCCCTAGTAACATTCCTGGCATAGCAGAAGTAGGGTGAGTGGCAGGGTGTGGAAGCAGAGGCAGAGCAGGACATGTTGGCTTGGTGCCCCCAAGGAAGTAGAAAAGGGAGTTCACCGATACATTGGGAAGGAAGGCAATCTGGTGACCTCGAAATAGGGCCAGACATTCAGATTTGAGTACATGTGAGTACACACACAACTTTATTAAAGCCTCTTTTGGGGACTGACGCTATAGGTCAGTGGTGGAGAGGAAAATGTATCCTTCAAGTCTTAGAATAGTGTCTAACGTCAGAACAAAGGGGCTAGGGACTGGCAAGAGCAACACAGAGAAAAGAGTAAGAGGATGGGGGCCAGGGATTTAGCTCAGTGTTTCTGCTACCTGCCTCACAAACAAAAGATGCTGAGTTCAATCCCTGGTACCAAATAAATAAATAAGAGGATGAGTTTTTTAGTCTTTCATTTATTCATTAATTCATTCAATTAGTATTATTTAGCCCTAGCTACATCTCAAGGCACCATGAGAGTGGCTATTATACACAGATGAACATAAAACCCCTGCCCTCAAAAATAGCACAGACTAGGGCCCAGGATTTAGCTCAGTGGTTCCAGCACCTGCCTCACAAGCACAAGATCCCAAGTTCGATCCCTGGTACAAAAAAAAAAAAAATAGGTGTCATCATAAACTACGTACAAGTACTATGGTTGAGAACTACATTTTTTTGCTTATGAGGCAGGTGCTGGAACCATTGAGCTAAATCCCCGGCCCTACATTTTAAGAAATTTTTAAAAATGGGAAGAGAGTCTTGACAATACCATAGGCTACTTTAGACTGAAACTATTCCAGAGAATCTAGGTGGTATGATTCCCATGGTTATGGAAACTCCTGAAAAGAGAGGAATAATAGTTTTTAAAGGAAGACTTCAGTGTCCTATAAAATTAGAATTTTCCCAAACAGAAAGTAAAGTTCTAAGAAGGAAAAATCTAGAGGCATGACAGAGAATTGAGTGACAGGAATGATGCTGAAATAGGATGTTGTATCAGGAGGTGAGACTAGAAAGACAGGGAGAGGCTAAGTTATGAAGGATCCGGAATGTCATGTTAATAGTCATTATGTACTAAATGCCTACTGTGTGCTAACTAAACATTGTGCTAAGCTGTATACAAGGATATTTCTTTCTCTTTTTTTTTTGCACCAGGGATCAAACTTAGGACCTTCCACTTTCAAGGCAGGCAACAGCACCACGGAGCTAAATCCCCAGCTCAAGGATATTTCTTAATATTCTCAACAACTTTTAAAGTTTAGACATTATCATTATCAATACTTCCACTTAATAGATGAAAAACTAAGATTCACAGAAGTAAAGCTACTAGTCCAAGATCACAAAGCTAGCAAACTGATGATCTCTAAGGTTCCATTCTTAACCACAGTTCTGTGCTTCCTGAGGATCCCATAGATGATGAGGAGCCATTAAGCATTTTTGAAGGTAGGAGTGACAACATCTGGGTTTTTAGAAAGATTCCCACTGCTACAATTTAAAAACAGACTGCGGCTGGGCACAGTGGCCTTTTTACACCCTGCCACTGTGGAGGCTGAGGCAGGACGATTACAAAGTGAAAGCCAGACTGGGCAACTTAGTGAGACTTTGTCTCAAAATAAAACCTAAAGGGGAGAGGGGCTTAGTGGTAGAAAGCCCTTAGGTTTGATCCTAAACCAAAACAAAAATGCACTGGAGCACAGGGAGACTGACCTTTTTTAAAAATATGTGTTTAGGGGGTTGGGGACTTAGCTCAGCGGCATGGGGACCTAGCTCAGCTGCAGGGGGACCTTCCTGGTAAGCATGAGGTGCTGAGTTCGATTCCCCGGTATCAAAAAAAAAAACCTCTTTGACTACTAAATTCTAGACTTAGGATAGTGGGGGTCCTGATGTCACCTACAGGCAAGCCAGATTGGACTGTGCCCTGGCAGGTGGAAACTGTCCTGGAGTGGTTGAGGCAGAAAAGTAAACCCTTAGACAGGGGACTAGGAGCTCCTCGATGCTCTACTGCTTCTGCCTGCGAACGCCGGACTTCCGCAGTCGGCGGCCACTCGCAGGTCGTGGTGTCGAGCGCCGAGTTCTGAGAACCAAACTGAGTGAGGACCCCGCTGGTGGGGCGCAGTCTCGTAGGCGACATGAGTTTGGCTGGGGGCCGGGCCCCCCGGAAGACCGCTGGGAACCGGCTTTCTGGGCTCCTGGAGGCAGAAGAGGAAGATGAGTTCTACCAGACGACTTATGGGGGTTTCACAGAGGCAAGAGTCGGGCACGGAAGAGGAAGGGGAGGAGGCGTAGAGCAGCAACCGGCTAGGGAGAAAGCCGGGACAAAGAAGGGGCGGGGAGCGCAGGGGCGCCGGTGTTGGGACCAGGTGGGTGAGTGGGGGATGCAGTGGGGAGTAGAAGAGAGCGCACTTGGCGTGGGCGAGTGTCAGTCAGTGTCAGGGACGGAAAAGCTCCCCGGAGGCACCCCAGATTCCGGCAGAACGCAACATCTCGCTGCATCTCTCACGTCTAGGTTACACGAGGCACCTTGTAGTCAGGTCACTCGATATTTACACACACACTCTCAGACTCTGGCCCACTGCCGGGTTAGTCACCAGAGACATAAAAAGGAACTGCTATTCTAAGAGGCTTAATTAGCTTACTCCTTTTTTCAGCTTTTAAGCCCCCCTGCTTTTTGAGACAAGATCTCGCTATGTAGTTCAGGCTAGGCTTCAATTCACCATGTAGCCCAGACTGGTCTCGAACTCGGCAGCAATCCTCTTGTCTCAACCACCTGAGTGCCGGGATTACAGGCATGCACCACCACACCTGCCCTAATGTAAATGTTTTCTTAGATAACCCCTCTGTGGCTGTCCTAAAGAAGTTCCCACAGGGCCGGGGATTTAGCTCAGTGGTTTCGCTGCCTCCTGCGCAAGCGCAAAGACCTGAGTTCGATCCCCGGTACTAAAAAAAAAAAAGAAGTTCCCATGTATTTCCTGTATAGAAATATATTTTCAGTTTATAATTACATTTGGCTAGCTTTTTTTTTTACTCTCCCATTAAACTCTAAGCTCTGTAGAGTTCAGCATTTTGTGTTGAGTGCCTAACCTAGTGTCTGGACTGGGCTGGCACTTGCTAAAATTGAGAGGGTGGGTGTTATGTTTGTTTGAGTTGCTTCTTGTTGTTTTGAAACAGGGTCTCACTATGTAGTTCTGGTTGGCCTTGAACTCACTGTGTAGGCCAGGCTGACCTGGAACTCGGCAGGCCACCATGCCTGGGTCTTGCCAAATTTTTTATTGACTCTATTCATTCACTAAATATACCTTCAGCACCAGGAGTGTGCCACTTAGCCAGTAGCTCAGTGGCAGAGCACTTGCCAACCATACCTGAGACCATGGGCTCTGTCCCCAGCACTGCTAAACAGCAACCAGACAAACATGCTGGGTATGGTGGTGCATGCCTGTAATCCCAGCACTTGGGATGCAGAGGCAGGAGGATCACTTCGAGTTCAAGGCCAGCCTGGGCTACATAGTGAGTTCAAGGCCAACCTGAGCTACATAATGAGACCCTGTCTGAAAAAAATTTTTTAAATCAACCAAACAAAAACCAGACAAAACAAAAATCGCTTTCTCCTTACGCATTCCACACCCCAGTAGAGGAACTGGCTGGGTTCCTAGTCAATTAAAATATTGTGTGTTAAGGACTAAAACAAGAGATAATATATGCCCATCAACACATGAATGGTTAAAAAAAGTGGGATTTATATACAACGGAGTACTACTTTGCCATAAAGAAGTATGAACTTGAGTCATTTGTAGAAAATGGATGCACCTGGAGACCATAATCTTAAGTGAAATCAATTAGAAACAACTTTATCATATGGTTTCTCTTACACAGAAACCCAAATATACATAAAGAGCAAAATAAAAGTTTCGTACAGGGGTTCTTGGTTTATTAATCAAAACATTGTGATTTTTCTGTATTTTGTGATGCTTGATAACAGCTTTTTTTGTTTTGTACCGGGGATCGAACTCAGGACCTTGTGCTTGAGTGGCTGACAGCTTTTTAAAAGTGGATAAGCTTTAAACTTTACTAACTAGGATTCTCTCTCTGTTCATGATAATATCACATTTTGGTTTTTGTCAAGTAAATAAACTTTTGAATGTGAAAAAATAAAAATAAATAAAATGTAAGCACAGGTTGATACAGTAACACATGGGAACCGGGCTTGTTGGTGGGGATAGGCATCCCTTAGAGGAGTGATGTCTAAACTGAGAGCAGTATGAAAAGCGGGCCTTGGGTGGCTGAAGAGTAATGGGAGGAAAGGTTAGTCCAGGGAGAAGAGTGATGTCGAGTGTTTAAGTACAGAGATCCCATTTGGGGACCTGCAAGTTTACTCCCATTCTCCAGAAAAATAAAGATTGGTAAGGCTGGAGGAAGCAGCCCTAACTAGATTATGTAGGGCTTTGTGAAACATGTCAAGGAGTTTTGCTGTTTTTCCAGAGGACTGAGAAGAGTCAACAAAAGTTCCATGTTCAAGGGCTGGAGGTATAGTTCAGTGGTAGAAAACTTGCCAAGCATGTGCTAGACCCTAGGCTCAATCTCTAGTACTGTTAAAAAAAATTAAATGTCTGTGATCAAATTTGTGCTTTAAAAGGATTACTCTGTAGTCAGAATAGTCTGAAAGAGGCAATAGCCATGGAGAAGCAAGGACAGGAGCTGGAAGCGCATTTGCCTAGCTTGCCTGACACCCTTGGTTTGATCCCCAGCACTGCCAGGAAAGTGGTTTACAGGGATATAGGGTTTAAGAGAAATTAAGAAATATAGAATCCATAGGATTTGGTGACTGACTTGGAGTCGTTACTTACCCACCCTTCAATCAACTAGTATTTCTGCTGTTTATGTGTATATGTGTTTTGTTTGCCATTCTAGAAATTGAATCCAGAGTCTTCTCATTGAGCTTCATCCCTCCAAGCCCATTTTATTTTTTAATCCCCCACTCAATACGAGGGATCAAAATCAGGACCTTGCGCTTGTGAGGCAGCCGCAGCGCCACTGAGCTAAATCCCCAACCCCCTATTTTATTTTTTATCATGAGGCAAGGTCTTGCTAAGTTGCCCAAACTGGGCTGAAACTTGAGATCTTCCTGCCTCAGCCCCCTAGAGTACTGGAATTAAAGGTGTGTACCACCATGCCTAGCTACCAACTAGTTTAAAATAGAACTTTCTCATCCCTCCTCCAGGCCTATTTTCCTATTCCTGTCATTTTACAAGTCGTTATTTAATATGTACCCTTCATGCTTCCAAAAAGGATTTAAGGAGGCTTACGATATAAACAAAAAATAAGAACAGTAAAAATAGAGACAGATTAGAAGTAATTGTACCAGGAGCCTATGCTAAAATAAAAATGGTAATAGCAATTGATATTTAGCTGTGAACTTTCTGGCAGCAGAACTTTGACTTTCTTTTTTTTTTTTGATAAAGAAACATGCACAATCTTAAGAAAGACAAAATTTATTTGTATTAAATCCTAGGGAGAATATAAAGTAACAGGTGTTGTTTTGTAGATGATAGAAAAACAGTCTCTGAATTAGTCTTGTCTATTAATGATGCTTGATAAAAGCCAACGGAATGGTAGTAAATCCATACTTTGGCGAAAGCATTTTGATTGGATACTAAATTCATGGGAAGTGGATCCACCACTGTCAGGTTTAATACCAGGCGAGGCTGCAGGGATTGGAGTGTTCCCAGGCTGTCTTTCACAGGCATCAGTCGGGAGGAAGTAATGGTCATCGGTGCAGGATTGAGCTCTGGCTGGCACGGAGTGTACACCATCTGTGCTGCTTGCTTGCTTTGGTGCCTGTGTACCAAGCTTAGTCCGCAAGCCTGCATTACCAATGGAAGAGGGAGCCACATGTTTGAGGTGCTGCCCACCCAGCTACCTCCCTCTCCCTCAAGTGATTTTTTTCCGCTTTGCTTTGATTCTCACTGCCATTCTATCCCTGACCTGCATCACCTCAGACCTAGGCTGTCGTTCACATTGTCTACCCCAGCTCCTCTAACCTCCAGAGGTTTTAGAAACACATTTGGGGCCTTGTGCTTGGCCCCAGATCTTCAGTGTCTCCTCATTATCTAAGTTAATCAGTAGTTTTCTGTCCCACCACACCAGAAGAGTGACAGGTGTTTCTTTTAGTAACTTCGGTTAACCTCACAATGGTTACCAATGTGTGCCCCACTGTACTGTTTCATCGCCACTTAGTATTTGGTGGTACACACCTATAATCACAGTACTCTAGGAGGCTGAGGCAGGAGGACTGCAAGTTCAAACCCAGTGTACTCAGCTTAGTGAGTTAGCAAGACCCTGTCTCAAAATAAAAAATAAAAAGGGCCTGGATTATAGCTCAGTGTTAAGGGCCTGGGTTCAGTCTCAAGTACTGCAAAAAATCATTCAGACAAACGAAAACTCGCTTTTTATGTTGATGTCCTGTCCTTCACTAAACTGTGAGCCCTCTGAAGGTAGAAATCAGACCATCTCCTTTTGTTCCACAGTAATCCACAGACACCTGCAAGTAAAACATACTTAAGATTAGAAGCAGGTTGTGCTGGGAGCCAAAGGCCATCAACTAGAAAGGCATCGAAGGGCTGGATTGAGCTGGAGAGTGGAGCAGCCCTTTTTAGGTAGGGAAAATCTGTTCTTCCTGAAGCAACACTGATAACTCCATTGTCCACTGTCACCTCACTCTCCATCCTCAGGAGTCCGGAGATGATGAGTATCAAGGAGACCAGTCAGACACAGAGGATGAGGTAGACTCGGATTTCGACATCGATGAAGGCGATGAGCCCTCCAGTGATGGAGAAGCAGAAGAGCCCAGAAGGAAGCGGCGCATAGTCACCAAAGCCTATAAGGTGAAGAAGAATTTCTAGTTTTCTTGCATTTCCTTCATTCCTCTTCTCCCTTCATTACATTCCAGTATTCTCCATGCTAGTCCCATTCCTACACTGTTAGTTTTTTCCATGAAGATCCTGTCTTTCTCCTTATCTCTGTGTACTCCGGTGTCTGATTCTGATCAACCCCCAGGAGCCTTTAAAAAGTTTGAGGCCTCGAAAGGTCAGCACGCCAGCTGGAAGCGCTCAGAAGGCCCGAGAGGAGAAGGCTCTGCTGCCGCTAGAACTCCAGGATGATGGCTCTGACAGTGAGTGGGGAGGTTCGGTCAGACGAAACATTGCAGTGTGATGATGCCTCATTTTATCAGTGTTAAGGTCCTCAGCTTGATACTGTGTCTTATAAGGGAAATCCTTGCTCTCAGAAAATACACACAGAAGTACTTAGGAGCATAAGCCAGGATGTGTGCAGTCTAACTAAGATCATTCAGAAAAATAACACAGAATGAAGCCAGGAGTGGTGACACACGCCTGTAATCCCAGCATTCAGGAGGCTGAGGCAGGAGGATCTCTGAGTTCAAGGGCAGCCTGAACTGCATAATGAGACCCTGTTGCAAAAAACAAAAATAACAGAACTAAATAGAGCAACATGTTAATAGCAGTGATGTGAGTGAAAGATACATGGGTGGTATTTGTACCATTATTGCAACTTTTTTGTAAGTTTGAAATTATTTCCAAATAAAAAATTTTTAAATAGAGAAAATAAAGTGGACATGAATTCAAATATCTTCGCATCTGACTCTTCCCAGGTCGGAAGTCCATGCGTCAGTCTACAGCTGAACACACAAGACAAACCTTCCTCCGGGTACAGGAGAGGCAGGGCCAGTCCCGACGGCGGAAAGGGCCCCACTGTGAGCGACCCCTGACCCAAGAAGAGCTTCTCAGAGAGGCCAAGATCACAGAAGAGCTCAACTTACGTTCTCTGGGTCAGTATGCATTTTTGGAAAATATGGGTAGAGACATTGAGGTGCATGAGAAAACTAAAACCTGGAAGACCAGAGAGCTGAAGATTTGGGACAAAAGAATCCAAAGAAAGAAATGAGGAGGGCCGGGGATTTAGCTCAGCGGTTTCACCGCCTGCTGTGCAAGCACAAGGACCCGAGTTCGATCCCCGATACCCAAAAAAAAAAAGAAATGAAGAGAGTGATTGATTATAAGCAAGCAACCAGGAGCTGGGTGGGAATTTAGCTCAGTGGCACTGCGCCTGCCTCACAAGCACAAAGTCCTGATTTCCACCCCTGGTACTAAAAAAAAAAAAGCAACTAGGCAGTTATGAATAGGGGCCAGGGGTTTAGCTCAGTGATGCCGCCACCTGTCTCGAAAGCGCAAGGTCCCAAGTTTGATCCCCAGTACCCCCCCAAGAAAAGAATGATCTCAGCAGTTATGAATGCTCTGAAGAATAAGTCGTGTTGAAGTACTTTTGTATAAATTAAGAATAACATAGAAGCCAGGTATGGCAGTGCATGCCTGTAATCCCCACACTCCAGGAGGCAGAGGCAGGAGGATCACAAGTTCAAACCCAGTCTGGGCCACTTAGCAAGACCCTATCTCAAAATGAAAAAGGGAAGGAGTAGGGATGTAGCCAGTTTAAAGGCCCTGAGTTCAATCCCCAGTTCCACAAAAAGTAAAAATGAATTTTAAAGCCAGGCATGGTGGCACACTCCTGTAATCTCAGCACTCAGGAGGCTGAGGCAAGAGGATCACCATGAGTTCAAGACCAACCTAAAGAGACCCTGTCTCAAAAAGAAAATAAAAATAAAAAGAGACGGGGGTGTGGCTGAGTGCAAAGGTCCAATGTTCAATCTTCAGTACTGCAAAAAAAGAAAGAACTGAACTCAAATCCTGCCTCTATTTCTGCAAGCAAATTACTTACACTTTTAATATCTTTGTTCACAAAATGGGGTAATAGCCAGTGTGGTGGTGGTACACTCCTGTAATCCTAGCACTTGGGAGGTTGAGACAGGAGGATTGTTGGGAGTTGGAGGTCAACCTGGGCTACATACTAAGTTCAAGGCCAGCCTGCACTACAAAGCAAGACCCTGTCTAAAAAAAAATAATCCTAGCATTTGGGAGGCTGAGGCAGGAGGAGTGAAAGTTCAAGGCCAGACTGGGCAATTTAACAAAACATTGTATCAGAATTTTGAAAAAGGGCTGGGAGCTGGATGTGGAGGCATATCCCTACAATCTTTAGCACTCGGGAGACTGAGGCAGGAAGATCACAAGTTTGAAGGCAGCCTGAGCTACAAAGTGAGTTCAGAGCCTGCCTGAAATACATAATGAGATGCTGTCTTAAAAAAGGGTGGAGTGGGGGGATATAGCTCAGTGGTAGGGTACTTCCCAGCGTTGAGGGAAAAAAATTCATTATATTGACCCTAAAATGATTATTTTATTTATTTTTTATTATTTTATTTATTTATTTGAGATGGGGTTTTGCTATTTCACCAGGCTGGTCTTGAACTTGTGAGCTCAAGTGATTCTCTTGCCTCAGCCTCCCAAGTGTGTACCACCATGCTTGGTTGGCATATATAATTTTCAGTGTATATAATAGCAAATCAGGACTTTCAAACAGTAGTTGTCCTCCAGAGCAACTGAGAACTGTCACAGACCACAGGTCATAGCCAGACTGCAGACTTTGGAGTCACCATGGTGTCCTGAAGCCCCTACCAGTCTTCAGTGAGTAAGGAGCGGCTGTGACAGGAAGGAGAGATGTTCTGGCCGTTGGCACAGGTCTCAGTGGAGGGAGTTCCCGGAACAGTTGGTGGCAGGAACAGTGACCTGAGAGCCGCAGTGTGGGGCTCACTGGGACACAGGCATAACCCTCGTGGGATGTGAGAACCAGCATCTCCACCAGAGGGCTGCAGGGTTTCCAGGAAGGCAAGTGGTGTCAGGAATGCTGAGTAAAGAGCTTGAGGATGGAGGAGCTGGCTGATGTATAGAGCTAGAGTTCAGAACAGAGAAGTATTTGAGTGGAGAAGTGTTGGAAGTTTGGCTCAAGGGAAAGAAAACATTATCAGTAAGAATTTAAAAGCTTACTCACCGAAGGGGTGTCCAGGGCACTCTTTACTGTCAGACTTGAAGAATTGTGTTCACAGTACCCACGTAGAGGGACCAGATGCTGGGTGTGGTGGCAGATCCCTGTAGTCCCATCCATCTGGGAGACTGAGGCAGGAGGATTGCAAATTCAAGTTCAAGGCAAGCCTGGGCAACCCTATCTCAAAGTAAAGATTTTTTTTTTAAAAGACTAGAAGCTGGGCCTGGTGGCATGCATCTGTAATCTCAGCATTCCGGGAACCTGAGGCAGGAGGATGACAAGTTCAAGCCCAGCCAGGGCAATTCAGTGACTTAGCAAGACCTTGTCTG
Organism: Heterocephalus glaber; assembly: GCF_053883595.1. Taxonomy (NCBI): domain Eukaryota; kingdom Metazoa; phylum Chordata; class Mammalia; order Rodentia; family Bathyergidae; genus Heterocephalus; species Heterocephalus glaber. The sequence goes on along the minus strand of NW_028258296.1, from coordinate 57,530,162 downwards.
GAAAAAATAAATAAAAGGGCTGGGGATACAGCTGCAGCTCAGTGAGAAACACCCTGGGATCAATGCTCAGTACCACGAAAAAATAAATAAAATAATTTTGAATTTCATTTACAGGAAAGGGGCCAGGAATATTTTGATTTACTTATTTTTTTATTAACAAATATCTAGTGCTGGGGATGTAGCTACTTGGCACAGCACCTGCCTAGCAAGCATAAGGCCCTGAGTTCGATTCCCAGTACCAAAAAAAAAATCTATTAAATGCCTATGGTGTGTGGAATTCTGCCCGCCACCTTGAGTACATGTAGCTAATACGAGTCATGGTTGCTGCCCTTAAGCAGGAGACCCATGGCCACAGTGAATTGCCATGGCACAGTGTCACAGGGTCCAGAAGAAGCAGACTGCACCTAGGGGGGCTAAGGTAAGTTGGAGAAATGACAGGAAAGAGAAGTTACTTCACCCAGCTGATTGCTGCCCTGTGAAAATACAGACTCAGGGTTGTTAGACTTCTTTATTTTTTCAAGAGAGCCCAGAAAGTTTTCAATGTAATTTCCTTTGTATTTTTATTGTTGCAGTGCTAGGGGCCAGAGCCTTGTGTACCCAAAGCAAGCCCTGTACCACTGATCTATACCCTCAGCCCATCCGAGCTCCTAATTTGGGGCAAGGATACTGGGAATTAAACTCAGGGCCTTCATACTGAGCTATAATCTCAGCCTGTTTTTACTTTTTATTTTGACACAGGGCCTTGGTAAATTCTCAAGCTGGACTTGAGCTTGGGATACTCCTGCCTCAGCCTCCCAGAGTACTGGGATTACAGGAATATGCTACTGCACCTGGCTCCAATTTCCTAATTTTTTTTTTTTTTTGGTACCAGGGATCGAACTTGGGTCCTTGCGCTTGCACAGCAGGCGGCAAAACCACTGAGCTAAATCCACAGCCAATTTCCTAATTTTTAAATGAATGTCAGTAACTAGTTCCTGTTTTTCTTTAAAACACTATACAAGGTGGGTGTGATGGCACATACCTGTAACCCTAGCACTCTGGGAGGTTGACATGATCACAAATTGGAGCCCAGCCTGGGCAACTTAGCAAGACCTTATCACAAAATACAGAATAAGAGAAGAAGGGCTGGGATTGTAGCTCAGTGTGAAGGCCCTGGATTCAATCCCCATGATGGCAAAATAAAGGAAGGGAGGAAGAAAAAAGAAAAGAAAGGAGCCAAAGCCAGGTGTTGGTGGTGTTCATCTGTAATTCCAGCACTCTGGGAGACTGAGTCAGGAGGGTCACAAGCTGGAGCCAGGCCTGTCTCAAAATAAAAATGGCCTGGCGATGTAGCTCAGGGTGAAGGCTCTGGATTCTTTAAGACACTGTACAGATCCAACCATTAAGAGGTCCGCCGGCTTGCAGCCTCTGCCAGAAAAGTGTAGGAATAGAGTAGAGCGGGCCCAGGGTGGGAAACGTAGGGAGTCACTCAAAGCCATGTAGGAAAAGGAATGGTTTAGGTATGGCCGCTGCGATCAGCCCAGAGAGGTCTGCAGAGACGTGGACGCTCATTTCAGCCAGTTAAAAGACTCTTCTGTGGTTGTGTCCTTTTTATGCCTTAAAAAGTTGGGTCCCAGCCTGGACAGTTTAGGGACTTTAGTGAGACCTTGTCTCAAAATTAAAAAAAAAAAAAGATTTAGAAAGGGCTAGGGATGGCTGGGGATTTAGCTCAGTGGTTCCACCACCTGCCTTGCAAGCACAAGGACCCGAGTTTGATCCCTGGTACCAAAAAAAAAAATCTTGCTTGTCTAACTTTAGGGCTGGGGATTTAGCTCAGTGGTTCCTCCACCTCCCTCACAAAAAGGGCCAGGGATGTAGCTCAGTGTGAAGGCTTTGTGTTCGGTCCCCAACAGCACGCGCGCGCGCGCACACACACACACACACACACTCACAAAGTAAAAATGTCAACAGGAGTTAGATTTTAGCTCAGAGAACTGTAAAGATGAAAGGCATGGTCTTGACTAGGGTTGAAGGATAATTATAGAGGAGATTCCGGTATCCGGAAATGAATGGACGCCTTATCACAGGGTCCCTGCCAGCCTGAGGGCCTCCAGTTCTGAGTGAGGCAGGGCCTATGTGACCTTGGACAGAGGGCAGAGGATATCAGGAGGGGAAGCAGGAAGCTGGTGAGGTCAGAGGTACTGCAGTGCCTTGGGGACTCCTGCGGTTGGCACTTGGCGTGAGTTCTTGGAGGGAACACCATCTGTGCCCAAGAAGGTGATTGATAGGTCCGAGGACAGAACTAGAATGTGGGAAAAGGAAAAACTGACCATCCACTCCTTCCTCCCTTTGATCCCGAAGAGACCTATGAGCGGCTTGAGGCTGACAAAAAGAAACAAGTTCATAAGAAGCGAAAGTGCACTGGGCCCATAATCACCTACCATTCAGTGACTGTGCCACTTGTTGGGGAGCCGGGTCCCAAGGAGGAGAATGTGGATGTAGAAGGGTGAGTGAACAGCTGTCTCCTCAGGCCCTTTACTCATTTTGCTCACGATGCTCTCCCTGGCTCTTGCCCGCCTTTCCCATTCCATCCTCCCTTCAGCGCCCCCTGTCTTTCTCTTAGCCGCCCTTTTCCCTCTCTTTTCTTTCTACTCTCACTTTTTCTCTCTCTGTCTACCACCATTTAATTGGTTCTCTCAGAATGTTCCCTCCACTCTGGCTTCTTTTTCTCTGTCCTGCTCCCTGATGTCTTTTTGTTGTTGTTTTTTTGGTACCGGGTATCGAACTCGGGTCCTTGCGCAACAGGCGTCGAAACCACTGAGCTAAATCCCCGGCCCCTCCCTGATTTCTTTGTATAGTATCTGTTGTCCTCTCCTCAGCTCTCTGTTTTTCTCTCTTTTGCCCTCAGACTTGATCCGGCTCCTCCTTCTGCCTTGACTTCCCGAGCTGCAGCTGGACCCATCCTCCCTCCTGCTCATTGCTCCCGGACCTTCATCACATTTAGTGATGATGCAACATTTGAGGAATGGTTCCCCCAAGGGCGACCCCCAAAGATCCCTGTTCGAGAGGTCTGCCCCGTGACCCATCGTCCGGCGCTGTACCGGGACCCTGTCACAGACATACCCTACGCCACTGCTCGGGCCTTCAAGATCATCCGTGAGGCCTACAAGAAATACATCACTGCCCACGGACTGCCGCCCACAGCCTCATCCCTGGGCCCTGGGCCCCCACCTTCCGAGCCCCTCCCTGTCTCCGGGCCCCGAGCCTTGCGCCAGAAAATCATCATCAAGTGAAGAGATGTCCAGTCCTTGGAAGCCGAGTTCCTGCCCCAGCTCGAGCTCTTGGCTTTTCCTCTTCTCTCCGTGCTTCTCTCCTGTGTTATTTCTGATCTTTTCCCATCCTCCTCTATATTTCTTTTCCCATCTTTTCTCCCAGTTCTTACTGGTTTTGTTACATTTTTTTAATCTAATAAAAATGGGAGTGTCTTTTTTGTGTGGTCTTTAATATAGGGTTGGGAACAGAAAGTGTTTGGAATATCTCAGTATATTTGGGCCTCCTTATTTGCTTGATGGCACTTACTACAGGTTCTCTTGTTTCGTTTTGTTTTATCTGATACGGAATCTTGCTACATTGCTGGGCTCAAGCAGTCCTCTGTCTCAGCCTCCCAGTTTACAGGGACCACAGGTGCATGCATCCCTGGCTTGTCCTCTTTTCATTGTGAAGTATTCATTCCTCCAACTAAATTATAAACACCTTAAACTTAGCTACTTTTCTATCGCCTTACATTCACTTTGTTGACTAGAGCAGGCACCAGATAAGTAGGAACTACATAGCTGATTCTTTCTCTCTCTCTCTCTCTCTCTCTCTCTCTCTCTCTCCTTTTCCCTTTGGTACTGTGGGTCAAACTCAGGACCTTGCACTTGCGAGGCAGGGGAGGTGCCACTGAGCTAAATCCGCGACCCCATCCCTGATTCTTGTAGAACTCAGCTCTAGAAATGGGACTTGCAGGAAGAGGAAGAGGTGCCATGGCTGCTAATGGCCACTAGAGGCTCTCAGGGCTGGGCAGGGTATGGGGGCTGTGTATATGTGATCTCCCACTACCCCCCACCTGGCTGGAGCTAAAATAATAAAATGCTGAGCTCACTGTTCCCCCACCCTCTGCCCGTGCACTGGGCTCCTGCTGCTGGACAGTGCCCCAGTGGAGCGGACAGACTGACCGACAGAAGGGAGGTGGCCATCAGGACTGGTAGGTGGGGAAGGCAGGGGGCTCACGGGGAAAGCCTGGTGGGAGATGGGAGGAGAGTGGCTCCCCTGGGGAAGGACAAGGAGTGTGTCTCTGCCTGTCACTCATGTGCTTCTGCCACTGTCCTGTCCCTTATCTGTGTTTCCTTTATGTTGTCAATGTAAATGCCACACACTTTCTAGATCTTTTATGTAAAGCATGGTGTGTACATGTAGCTTGTATTTTTCATATTATAAAAGATTGTGCAAGTTTAATTTTTCCTGCTGGTTTTAAAGAACTTTACTCCATTTAGAAGGCATTTTCCACCCACTGGTCTGGTGTCACCTTCCTGGTGACAGAGTGTGGGGACTCTCCTGAGTATGGCTTTCCTGAAGCCATATTGCCCTCCCCTCAACCTGGAAGTCCCCCAGTTTCTCTGATCCCTTGCTTTCCCTTAGGATTTAGAATTTCAGCAAACAGTGAAATCTTGATCCTTCCACAGTAAAAGAGGACATAAGGGTGGGGTAAGAGACTCCCTCTGCCCACTGCCACCAATCTTACTTGCTTTCTTCGACCAGTTTAGAAGAAAAAGGTAACTAATGGAGAAAAGAAGAGGCATTGCCCTGAACCTCTGTCCCACCCCTCTCCCACCTTTCAATAGGAACTGGGCGTGGAGCCAGCTGTGTTGGCAGAACTTCCCACAGCTGTGCTAGGGCAAGAGGCACTGACAGGACAGGTTATAGGGGAGGGGTGCTGCCAGGATTTCTCCATCATATAGTGAGATGATGAACCCACTTTGGATCCTGAGATCCCCATCCAAAGTGAGTTGGAGCTGGGGAAGCAGGAAGAGGGGAAACTCAGTTCTAACTCTAAACAATCTAACCTCCATCTTCCCATCCTCAACTAGATTTCCAACCTCCAGGGTATCTATTTAGTGTTCTACCCCTGGCTGGTTCTTTGTGTGCCTGCCGCGTCCATGTCCATCTTTCCATGTCCAACTCGTTTTCCCGTGTCCTCCCAGGCTCTGTGTGTCACGCAGTAGTGAGGGGATAGGGGCCGACATGTCATCATATCAGAAGGAACTGGAGAAATACAGAGATATAGATGAAGATGAGATCCTGAAGACCTTGAGCCCCGAGGAGCTAGAGCAGCTGGACTGCGAGCTACAGGAGATGGACCCGGAGGTAGGAAGCCCAGCTCGGGGAATCGGGGGCTGTCCCCGGGTTTTAGAGAAGGGTGCTGGGGGCTGGGTGGCTGAGACCAGACTGCCTGCCTACAGAGCTTGGAGTCCCAAGAGGGTCAGGGAAGAGGTATCTGGAAATGTAGGGAGCCCCGGGGTGACCCAGAGGGGTACCTGACCTGCTCCCCAAAACTCATCCCTAAGAACATGCTCCTGCCAGCTGGACTGAGACAACGTGACCAGACAAAGAAGAGCCCCACAGGGCCGCTGGACCGAGAGGCCCTTTTGCAGTACCTGGAGCAACAGGCACTGGAAGTCAAAGAACGTGATGACCTGGTGCCCTTCACAGGCGAGAAGAAGGGTATGGGGACCCTGACAGCCCTGCCTCCCGGAAACCAAATGGCCATCTCACGAGTCTCCCTCCAGCCTCCTTCCCTCTCACCTTCCAGCTCCTCCCTGCCAAGGGTCACAGGTACCCTGACACACGCCAGCTCGTACTCTGGTTCTCCTGAGAGGTCGGGGGACCCAGGAGTCCTGAGCTGGCAAAGAATTCAGGCTTTCTGGTGTTTCCCAGAGACCCAGCGTTATACCTCTCAGAGAAGGACGGGAAGCTGGAAGCCAGGATCTTAGGAGAAATGACCTCTACCTGAACCATCCTTCATTTTCCCATTAGGGAAACCCTACATTCAGCCCAAGAGAGAAATCCCTGCGGAGGAACAGATCACCCTGGAGCCAGAGCTGGAGGAGGCACTGGCCAATGCCACAGATGCCGAGATGTGTGATATTGCAGGTAGGCAGCAGGGAAACTGAGGACGGTGGGAGGGTCGGAAGTTGGCATCCTTGCCTTGACGGGGGACTGCTGAGGAAGGCCTTGAACCAGAACATGGATATGGATGTCTGAGCAGGCCTCCCAGTGGTAGTTTTTTGTTTTTTGGTACCGGGGATCAAACTCGGACGTTGCGCTTGTGAGGCAGGCAGCAGAACCACTGAGCTAAACCCCCGGCCCTCAGCAGTAGTTTTTAACTTATTTCTTTGCTTGTGTATTTATTCATCCTCAAATTTAATAAGGTAACATATCAAGAGCATTTTGTGTTTGTTTGGTTTTTGGTACTGGGGATCGAACTCGGGACCTTGCACTTGTGAGGCAGGCGGCGGAACCACTGAGCTAAATCCCCAGCCCTTCAAGAGCATTTTTACAAGCTGGGCATGGTGGCACACGCCTGTAATCCCAGCACTTGGGAGGCTGAGGCTAGAGAACTGCCATAAGTTGGAGGCTACACTGGGCCATAAAGTGAGTTCAAGGCCTCACTACTACACAGTGAGACCCTGTCTTAAAACAAAACAAAAAGACATTGTAAAAGCAAATCAAAGCACAGTATTCTGGCTGAAATCAGGAGGGGAGTCTCTCCCACACACATCCTCTAGTGGCTTCTTGGGGATCATTCCTAAGCCCCTTTTTAGTGGTATAGAAACCACCATCAGGCAGGACACCCGGGGCTGAGGGAAAGTGGAAAACCTCTCTAGTGTAGTGGAAGGGATGGGCTGCAGCGGAGTGAGGAAGGGTGAGGACTTAGAACAGACCCCTTCTCCTCCCCTGCACCCCACTGCTCACAATGCAGCAATTCTGGGAATGTACACACTGATGAGCAACAAGCAGTACTACGACGCCATCTGCAGCGGGGAGATCTGCAACACTGAAGGCATCAGCAGTGAGTGTTCAGGGAGCATGCCCCAGGGCTCCCGGCAGGGAGTCCCGGAACCTGAGCAAAGGTAGCAGGGGTGAAGCAGATGAATCTGGAGGACATGGTCATGAGTGACAAGAGAGCTAAGGGGAGGAGGTCGGGGACATGTTGGGGTTCCTTCCTGCCCTCACCCATCAGGTGTGGTTCAGCCTGACAAGTATAAGCCAGTGCCAGATGAGCCCCCAAACCCCACAAACATAGAGGAGATGTTGGAGAGGGTTCGAAGCAATGACAAGGACTTGGAGGAAGTGAACCTCAATAATATACAGGTATTTGACTCCCACCTTCCTGATGGTCATTTTGGGGTGACTGTGACAGCGGAGAGGCCCCAGCCCACCGTTTCCGTGCCTGTCTGACAGGACATCCCAATTCCCATGCTAAGAGAGCTGTGTGAGGCCATGAAGAGAAACACCTATGTCCGGAGCTTCAGTCTGGTGGCCACGAAGAGCGGTGACCCCATCGCCCAAGTACGGCCAGTTGACACCCCCAGCCCTCACCCTCCACCTTAACTTGTGCTCCCAGCAGAGCTGCCATAAAGGGCTGTGCCAGTGGATGCTCTTCTAACCTACTTTCTTAGGAAGCAGCCCTCATGGAGATCCCTACCCTCAGTCCCAGGGCTCACAACTCTGAAATCTCTAGATCATTTCCAAAGGGCCCCAACCCTGACACCCTCAGCTCCATTGCACGCTTAATCTCCGTTTTTACCTGCTTCCCACGCTGTCTCCCTCTAGCCCCCTACAGCTCCTCAGAGACTCTTCTCAAAGAGCTGTTTCCCTCTTGCTCCCATTCTTTCTCTCCTCAGTCATCTGAGAAACTGTCCCCTAATCCTAACCCAAGTCCCTACTACCCAGGCGGTGGCTAACATGTTGCGTGAGAACCGTAGCCTCCAGAGCCTGAATATTGAGTCCAACTTCATTAGCAGCACAGGGCTCATGGCTGTGCTGAAGGCAGTTCGGGAAAATGCCACACTCACTGAGCTGCGTGTAGACAACCAGGTCAGTATTCCTTCCCCCTGCTGCTAGCCTTCAGCTGATACCCATGGAGCTCTCTCCTGGAGCCACCCCTGGGGCAGCTATCTCTTCAACCCTGTTTGACTTTTCCTCCTTGTCTTCGAGGGAAGCCTCTCTTGACCCACCCTGGAGAACACAAGCCTCTTGACTTCCCAAGGGGCCTGTGATCCGGGGTGAACAATGCAGACATGGCTGACAGCCCACATCTTCCCCCCCACCCCCGACAGCGCCAGTGGCCTGGTGATGCCGTGGAGATGGAAATGGCCACCGTGCTAGAGCAGTGTCCCTCTATTGTCCGCTTTGGTTACCACTTTACCCAGCAGGGACCACGAGCTCGGGCAGCCCAGGCCATGACCAGAAACAATGAACTACGTGAGTGACCACAGACATGGTGTTGGCAGGGGATGGGGGTACAGGACAAGAAGTGGAGAAACCGGGAGCTCCTTCTGAAAACAGCTGGGGTGGCTGCCAAATGGCATGAGTGATCAGAAAGTACATAGGAAAGTCTTCCTGTCCGAGTATATACCATCAGAGAGGTGGGAAGGAATCTAGATATAACTTTTTTTCATGTAGTACCAGGGATGTAATGTATAATTACTGTAGTAATTACTGTAATGTAAACCCAGGGCCTCATGCATGCTAGGACTATACCACTGAGGTCCCAACCATTTTCTAATTCTGACAGGGTCTCCCTCAGTCACCCAAGCTGACCTTGAACTTTTGATCCTGCCTCCTGATGAGCTGATTTTTGTTTTGGTTTTTTGAGAGGGTCTCCTTTGTAGCCCAAGCTGGCTTTGAACTCAGAGTCCTCCTCCCTCAGCCTCCAGAGTGCTGGGATTACAGATGTGCCAGGTATGCACCATAGTGCCTGGCTAGATGTAATTTTCTTTTCAGACCTGGGGATTGTTCCCAGGACCTTCATACTGAACTACATCCTCAGCTCATTTTATTTTATTTTATTTTTTTGGTACCAGAGATCTAACTCGGTCCTTGCCCTTGCGCAGCAGGCGCCAAGACCACTGAGCTAAATCCCCAGCCCAGCTCATTTTATTTTGACACAGGGTCTAAGTCACTAATTGCCTAGGTTGGGCTCCTGCCTCAGCCTCTGAGAGTGCTGGGATTATTGTGGTGCACTATTGCACCTAACTAGACACATTTTTATTTTTGGTGTAGTTCCTTGTTGTTAGTGTGCAGTGGCCTATCAGGTGGCCTAAAACACTAATACTGTAAGAACCTGGCTAAGGAAATGGAAAGGAGAATGCCTTTGCCAAAAGCAGGAGACAGAACAAAGGATTATGTTTACTTTTCCATCTTTATAGGTCGCCAGCAAAAGAAGAGATAACATTGCCTTTTCCTTTACCAATGAGAGCTAGGAGCCCTGGACACGTAAATTCTCATCCCTTTCCCTTTCCTGTAAATAAAGGCCTTTTTGTCCACTTTTCCTTCCTCCTTCCTTGGGCTTTTGGGTGGGAATCTTGGCGTTAACCCCCAAGAGTTACTGCCAGTTCATCAGGGGATTATTTATACTCTGGGGATCAGCAGGCAGGGTGGTTCAGGTTACTAAGAGGTGGGGGAGCTCCCTCACTTGGTGTTCCCCATAAACCTGCCAATGCCTTTAGTCTTTCTACTTCCACAGGGTTCTTGGCCTCAATCCTGTTTCCTGATAATGGCCAGAGCCCCCCATGGCCTGCTCACAGCTCTCATATGATCTGAAGAGGGAAGGACTTTGAATGGAGTTGGGAAGGGAAGCAGACAACATGAAGGGCAAAGACCTCTTTCTGACAGACTTATTAATAGGGCGCCCGGCTGTGTGCAGCTGACGCTTGGAATGACTTTGGTGGCAGGTGGGGGAGGGGCAGAAGTATGGGGAGCTGTGTACATTGCAGGGAAGGAGTGGCCAGGCTGAGAATGAACAGATCCGAAAGCCTGATTGGACAAGGAACCTGACTTGAGCAAAGTTAGGCTCCCAGCGCCCATGGTGGTTTATTTGTGAAACAAATGGAGAAAAAAAGTTGTCAGTCCAAGGGGAGATCAGGGGGTTCCTCCTCATCCGAGTCAAACTCAACATTTTCATCTTTTATCCATCGACCTTGTCCATCTGGGATCCATCCAGAGCTGGAAACGAAGAAAACAGAACTGGTTAGGAAAGAAGTTTATAAAAAGTTAGTGGCAATAAAAACAAACAACTGGAACCAGGCCTGGTGGTGCACACCTGTAATCCCAGTACATGGCAGGCTGAGGCAGGAGGACTGCAAGTTTGAGACCAGCCTGGACTACATAGCTAGCTAGCTCAAGGCCAGCCTGGGATACATAGTGAGACAGTCTCAAAAAAATTAATATTTAAAAAAAACTAGCTAGGTTAGAAGAAAGGAGGGATGGGGAGAAAATCTTAGGACAGTGACTGGCATACCCACCTTCGAAGGGTGAGGTAATGGTCCAGGGCTCGTTTTCTTGTGGGGCTCATGGGTGCAGGGTCTGAGGCAGTGGCTGACTCCTTAGCCTGCAGGCCAGGCTCAGGCTCTGGTTCCCTGCTGATCCTCTCACTCTGGAGCTCAATCTCTCGGGCTGGCAAAGGGGAGTGGGAGTCTGAGGGACCAGGGGCTTCTGGTCTGTGTAGAGAAGAATCAAAGCCTGTAGAAGCAGTGAAGGAAAACACCAACTCTTCTGACTTCCAACTCCTTAGAGCAGTGTTTCTTAAACTATGTTCCTCAAGATATATTTTTTTTTTCTGGTACCGGGGATCGAACTCAGGACCTTGCACTTGTGAGGCAGGCAGCGGAACCATTGAGCTAAATCCCTGGCCCTTGTTTACATTTTGAGACAGGGGTCTCACTATGTAGCTCAGGCTGGCCTCAAATTCACATTCTCCTGACTCAGCCTCCTGAGTCCTGGGATTACAGGCATGTGCCGCCATGCTCGCCTCATAATAAATGTTCTGCATAAAAAGGATTTTGGAATATAAATTGGGAAAAGCTGTATTAAAATTAAAAATTTTGGGCCGGGGATTTAGCTCAGTGGTTCCGCTGCCTGCCTTGCAAACATAAGTACCCGAGTTCGATCCCCGGTACCAAAAATAAATAAATAAATAAATAAAAATTTTTAAATCTTAAGATTTTGTACAGCTGGGGCCGAGGATTTAGCTCAGTGGTTCTGCTACCTGCCTCGCAAGCACAAGGTCCCAAGTTTGATGCCCAGTACCAAAAAAAAGAAAGGGAAAAGATTTTGTACAGCTGGGCATGGTGGCACATGAATACATAGTCCCAATTACTCAGGATGCGTAGGCAGAAGGATTGCAAGTTTGATCCCAGCCTGGGTTACTTAGGAATATCTTGTCTCTAAAATAATAAAAAGAGATGGGGGGCCAGGGATTTAGCTCTGTGGTTCTGCCGCCTGCCTCGAAAGCGCAAGGTCCCGAGTTTGATCCCCAGTACTAAAAAAAAAAAAGGGAGGGGCGTTGGGAAGCTGAAACAGGATTGCTGAAAGTTCAAGGCCATCCTGAGCTATATAGTAAGTTCATGACCAGCCGGAACTGCATAGGGAGACTTTGTCTCCAAAAGCCAAAACAAATATGGGTGGAGGGAGCTTGGGATAAAACTCAGTGCAAAGGCTCTGGGATCAATCCCTAGTACAAGAAAAAAAAAAAAAGACTTTGTACAGGCTTTAAAATATACCGTTAATTTTTTTTTTTCTGGAACACCAATTAACATATCCTGAACACTAGTATTCCTTAGAATGCAAGTTGGAAAACACTTACTTTATTTTTTTGCAGTACTGAGGCTTGAACCCAGGGCCTTCATACTGAGCTATATCCCCAGCCCAATTTTATTCTGAGACAGGGTTTCATTAAGTCACTAAATTGCTCAGGCTGAGCTCAAACTTGTGATCTTCCTGCCTCAGCCTCCTCGAGTGTGCACCACCACGCCCAAACTATTGTGGGAAACAATAACTGTAGGGGCATCTATCTCCTGTCCTTTCCTACCTCGACCTTTCCCACCCTGCCCACAGACCTGTGCTTCCGGCGGCAGCAACTGTTATAGTGGGGAGCTCTATGCAGAGCACTCTGGGTGATCAGTCGAGTCTGAGTTAGCAGAGGAGCCTGGTAGAGATGAGAGACCAAGTTAGGGCCTTCAGAAGCAAGAATCCTTTAAATGTGTTGTGTGCAGCACGGTCCTTCTTGGAAAACACTGTTCCCCCTCTGGTTACCTCAGGTTTGGTCTCTTCCGTCCTCAATTCATTCTGTGGTCTTGGATTTCGCTCCGATTCCTTTCCTGGCTGCTTCTTACCATAGAAAAGCTGCAAGCCTGAGGAGAAAAGGAAAGAGAATTAAAAACATAGCAGCAAGGACGGACTGCAGAGTTTATTCTCTATCCCCTGTCTTCCCTCACTTACTAGATAAATGCTTCTTGCCTGCACGGTGGGCAGTCAGCATGGCCAGTGTGTCCAGTACAGGTCGATGAGGACAGATGGCACAAGCAAAGCTGAGAAGGGAGGGAAAGAAGATAATAAGCCCAAGGACAGAGGGGATTCTTGCCGTGGCGGGTAGGGCGCACCCTTATCCTAGAAGTCCTTTCCAAAACCTAACTCCCAGGTTTCCTAGTCTCCTCTTCCAGTCTTTTCACTTCCTTCCAAAAAATTCTAAGGGCCGGGGATTTAGCTCAGTGGTTCTGCCGCCTATCTCACAAGCGCAAGGTCCGAAGTTCGATCCTCGGTACCCAAAAAGAAAGAAGGAAGGAAGGAAGGAAAGAAAAGAAAAGACCAAAAAATTCTAGATCCCCCCCGCTCTCCTTCATAGCAAACGTTTGTTGAGGGTCTAACCGCGGAACCCTCGGGGTTAATTTATCTCTCGCTCTCACCGTCCATCCCGTAGCATCAGCGCTTCATCCTCTGGGATGTAACTGGCCAGCAAATCTCCAACTCTTCGTTTCTGCAGGGGGTAGGAAAAGAAGTCCAGAAAGGATCAGTGGCATTGAAAGGATGAGAGGAAGGGAAATAACAGGAATGAGGAGTCAAAAGGAATAAGGATCATGGGAAGAACAACAGTCATATAGAGAAGGGATCACTGCCCAGTTCTGGTTCCCTATCTACCTCTCCCCAGCAGTTGCCAGAGCAACAAAACAAAGCTCCTTCTTAGTCTTCGAAGGGCAGCTGAAGCTGCTCCAGACCCTCTCCACTCGAGCTTACTTTGAGCACATTGAGCTGACTCCAATCGTCTCCTTCCCTCTTGAAAGACATCACGACTTTGAATCCCAGAAATGATACAATTCTCTCGGGCCAACTTCGCAACTCCTTCGGGATACCGTAGGAGGAGTGGGATTGCTCCTTTCCTTCTTCCGGTCTCTTTCCATTTGGTTTTCGTACTTCCGGGGCGCGCTTCCCTGCATGCACTCCGCGATCCGGAAAGCCCGCCTCCAGCGTGCTACCCGGACTGCATTTCCTATCGTGCCCTGCGACCCCGCAGGCGCGAAGCCTTTTGGGGAATGAAGTCTTTTTCCAAAAATTTGCGGCTCAGCTGGATCCCGGCCCTTGCATCTTGGCGGCTTTGAGGCTTTCGGAGAGACAAGAACCTAGATGTAGAGCCCGAGTTTGAGGGTGTGACCTGACTGGTGCGGGGAGAGCCCTTGAGGATCTCAGACTGGAAAGTGTAAATTCTCGCAATCCTCACGCGCTGCGTCTGCGGCCATAACCTACCTGGGGTGGGCCCGATTTGTTCCTGACCCTAGCGGACGAACCCTGGGACAAGGCGGAGCCAGGATATGGGGGCACCCTGAGGCCCAGCTACCGGACTTGGAGGGAAACTGAGGAAAAGTGTTGCGGAGGGTGACTACGGTTCTAAGGTCAGAGGTCAGGGTAGCGAGGAGGTGTGAGGGCTCGAAGGTCAGAGGGGTGCTGGAGGAGACCAAGACGGAGACCGAATACTCAGGAGACAGATTTGTGAGTAAGGCGCTTGGAGGAGGGAGAAGCCAGGAGGGGAAGAGGGCGGACTTGTGCGGGGGAAGCGGGAAGACTCAGGAAAGAAGAGACAGGGCAAAGGAATACCCTGAATATCCATTCCCTGAGTTCGGGCCGTCACCGTCGTTCACTTAGCCCGGCCTCCCTCAGTTGCAAGCCCAGCTAGTGAGGACATGGCTTCTCCCTCTAGACAGCCGCCCCTCGGGGGCTCAGGGCTGCTTCAAGGGAGCCGGGCTCGCTCTTATGGAAGCCTGGTGCAGTCAGCCTGCTCCCCGGTGAGGGAAAGACGCCTGGAACATCAGCTGAAGCCCGGAGACACCCTAGCTGGACTAGCACTCAAATACGGAGTGACGGTGAGTCTTCCAGGACTGTGGGGGTAAATAACCATTGAGGGGAGATTGTAGTGATCCTCAAGAGAATGTAGGCAGCCTCCCCTGACGTTTTTTTAAATCGTGCTGTGGTCTGTTCTGCCTTTATATGTTTTGTTTTTCCTTCTCTGTGTTCCACTGCCTGGTTGGGACTGATCCTGTTCCACTACCCAATAGAGAGGAACAGCTCCTATTTATTATGCCAGATACCATGCTGGGAGCTTTATGTATAGTATATTAACCTATTTGACCCTCGCACCCCTATCAAGTGTACAACTATTGTTTTTTTTGCAGATGAAGAAACTTGAGACTTAGATTGGTTAACCGATTTGACCAAGGTCAAATAACTGTCAGAGTTGGAATTCAAAAAGATCTGTCTGACTCTAAAGCTACTATTAACCACATAGACAAAATTTAATTGAGACTGATTAAATATTGACAGCAAATAATGAAGAGCTGGTTTTTAGTTCTAAGTCCCTAAAGTGCGTATCTCTCGTTCTTTTTTTTTTTTTTTTTGGTACTGGGGATCAAACTCAGGACCTTGCGCTTTCGAGGCAGCCCCGGGAACCACTGAGCTAAATCCCCGGCCCACTCTCGTTCTGTTTCCTACTTGTAAGGTGCAAAACAGGTCCTCTCTATCCCAATTCTATCCTATTTCAGGTCATGCCTAGAGAGTAAAATTAGAGAAATAAAAATATACTGCATTAGCTCGCTTTGGATAAATTATTTTTCTTTTTTTAACCAATAAATATATAAATAAAAATATATTGCATTAATGGTCTTGAGATTGTCCCCAATTTCCAGCTCCATTTTGTACAACAATTGTTGGATTTAGCCAGAATTTTTGTGCTTGCTATATTTAAAGCACTATGGGTCTGGGGATTTAGCTCAGTGGTTCCGCCGCCTGCCTCCCAAGCGCAAGGTCCCGAGTTGGATCCCCGGTACCAAATAAACAAACAAACAAATAAAGCACTATGGTAGGTTTTTTTGAGAGTTAAATATACAGTTGCTGCTCATGTAATTTTCAATCTAATGAGAAATATACAGGGACAGAATAATTATGACAGAACGTGGTGAGTTTGTATTGGTATTAACGGGGAAAATCAGAAAAGAAGATTTTTTACTTGGAAGGAAGAATGGGGTAGACATCTGTGCAGGTTTTAAGGGCTTCATCACTATAGGCCTTGAAAAGCTTAGAAACTTCTGTGTTCCCTTTACAAACCTATGCAATACAGGTGTTTATCTTTCCAATGACATCTGTGCTCCTTAAGGGTAGAAACTTTTGGGCCGGGATTTAGCTCAGTGGTTCCACCACCTGCCTCCAAAGTGCAAGGTCCTAAGTTTGATCCCTGGTACCAAAAAAAAAAAAGATTAGAAACTATTTCCTTTCTTTTAGGGTGGTTCCCTTAGAGGATCCAACCCGGGGCACTCTACTGGTGAGCTACATGCATCTTCAGCCATTGCCACCTCCCCCCCTTTTTTTTGTTTTTTTGAGGCAGTGTCTCACTATGTAGTTCAGGCTGGGCTTAACTCACTATGTGGCCCAGGGTGATCTTGAACTCCCAAGGATGTTCCTGTGTCAGCCTCCTGAGTGCTGGGATTACAGGCATCTGATGCCATGCCCAGTAGAACTATTTCTTTTTAATTTTATATCTTTAGATTCTGGCATAGGTACCAGCAAATAGAAGATCAAGAGACCACCCCCTTTTGGGTGCATATTAGTGATACAGAATAATGAAGTTCATTTTGATACATGTATATAACATATTTTGATTTTTGTCCCCATTTCCCTCTCCTTTCCTCCTGCCTCCGCCATCCCCTTCCCAATCTCTAAAAATCTGCCTTCTAGTTTTTTGTCATCTCTTCTTAATTAATTAATTAATTAATTTTTTTGGTACCGGGGATCAAACTCGGGGACCTTATGCTTGCAAGGCAGGCGCCAGAACCACTGAGCTAAATCCCCAGCCCTCTTCTTAATTTATTAAAAGATTTTATTTAATTAATTAAAAATGTGGCTAACTTTTTCACACATGGAAATTGGGAGTATAGGAAAGAAAACATTTCCAGCTGGGCATGGAGGCACATTCATGTAATTCCAGCATTCTGCATTGCCGAGGCAGGAGGATTGCAAATTTGAACCTATGCATTTAGTGACTTAGTGAGACCCTGTTTTCAAAATAAAAAATAAAAAGGGCTGTGGATATAGCTCAGTCCAAAAGGCCCTGGGTTTAATCCCCAGGTTTTTTCTGTTTTTGGTCCTGGAGATCAAACTCGGGACCTTGCGCTTGTAAGCCAGGCGGAGGAATAATCCCCAGTTTTGAAATTTAAAAAGACAGAGAGAAAGAGAAAGAATGAAAGACAGAATATTTCAAGTCGAGGAGATGGGCTGAGCAAATGAATTGGGTATGAAAGTGCAAGGCAACCACAGGGGCTTATACACTGTGTTAAGGGAACTTGGGGCTGGGCTTGGTGGACACACATTTGAAGCCAGCCTGGGTAATTTAGGGACCTGAGGAGACTCTGTCTCAAACAATAGGGCTGGGGGTGTAGCTCAGCAGAAGAGCTTGTACCTAGCATAAGCAAAGTCCTGAGTTAAATCCTCAGCACAGAAAAAAGAAAGAAAAAAGGGGCCAGGAGTTTAGCTCAGTGGCACCATGCCTGCCTTGCAAGCCCAAGGTCCCAAGTTCGATACCCAGTACCAAAAGAGGAGAGGGAGGGGGAGGGGGAGGGGGAGGGGGAGGGGGGAGGGGAGGGAACAAGAAACTGGGTCATGCAGGGAATCAGCAATTGACTATTAAGACATCCCCCACCCCCACCCTGGTGCTGGGGATTGAACCCAAGGCCTCCTCCATGCTAAAGCAATATTCTATGACTGAGCTACACTCCACCCCTTTTAAGATAGGCTCTCAGAAGTTGCCCAGGCTGGGCTCCAACTTGTGATCCTCCTGTATCAGCCTCCTGAGTAGCTAGGATTACCAACATGTACCACAGTGTCTGGCTTCTGAGACTGTTGTATACCCCTGGAAAAGCTCTGTAGTCTAAAATAAATAAATAAATAAAATAAAAAACAAAACAAAACAAAAAAACAGCAAAAAATGGGCTGGGGATTTAGCTCAGTGGTTTCATTGCCTGCTGTGCAAGCGCAAGGACCCAAGTTCGATCCCCAGTACACCCCCCCCCCCAAAAAGCTCTGTAGTCTAGTTAAGAAGAGTCTTGTGTTCTGGTTTTATTCTTCTGCTTATGAGCTGAGTTGCTGCCCCTGTCTGGAACCTTAGTTCGCCATTTTTTAAATGAAGAAAATGTATATTTAATGATAATTGCTTAAGTTGTTACCTACCTACCAATTAAGGAACACTTAATATATACCAGGCTTTATACTGTATTATCTCAGGTTATCTTCATCAGAATATGAGGTGGGTATAATTACTCTCATTTAAAGATAAACTGGGCATGGTGCCACATGATTGTAATCCTAGTGCCCAGGAGGCTGAGGCAGGAGGATCACTGTGAGCTCCAGGCCAGCCTGGGCTACATAGTGACTTCACGCCCAGCCTGAACTTCATAGTGAGAGCCTGTCTCAAAATAAAAATAAAAGGGCTGGGCTGGGGATTTAGCTCAGTGGTTCTGCTGCCTGCCTTGCAAGCACAAGGTTCTGAGTTCGATTCCCAGTACCAAAAAAGAAAGAAAGACTGGGGTGATGGCCTAGCATCCCTCTGGCCAATAATAAAAGCACCACAAAACTCATGTTATTCATAACATCTTGGAGCTGGAAGGGAGCTATGATGTAATCTAGGCAAATAAAATTGATAGCATCGGGGCCAGGGATTTAGCTCAGTGGCACCTCGCTTGCCTCATAAGTGCAAGGTCCTGAGTTCGAGCCCCAGTACCAAAAAAAAAATGTTTTTGATAGCATCGAAGTATTTGTCATGTTCAAAAGTACAAGACAATTTTAACTTTTTAAAATCATTCAGATTGCTGAGTGTTGCAATTGGTGGAGGGTGAGGCAGGAAATTTGCAAGTTCTAGGCCAGCCTGGACTATACAGCAAGACCTTATCTCAAAAGAACAATAAAAGCTGGGTGTGATGCTTCACACTTGTAATCCCAGCACTTGGGAAGCTGAAGCAGGAGGATAACTGCAAGTTTGAGGCCAGTCTGGACTACACAGTTAGTTTAAGACCAGCCTGAACTACGTAGCAGGACAAAAAACAAACAAAAAACCCAATAAAATAAAATAATTCCAAATTAATTCCATTAATCTGATTTTATTTTTAAAGGCCTTCTAAGATTTTGTCAAGTTTACTGTAATAATCTTCCCCTAGGGCAGAAAAAGCTTTTATATTTGACAGATACAAGAAATACGATTTTCCAGACTGGTGCCAATATAAGATGAAGTCATAGTAAAACTGACACTCTGGGGGCCAGGGATTTAGCTCAGTGGTTCCACTACCTGCCTTGCAAGCGCAAGGTCCTGAGTTTGATCCCCGGTACCAATAAATAAATAGTATGAGGTGCTATATTTTATTGTCTCATTTATTCATGAATAAATACTTTTTATAACCCCCTGTTATATGCCAAACTGTGTAGAATACTAAAGCATACCTTAGGGATACAGAGACAACAAGTTATCTCTGCCCTTAAAGGACTCACATGGTTTAGGCAAAGAAGTGACTAACTGTATAATAGGGCGGAGTTGTTTGTTTGGTTCTGGTCTTGGTTTGTGCAGTAGTAGGGATCAAACCCAGAGCCTTGCTGTACTAGGCAAGCATTCTACCACAGAGCTGTACCCAGCTCATAGGGCAGGTTGGTCTGTTGTTTATTTTTGCAGCACTGGGGATTGAACTTGGATTTTTGCACTGAGCTTCACCCTTGGCCCCCACAGGCATGGGGCAAGTATTCTTACAGCAGTCCTTTCCGGCTGCATTGAGAGCCCTGAAGAGGGTCCCACAAAGGTGTCAATAGTTGATGAGTAGAAATTTTCCAAGCAGGGAAGGGGATCAGTGTGATTTCAGGATGAATAAAAACACAAAAATGTGAAAGATTATGGAATCTTCAAAGTAAAATGAAAAGTTCAGGGTAGCAAACTGCACAGGTGACAAAAGAGACAAGGCTGGGGGTTTCCTTTGGGAGCTAGACTGAGAAAGCCTTGAATGCTGACTTGGATTTTATCTTTTAGCCAGTGATAAGCCATGGGAGGTTTACAATAAGGAGGCTAGTGGGTTAACCAGAGGCGTTATTCTAGAAGGATGTCAAGAAGGACATGAGTAGAAATGAAAGGGGAAGATAACCCAGCTGAGAAGGTTCTGTTCTAAAGTGACAGCAGTCGACATGAAGATGAGACAAGATGGAAAGATTTGTTTTGTGGATACTGAAGATTGAACCCAGGCCCTTTTCACTGGGTGATACCACCAGCCTTTGTTTGTTTGTTTGTTTTGTTTGTTAGTTTTTTGAGATAGGGTCTCATTATGGAGCCCGGGCGGGCCTCAAGTTTGTGGTGATCCTCCTGCTTCAGCCTCCCAAGTGCTGGGATTACAGGTGTGCGCCACCATGCCCGGCTACCACTTTACTTTTGCCTTTTTTTTTTTTTTTTTTTTGTACTGGGGATCGAACTCTGGACCTTGTGCTTTCAAGGCAGGCACTGGAACCACCGAGCTAAATCTCCAGCCCCGTGCTTGTTTTTTTTTTTTTTGAGACGAGGTCTCACTGTGTAGTTCAGGCTGATTTTGAACTCACTATGTAGCCCAGGCTGGCCCTGAACTCACAGCAGTCCTCCTGTCCCAGGCTCCTAAGTGCTGGGATTACAGGCATGCCCCACCATACCTGGTACCACTTTTGTTTTTGGTCTGTATTTTTTTTTTTTTTTTCAGTACCAGGGATTGAACTCAGGACCTTGTGCTTGCAAGGCAGACATGGTACCACAGAGCTAAATCCCTGGCCCACGACTTTTGCTTTCTAAGACAGCGTCCCAGTTTTTCACTAAGTTATCTAGGCTAGATGAACTTGTGATCCTGCTGCCTCAGTTCCCCAGAGTGCTGGTATTACAGGTTCACCACTATGCCTGGCATTTCTTTTCATTTTTGCAGTCCTGGTGATTGAACCCAGAATCTTGCACATACTAGGCAAGTACTGTATCACTTAGCTGGATCCATAGCCCCCAGATTGAACCCATGGGTTTCACACTGAGCTATAATCCCCAGACCTTTTCTGAGGGGAAGGGTTTAAAACAGGGTCTTGCTATGTAATAGTTCAGGGTGGCCTTGAACTCATTATGTAGTCCAGGTTGGCCTCGAACTCACAGCAATCCTCTTGCCTCAGCCTTTCTAGTGCTGGGATTCAGGCATGCGCCACCACACCTGGCCTTATCCCCAACCTCTTCTAGTTTTTGAGACAGTGTCTTGCAGTTTGCCCAGAGTGAGCTCTAACTTGGGATTCTCCTGCCCCATCCTCCCAGAGTGCTGGGATTGTAGGTAGGCACTACCATGACTGGCTCCAAGACCCCAGATTTTTAAAAAGCTTTTGTTGACCAGTTTGGTATGGGTGATAAAAGTATAAATTAAGCCAGGCATAATGGCTCACACTTGTAATCCCAGCACTCTGGGAGGCTGAGACAGGAAGATTGCAAGTTCAAGATCAGTCTGTGCAATTTAGCAATTTAGTGTGACCCTGTCTTGAGATAAAGAAAAAGGGCTGGGAATATAGGTTAGTGTGAAGGCCTTGGGCTCAAACTCTAGTAGTATCAGAAAAAAAAATTATTTGTTAAAGGTGATACTGATATTTCTTTCTTCCTCCTCCTCCTCCTCTTCTTGGTTTGTTTATTTTGAGACAGTAAATTCTGTCTCTCTAATTCAGACTAGGCTTGAACTCGCCAAGTAGCCCACCCAGGCTGGCCTCAAATTCAACAGTGATCCATCCTCCTGCCTCAGCCTCCCAAGTGCTGGAATCACAGGTGTGTGCCACCACACCCGGCTTTTTTGCCATTGATTTTTCTAAGCAAACACTCTGGCACTGAGCTACATCCCAGCCCAACACTGATATTTCTGCCTTGCAAGGCCAGGTAGACAGTGATGCCAGTCACTTACTCCATGATGAATAAATAGGTACAAAATTAAAATCTGATAAAAGAAATAATTAGTATAGTGTGAAAAGCATTTCCAGCCAGGGATTTAGCTCAGTGGTTCTGTTGCCTGCCTCACAAGCGCAAGGTCTGGAGTTTGATCCCCAGTACCAAAAAAGAAAAAGAAAAGCATTTCCAAAGGGAATGAAAAGGCCCAAGATTCTAGTTCTGCCTCCATCATTCACTTGCTAGATAAACTTAAGCAAGTAGCTTAACCTTTCAGAGCCTTTACCTTTACCTTTGTTTTGGTTTTTTTTTTTTTTTTTTTTTTTTTTTGGGTACTGGGGATCGAACTCGGGTCCTTGTGCTTGTGCAGCAGGCGGTGAAACCACTGAGCTAAATCCCTGGCCCCAAAATTCACCATCTTTTTTTTTTGGTACTGGGGATTGAACTTGGGTCCTTGTGCTTTCAAGGCAGGCGGTGGAACTGCTGAGCTAAATCCCCGGCCCTACCTTTACCTTTAACAGTGGTTCTCACCTTGAGGTCCCATGCTCTCCTGGGCCCACAAGCTCAGAACTATTTTCCTAGTGAGATGTTATTTCTCATGAGTGTACAGTGTTTCCAGGGACTGCATGATGTGTGATATTGCAACAGATTGAATGTGGAAGCAGCCAGAGAAATCCTGTTGCCCTCTGCTAGGTCAGCCATTAAAGTGATTTGCAAAAACACAAGGCAGTGCCTCTGTCCTCGCTACTTTTGTTTTGTCTTGAAAAATAGAGTTTTCATTAACATGTATATGTTAACTTGTAATGAGTTTGTTATTTTTATATATAGGCTTTTAAGATTTCTCAGCTTTATTTCTCTCTTTTTCTTTCTTTCTTTTGATTTTTTTTTTTTTTTTTGGTATCAGAAATCAAACTCGGGACCTTGCACTTATGAGACAGGTGACAGAACCACTGAGCTAAATCCCTGGCCCTCTTTTATTGATTTTTTGAGACAGGGTCTTACTATGTATCCCAGGCTGGCCTCAAACTTGTGACAGCCCTGCCTCAGCCTCCCAGGTACTGGGATTATGCGCGTGCGCCACCACACTGGGCTTGTATAATTACTTTTAGAAGCTTGAGATTTTATATAAGATTGATAGTTGTTACTGTCATTAATTTTGGTGACCTTTTTTTAAAGATGGAACAGATTAAGCGTGCAAACCGCCTTTATACTAATGACTCCATCTTCCTGAAGAAAACCCTCTACATCCCCATCCTGACAGAGCCCAGAGACCTGTTCAATGGTTTGGATTCTGAGGAAGAGAAAGATGGAGAGGAAGAGGTGAGCCCAAGCAAGGGTGACTCATGGCCACACTCGGCTGAGAGCAGTAAACAAGAGCCGGGTTCAGAGCGCACCAAAGGTGACATCCTCCCCACACCTGGCCAGGACTCCCCCGGGCCCACCCATGACCTCTCCGCCTCCGATTTCCTTAAGAAGCTTGACTCACAGATCAGCCTGTCAAAGAAGGTTGCTGCACAGAAGCTGAGCAAAGGAGAAAGTGGGTGAGTGCTGAGTGAGTCTTCCTAAGTTGCTCCATAGACCCCTGGCCAGCCTCCCCATGAGCACAAGGAAATGAGGACAGCAGCAGCAGAAGCGAGGCGGACCTTTCCCTGGGTGGCCCAGAGACGGAGCACAGCCTGTGGCTGCTGGAGGGGTTGAGGCGCTGGGACGCTGGGTTCTGTGTTTCCTGGTGTAAGACAGTTGATTGTTCTTGCTGCTTTCTTGGTCCATGCAGGAGCATTAGGGCTAAGACTTTTCCAGATGATATTGAGACCATCTTGGAGCAGAAAGCTCGTGAAGCAGGAGAGGACAACAGCTTTCCCTGTACCTCCTGGCCCATCCTCAGTTCTTCCATTGATCTGTGACTCTTTCCCCCCTTTCCTCACCTACAGGGTGCCGGGGAAGGACCCACGTTTCCACCTGAGCTCCCCGAGGATGCAGCAACGAGCAGTCCTAGGTCCTGTGCCACTGACTCGGACCTCTCGGACTCGGACACTTCGGGACCAGGAGGATGAGATCTTCAAACTCTGATGTCCCCTGAAGTGACTGAGGGAAGCAGGATTTGGAAGGAACAGCTTGAGAGAGAGAGGAGCCTGAGGTGAGGCTCAAGAACATGGCTTCCCAGCCTGCCTCTCTCTGACCATCTTCCCCAGCCTCCTGGCCATCAAGAGCTGGAGGGCATTTTGGGGGGTAAAAGTAGGAGATGAGGACTAGATCCCTTCCCAGTTCTTGGCTGAATCTGGAGCTGTCCTTTGAGATTAGGGTGGCTTTTACATCCCTGCTGCCTTTCTTATCTCTGACCATTCCCTGCCCTTAGAGCAAGGAAGCAGAGACTTCCCTTCAACTTCCCAGCTCCAACTTTGTTACCTAATTTATTTGGTGCTATATTGAGTAATATTTATTTGCTATATCTAATTCCTTCCCACTCTCAGCCTAAAAATGGGATTGCCATAGCCCACAACCGTGAGCCATTGGCAGCTGGTTCCCCAGCTTCCCCAGCTCCTTTGCTGAGCATGACACTGAGGACAGGGAATCTTTTCCTCAGTCTCAAGGACAAGGATTTGGTCCCAGTCTTGGTTTTTTGAGACAGGGTCTTACTTTGTAGTGCAGGCTGGCCTTGAGTTCACTGTATAGCTCATGCTGGCCTCGAACTCAGGGCACTCCTCCTGCCTCTGCCTCTCAAGAGCTGGGATCGATCACAGGTGTGCACCACCATGCCTAGCTTGGGGTCAGTCTTGACTAACCTTTTCCATGTGACTTTTTCACAACTCTTGCTCCGAGAACCAGCAGCAAAGTAGGGATCTGACCTGTCCATTCTGCCCGTTCACCCTTCTAACCCGTCCTCTGCTCGGGCTGCCATGGGGCTGAGGGGTGGAAGGAGGTCGCCTGCCGTGGCGGTGGAGGAGGAGGAGGTCGCCGTGGGAGTCTCTGTTGCACACCCCCACCAGAGCCTGTCTATGCCTTGCTCCTCACGGTGTATTTATTTGCGACTTGTAGCCCTGATCTGCAGCACAGCTTGCTTTTTGTTTCTCAAACAGAAGAAGTAGGCAAGGGAAGCTTAGTCGTACTGGGAATATGCCTCAGCCTCCTGTTTGGAAGTGGTGAGAGGTGAGACGAGTGGCGTGTATATACCTCCTTTCCTGTGATGGTACTGAGGTGTAGAAGCTGGAGAGATTAAACATTGAGGCCTGTGCATGTTTCAGTAGTTTTATTTCCCCAGTGAGACTCTCCCTGGCTTGCCCCTTCTTCCTGCACCCTGGGACAGAGCCTCTGGTATCTGTCCACACTGTGCCTAGAGCTGGAGGGCCAGGGTGTCTCCAAGGGCCACCCCCCCACCCCCCGCTTCTGTCCTTAGTGTCTCCAGGAGGTTGTGTGGGTTCTGTCCCCTTTGGTTTGTAGGGGAGGGGCCTTCCCTGTTTCAGACGTCCCTTGTGGGAGGAACAGAGATCCAAGTTTCACTTCGCCTTTTTCAGGCAGCTGTTTCCTGTGCTGGGGCTGGAGTGGGAGTGAGGCCCCCTCGCATGGGTCTTCTCTCCCAGCAGTGAGGCTCCGGTGGGAGAGAATGAAGCCCGGGGCTGAGAAGCGCTAGTGCCTAGAGCAGGGTTAGGAAGCCCTCGGTGTGTCGTTTTCTGGTCAGCCAAGGCACAAGGCCTGGTCCAGGCTCAGAGCTTTCCCTCATCCAGCAGCTTCCTGAGCCCATCACAGATCTTGCCAAGGTGCTGCCTGAAGTCAGGCCCGTAGAGAGCGGTGAGCAGACCCAGGTCAGAGAAGTGGTCGAACACATGGCGGATGCGGCCGTGGGACTTGGGGGTGAGGTGGCGCCCTACCAGCTCCAGCAGCACATCTCGGCACTCGGTGAGCAGGCCAGCCAGCACGGCGGCCTCAAAGGTGAAGTCCACCTCCCCAAAGCTTAGCGCCGTCATGGCGCCCTGCCGCAGCTTCTGGCGGAATCGAGTAGCCAGGGCCAGCTCCTCAGGCCCAAAGCAGCCATTGCGATGCAGCACGGCCACCTTGACCGCCACCTTGACCAGGTCCTTGATGACCCGCTGGGCCTGGGGCCGGCTATGCGTGTAGTCCTTGGACACACGGTAGAGCTCGTCCAGCACCTCACTGCTTGTCTCATCGATGAAGAGGTGAGCCACAGACCGGCCCGCCATCTTGCTCAGCAGCTTCTTCTCCACCTGCAGTGCCAGGCTCTTTGAGCTAAAGGACTCCATGGTCCCTGGGGACGGGGATGCGCTCAGTGGCTAGAAGAGAGGCCACAGGCTTTCTTAGAAAAAGAGAAATGGCTTTTCCCTTTCTGTTGCTTCTTTGGTTACTTTGTCCCATTTCCCCTACGCCTCCTGGGTCCTCTGTGTTTTGCTGCCTCCCTCCTGCTTTTCCTTTAGTGTTACAGGAGCATCTGGAGGAGCACTGCTAGGCCCCCTGGAGGCCCCAGGGAAGGCAGCCTCCACCAGAGGAGGGGCTTAGCTGACAGGCCACTCCCACACCACCCCAGGGACCCTGGCTCTGCACCCTCTGTCCAGCAGGTATAGGTCCTGCGCTCCATAAGCTGAGGCTTGTGTTAAATTATTTACCAGACGGGCCGGGGATCTAGCTCAGTGGTTTCGCCGCCTGCTGCGCAAGCACAAGGACCCGAGTTCAATCCCTGGTTCCAAAAAAAAAATTATTTACCAGAGATCAGACACAACTGATTTCCTGACTCCGAGAGCCCATGTCAGTTGTTGCCTTTAAAGAAGTGGAAACAGGTCCTGGGAGTCCTAATAAGAATAACTAACATTTGCTGAGAGCCTGCTGTGTGCCGAGTGTTTTTTGTGAACTGCCTCTCTCCCCAACTGTATAAACAGGTGTCCCCATTTTACCGTGAGAAAACTGAAGTTAAGAGAAATGAAGCGTGTTGGCTGGAGTCATAGTAAATGATAAAAATGAGTTTCAGGTCAAGTAATCCCAGGATCCCTTTCTCCCTGGACCGCTGTCTTCAAGGCTGCGCGTTCGGCGCGCCCAGCTGGGACTCGGCCTCCAGGGCAGCAGCCTGCAGGTGTGCGGGCTCCGGGCTGCACTGAGAACCCTGCTGGGTGCTTCTGCTGCAGAGGTCCAGGTTCCCGCCCCACGGCCCCCTCCTGTGCTTCTTCTAGTTGTTTTTGCTTCTTACTTCCCCCTCCCCTGCTCTGCAGGATGTGGCTATGACCGCAGTGAAGAGCAGCCTCGCCCTCTCCTCCAAAGGACACTGGGAGTCCGAAGAGGCAGGGGAGACAGTAACCCCGAGGGTTTCTCCTCCCCACAGAGCATTCCAGTAGGAGCCTGCAGCCCTGATCTGCTCCTGACCTGCCCCAGGGCTTTCTGACCCGGCTCCACAGCTGGAAGAGGCCCGGAAGACGCAGTTGCTCCAAGTGAGGCTTCCTTCCTCCTCCGCTTTTCTGTTAGCCAGCTCCCCATTGCCCCTCTGGCAGCTCGACTTCGCCCCACTGTCCTCACTGCCTTCTCTCTCCCCCGCTCTCTCCTGGGTCTTCCCTATGATCTTCTGTTCTCCCTCTGGTCCTCGCCATCTCTCCATGCCTCAAGATTTCTGAGATCTGTCACACGGCTGCCCGTGCCCACCCTGCCCCTCAGCCCCACACCCAACCCCATCCCAAGCCAGGTCTTTCAAAGGCTGCCTTGCCCCATGGGAAAACTAAGATCTACTGGGGACCCAAGAATTCTACAAGTTAGAGCTCCACAATATGGAACGTTAAAGCTGAAGGAGCTAGAGACCCTTCTGCCACCAGCCCCCTGAAGCCACCCTCGTCATGGACAGTCCCTCACCTGCCACGAGGGACGGGGGCCAGTCTGGTGTGGATGTCCGGGAGAGCTGACAGAATGGAGAAGCTCCCGGGTGAGAGGCCCTTTGGCCCAGCCCCACCCGCAGGCCCCGCCTACCTACTCTGCTCAACCTCCGGGTCCTCCTCACCGGCTCAAGAGAAAGCTCGAAATAAGACAGAGGTCGAGAGGAATAGGACTCTGTTGGAAATACGCTTGACTTCGAGGTGGGGAAAAGGGATTGCACATCCCTGCTCTCAAAACTTCTTGGTTCTTTCTTGCTGCCCAGCTCCTTGAGACCCTATTCTACTTCTGTGGCACTGGGCAGGATGTAAAGTCCAAACTGATTGGACTGGGGTTGGGGGTCAGTGGGGAAAAAGTTCTCAAGCTTGAAAGGGTGGCACTATGGGGCAACATTATCACGAGCATCGTCCAGTGCCTGCCTGGAAGGTGGCTAGCAGGTATCCCAGCCCTTAGTACTGGAGGGTGGAAACACTGGGGCCAGGGCTGCCGAACCACCTGTGACCGGCAGGTGTCAGCACTGTACTGAAGCACTAAGGAAAGAAGCCTTCAGGGACCCACCAATGAGATGTCACAGTTCTTGAAGGTGACAAAAATATTTGCCGACTACAGTCTTATAACACAGCCGGGCCTGGTGGATTCGAGGCCAGCCTGGACTACACACTTAGACCCTATCTCAAAACAAGCAGAGAAGGCCAGGCATGGCAATGCATGGCTGTAATGCCAGCCCTTGGGAGGCTGAGGCAGGAGGATTGCCAAGCGTTCAAGGCTACCCTGAACTACACAGGGAGACTCTGGAGGGGAAGAAAGCAAAGCAAAATGATTCCACTAATTAGGCCAGAGATTTAGCTCAGTGGTTTCGCTGCCTGCTGCGGAGGCGCAAGGACCCGAGTTCGATCCCCCGGTACCAAAAAAAAAAAAAGAATTATGGGAGTGACCCAGGGATTTAGCTCAGTGGTTTTGCCACCCAAGCACAAAGACCCGAGTTTGATCCCCAGTACCAAAAAAAAAAAAAGATTTAGGAGTAAAGAAGCTTACAAGTTTAGATTAGTCCTGATTGGTTAGAGGAGGTAGACTTGGAGTCATAGATTCAACCACTTATAATCGTGGGGCTAAGCCAGGAGGACTGCAAGTTCAAGGCCAGCCTGGGCAATATAGCCAAACCCTGTCTCATACACACACACTCCAGAAAAGAAAAAGGATTAAACTTTTTTTTTTTTGAGACAAGGTCTTGCTATATAGTTCACACTGGCCTCAAACTTGCAGTGATCCTGCTTCAGCCTCCAGAGTGCTGGGGTTACAGGTGTGTGCCACCATCCCCGGAAATTTAAACTATTTAAAAGCCAGAGATGGGAAAGAAGTGATTCCCAGATGACTGGAACCGCATTAGCACATACAGTGAATAATCACAATATGAGACATTTTCAGGAAGGAGTGATTTATTCTGCATATCTGGAGTATACATTCTTTAAGAGATAAGTGATGAAAGAAAAAGTTGAGACAGTGACTGACTTTAAAGAAGTTACTCAAGAGTTCAGGCCTTGTGCCAGGCATAGTGGATGCACTCTGGATGCTGAGGATTTCGAGTTCAAGGCCAATCTGGTGAGACTCTGCCTAAAAAAAAAAACAAACTAAAAAGTTGAAGGCTTTCCTGTAGGCAGTGAGGAAACTCTAAAAGTGATCAGGGAAGTAAAATAATTAGCTCAGTGGGAATGTGTGAGATGCTTCAATAAATGTGTAGTTGGGGAAGGGTATTGATAAGTGACAGGATGATATAGCTGGCCTGGCACAGGGTGAGGGGCTTTGGGCCCTCGCCAAGTCTGTGCTCCACCACTGAGCTATCCCGAGGGTCCCAGGATATGGTGACTCTATGGGAGAGAGGCTCAAGAAGGGGAAAGCCGGGGAAGTTGCTTGGTTATGCAAAGTGGAAGAGTGCCCAAGGTGCTCCTCGGAAACAGTGATTGGCCCTGTCTCCTTATTTCCACCGCTCTTCCTCACTCCTGGGATCCAGAGCTGATTCTCTAGCTCTGGGATCAACTTGGATTGGGAATTTTTTTTTTTTTTTCTGTACCAGAGATCGAACTCAGGACCTTGCGCTTGTGAGGCAGGCAGCGGAACCACTAAGCTAAATCCCCGGCCCTGGATTGGGAATGTCGACAAGTCTTTTAAGTAGTTTGGTGGCAGAGGGATGAAGAGAAATGGAAAGCTTTAGGAATGGGGAGCTGGACTGAGTGAGGGACTATTTTTAGCTTTTAGCTGAGGATGTTGGAAGGCTAAGAATGGAGCCAGAGGAGAGGGAGGCTTAGCAAATGCAGAGGAGAGAGGATAGCTGTGGAGTAAGGTGTAGGGCAGATGAAAATGAATGAGCTAAGAGTTCTGGGGAAGGAAGTGAGAAAGGAGCGGGCATTGTGGGGTGTGCTGTGTAGATGTGTAAACATCTCTTTTTTTTTTTGGAACTGGGGATCGAACTCAGGTTGTTCTGCTTGTGCAGCAGGTGGCGAAATCACTGAGCTAAATCCCCAGCCAATGTCTCATTTTTTAATTGTTTAAAATTTATTTTTAGGGGCCAAGAATGTAGCTCAGTGGCAGAGCACCTGCTTGGCAAGCATGAGGCCCTGAGTTTGATTCCTGGTAACAAAAAATTTATTTTTATTTATTTTTTGCACAGGGTCTTGCTATGTAGTTCAGGCTGGCCTTGAACTCCAGTATTCCTTCTGTCTCGGACTCCCAAGTCCTGAGATTACAGGTGTGCACCACCACACCTGGTTTAAATATCTCATTTAATCTTTATTTATTTATTTATTTTTGGTACAGGGGATTGAACTCGGGTCCTTGTGCTTTCGAAGCAAGCGGCAGAACCACTGAGCTAAATCCCGGGCCCTATCTCATTTAATCTTTACACTCTACCCTTTTTGATGATGAAAAAGCAGAGGCTTAAACATGTTAAAATAACTTGTCCCCAAGTTACAGATCTAGAAATGGCAGCATGAGGACCATTTGTGTTTCTCAAGAATGTGTTTTTTTCTGATGATTAACTCACAAGCTTTTGAGTTTTGGGGGGATATTTTTTGGTACCAGGGATCGAACTCAGGTCCTTGTGCTTGCACAACAGCTGGTGAAACCACTGAGCCAAATCCCCGGCCCCACAAGCTTTTGAGTTAATTACTTAAATAGCCTAGCATGGCTGCATTCTACTTCTGTTTGCTCTATGAATACACTAATCACACACTTTGGACAATACTAGGCACCACTAGCAAAAATCATAGGGAAAGAAAAGTCCTTTTTGTAAGAAATGTACTGGGGCAGGGAGTATAGTTCAGTGGTAGAGGGCTTGCCTAGCATTAATAGGGTTTGATCTCCACTGCAAAAGAAAGATAGATGAAGAGGGCCAGGGATTTAGCTCAGTAGTTTCGCCACCTGCTGCGCAAGCTCAAGGACCCAGGTTGGATCCCTGGTACCAAAAAACAAAACAAAAGAAAGATACATGTAGATAGGGGAGAGACAGGGAAATGTACAGTCTACTTGGAAAATAAGAACAAAGGCAGCCAGTCATGGTGATTGCACACCTGCCTGGAATCCTAGCATTCTGGGAGGCTGAGGCAAGAGGATCTCAAGTTCAAGCCTAGACTGGGCAACTTAGCAAGACCTCATCTCAAAATAAAAATTGGAGGGGCCAGGGGCTTAGCTCAATGGTGCCGGCACCTGCCTTGCAAGCCCAAGGTTCTGAGTTCGATCCCTGGTACAAAAAATAAAATTGGAAATGGGATGGGAATGTAGCTCAGTGCAAAAGCCTTGGGTTCAGTCCCCATAAATAAATAAATAAATAAATAGGCAACAAAACTACAAGAAGATACAAATACGGTAATAGTTTCTGAGCCCAGAATTCTCCTCACTCTACCTATTCACCTTTCCTGCTCCATCTGTCTTCAGTCCCTTCTTGTGCTCTGCTCCACCCTTGTTGATTTTCTCTTACAATTTTACTTTGTTTGTTTGTTTGTTTTGGAAAAAGAGTCTCACTGTGTGGCCCAGGCTGGCCTCAAACTCATGGCGATCCTCCTGCCTCAGCCTCCTGAGTGGGATCACAGACCTGCGCCACCATCCGTGGCTCTCTTACTTCTTATAGCACTTTGTGGTGGTCTCTCCCCCACCTCCTGCCACTTGTCCCTGTGTTCTGTATACCTTCCCACTTCTTGTCCCTCTGCCTAGAACTCACTTCCCACACATCCTTTTCCCGTGTGTTTCCTCTGCAAACCCTGTCTTCCCTTAGCCCCTCTGCTGTGCAGCCCTCTAGACTCACACTCCTGTGTGATCTCAGAGACTGCCTTCCCACCCAACTGTGGACTGGACGGGGACAGAGATGATGCTTTTCTGCGCTCAGTAAATATTTTCTGAAAGTACAAATTCAAAATACATCCAACAAGAGATAAGGGGGAAAAAAAAAAGAGATAAGGGGGAGAGGGGATGGTCGCACAGCGGCAGTCACATGTAATGATGTTCATTTACCGGGTTCCTAGGGAAGGTTTTATTTTCTCTTAATCTGTACCCATTTCTTTCTTTCTTTTTTTTTTCTTTTGGTACCAGGGATCGAACTCCGGTCCTTGTGCTTGTGCAGCACGTGGCGAAACCACTGAACTAAATCCTCGGGCCTCTGTACCCCTTTCTAGTAATCTTTATCCACAGCATATAATTAGTAGCAAATGAAAAGAAGAAAGAGGTGCTTTTAGATATAAGAACACTGGTGACAGAATGAACACAGCAAAAGGAGACTAGGAAAGCAGAAAAGCAGACAACTGAACATTGCAACACGTTTGGCCAAGTAAAGGAGGAGTGAACAGCATGAACCACAGATAGCCTGAAGTCCTCACTGTTCTTGGATGGTGAGGTTCATGGTGCTGCCTCTGAGTAAGCGGAAAATGGGACAGTGATAATGTCTTAAATATAGGAAGCTTTGTTTTTTTGGTTCTTTTGAGACAAAGTCACTGTGTAGTTCAGGCTGGCCTGGAACTCACTGCAATTTTCCTGCTTCAGCCTCCTGAGTGCTGGGATCACAGGCGTGGGCCACCTCTCCTGCCCATGAAGCACTTTTGAGTTTACAGATCATCTCACCACAAAATCTTAGTTGGTCCTGGGAAGTAGGCAGGGAGGTAATGTGCCCATCACAGACAGCATACTACTTTAGCGCCAAAGAGTTTATCCAAAGCCTTGCTCCAGAGCTGAACCTAGGTCTTACTTACTTCAAATCTTCTTACCACTCTCTAATCCACAAGGGATTAATAATACCTTTCTGAGTAATCTCCTTTTGAAACAGAATGAAGTCTGCAGGTATAGTATATTGGCAGAGCACTTGTCTTGCATGCACAAGGCCCTGGGTTTGATCTCTAACGCCAAAAAGGAAGAAAGAAAAAAGTTGAAATAGCATAGAAATATTGAGAATAGAACACGGCCAGCCTTTGATTTAGCTGAGGTTTGGTTTTTGGTACTGAAAGTTGAACCCACGGCCCCCCCACGTGCTAACCACGCTCCACGAGCTCCGCCTGGCCTCAAGGAGGTTGCAGCCGGCAGGGATAGTGCTGTGCTATCAGTTCCAGAGCACGAGAGGATGATTTCCAGCAATCAGACAGGACCAGCCTGACCCAGCTAGAGACAGTTCCCAGCTTTTAATCTTTTTTTTTACTTTTAATCTTCGATGCATTCATTTCTTCCTCTACTTACTGCCTGCCAGACATTATGAGTCAGTGCTAAGGATAAAAAGATAAAAGACAGACTTCCTGTCTTTAGACTAATGGAGAAACGCAAATGGAAGTGTCTAACAAGCAATTGTTTACATGGGTGTACAATGATGGTGAGCAGCAGAGTTATTGTCACTGTTAGTGTGGATTATCTATTTTGTTTTTTTTTTTTTTGTAGTTCAGGCCAGACTCAAACTTGTGAGTCTCCTGCCTCAGCCTCCAGAGCACTGGGATTACAAATACATACCACCTGCCCAGCTGGATTATTCTGACCCATGAGAAGGGGACCCTCGGGAACACCCACACTCCAGGGGTGGTCAGGGAAAGGCATATTAATAGAAGTGAAGACATTCATTCACTTTAAGAATTTATTAAGCTCATTGTCTTTGTCAAGAGAAAAGAACTGCATGAGCCAAAAGAGGAGAACATTTCAAGGAAGGAGAGGTTAACAGGGTCAAGCGCCATAAAGGACAAAAGGAGGGACAGGAGTGCTGTGCAGAGAGTGAGGAGGTCACCGGTCAGTGGGTTTATGAGGGCAAAAATTAGAAAGATTCAGGGCCGGGGATTTAGCTCAGTGGTTCCACTGCTTGCTTTGTAAATGCAAGGTCCCAAGTTTGATTCCCGGTACCAAAAAAAAAAAAAATTAGAAAGATTCAGAAGTGAATGTGAATCATGAAAATAAGTAAGCATAGATGACTAGAAGCTTAGCTATGAAAGGAGAAAGATTAGCTGATGGCTACATACAGATGAGGATTAAGAGAAGTTTGGAATGTTTTTCCTTTCAACCTGGGAGATATACATGTATTTGTGTTGAGAGGAAGAGGTCAGCAGAAAATAAAAGGTTATAAAATAAAGGAGGGCCGGGGATTTAGCTCAGTGGTTCTGCCGCCTGCCCCACAAGTGCAAGGACCCAAGTTTGATCCCCGGTACCAAAATGAATAAAAAATAAAGGATTTGAAGATGTGAAATTCAGCACTGCGAGGAGAAACAGTACAGAATTTTCAATATGGAGGATGGAAGCCACGGCCTTCATACTGAGCTACATCTATAACCCTTTTTAATTTAATTTAATTTTTTTTTTTGAGATAGGGTCTCACTAAGTCCCTAAGTGCATGGGCTGGGCTTGAACTTGTCTACTTGTCTTTTTTTTTTTTTCTTTTTAACAGGGTCTCACTATATTCCATGCTGGCCTAGAAATGCTGTGTAACCCAAATTGGCCTTGAAGCCTCAATTCTGCCTCAGCCTCCCAAGTGCTGGGATTAGAAGCATGTGCCACCACGCAGGCGTACAGACTTGTACAGACTCAGAGTACAGACTTGTTCAGCTAATGTGGTAATGGTTGACACCTACTATGTGCAGGCACGATGCTGAATGGAAAGGACACTGTGGCAGGCAGGACAGACACACTGCATGGAGTGTACAGTACAGTGGACAGGAGATTTTAATGCCTTGTCTACCAGTATGAGAGAGATGTGAGAATGCAGCTGAGTTCATCTGCAGGAGGCCAAAGTTGGAAGTCTCACCTTATTGCTCTAATTTCTCTGAAGATGGACGTCAGTTCTACAGAGATGAGTACAGAGTGGTGAGGAAAGGAACTTGAGAGAAAAGAAGGACAATTTGAAGTGGCTCCAAGTGGGGATTAGGAGAGTGACTTTCCTAGTCTGGAGATGAGATCCTGCATTTATGAAGACTCTGTGGGACTGTATGATTTTCTTCAGAACACCAGGAGAGTAGGAACAGAATTGGGTTTGATTTGTCTTTTGAAATAACTCCCAGATTCATCCATTTCTTTCCAAACCCATGCAGGGTCTTGTCACAAGCTAGGCAAGCACTCTATCACTGAGCTACTCTCCTTTTTTTTTGGTATCGGGATTGAACTCGGGTCCTTGCGCTTGCGCAGCAGGCGGCAAAACCACTGAACTAAATCCCTGGCCCTCCTTTTTTTTTTTTTGGTAGTACTGGGGATTGAACCCAGGGCCTTTGCACTGAGCCATATCCCCAGCCCTTTTTTATTTTGAGACAGGGTGTAGCTAAATTGCTAAATTGCCCAGGATAGGCTCAAATTTATAATTGTCGTGCCTCAGCCTCCCCAAAGTTCTGGGATTACAAGTGTGTGCCACCACACTGGCTCTGATTCCTCTAAATGTTGATGTATCTTTCTCCCCAAATTCCTTTCTAGCCTTTAAAATAATCCCTGGCTAATCCAGTGGTCCACTGTATTGCCTTGGATCCAAGACACTTTAGCAGTTAATCTTGTGTAGATTTCTATCTATTGTTTCTGATTCTATTTCTACTGACTCACCTGGACTTAAATCTCTGTATCTGTCTCTAAGTGTGTGTGTGTGTGTGTGCGCGCGCGCGCGCGCTTGCTGTGGGGCTTAACCCAATTGGTGATGCCACCTGCTCTGATCCCAGTCTGCTTAAGGCTGGTGCAGAAATGGTAAACCCCTTCCTCTCCTGTCCACTAGTCTAGAGACCAAGATGTGGGTGAAGTACCCACTCAGTAACACTCTCCAGGAATGCCAGTGTCTCCCAGGCCACCTACTTTCCTGGGAATTTTGAGAATGTCTTTTGTCCCAACCCCACGCAGGGAAGAATCCTATCAGGCAATACCAAGGTGGAGGCCAAGCACCATGGTCTGCAGTAGCCTCCTGCTTTCTCCTCAGAGACATTCTTAGGAGAAGGGGAGGGAGGGAGCAGGAGCAGCCTCGAGGTCTAGAGAAAGTCGAGGCCCTCAGGCAGGGTGGGACATCACTAGTCCTGGGCCCCTGGAGCACACAGGGTTAGGGCAGCTGTTCACGGTCCATCTTTCAGGGCTCTCTGTCCCTCTTTCTGTGGAGTATCTGAACACATTAGTCTTGGTCTCCACAGTTCTCTTTTGGCATCAGCCCCTCTCACCTGTCACCTTCCATCAGCCAACAGCCTGACTGCTGGCCACCATAGTTTCCTGGCTCCTTGGTCCCTGGCATGGTGGCCCAATCCCATCTTGCTTTGACAGTTGAGGAGGGCAGGGCGATGACAGGGACATGGAAAACCTCCTGTGGACACTTCCCTTTCCCAGGCCTCAAGGCCCTAGCTATACGCACCCTCCTTACTGGGGTCAAGATGAACCAACAGGAGGAGGCACGTGGGGAGAAAGGACTTAGAGGTGAAAATCGTAGGGAGGAGAAACGCAGGGCTGGGGAGGATTCAGAGCGAGGCGAAGCCTCCCTAGGGAACAGGGGTGCCAAAGCCTTTGAAGGAAAGTGGGGGGATCTCACAGGCTCTGACAGCCCAGAGAGGGCCCCCAGGTTTCCTGTCTCTCTTTTTCTAAGCTTCTCTTGCGTCCTCTCTTGTGACATTTGTTCCTTGAACCTCCCCCTGCCAGCCTGTCTCTGTTTCTCTGTGTGTGTGTGTGCGTGCGTGCGTGCGTGTGTGTGTGTGTGTGTGTTCGTGTTCCTCCGTCCTGGCTTCGGCGACTGTCCTCGGGTCTCTCCACCTCCCGCGGGTCTCTAGTCTCCAACTCACCCTCCCGCCTGGCTCTCAGGGTGGACGCTACTCCTGGCGCCCCGCCCCAGAGCAGCACTATAGGCGGAGAGGCGGCGAGAAGGCGGGGTATCACAGGCTTCTAAGGACACGATTGGCCGTGGCAAACGGGGGGGCCGTGTCGGAGGCGGGTCCCTCAGGAGGCGGGCGGGGCGGCTCGGGCCGAGCCCAGAGCTCCGGGCGGTCGCATTGTTTTCCTCCGCGGAGCCGCGGCGGGAGTGGGGGCTGTGACCCGGACCCAGGACTCTCGAGACCCAGTAGCGCCCCGGAACCGAGAGCCAAGGACTCTCCAATCGGGACGCCCATCGCGTCTCTCCCGAGCCCCAACCCCGGATTGCGAACTCCGCGCGGCGCGGGGCTCCGGCCGCTCGCCGCGCCCTGGATGGCACCGACCCGCCTCGGCGAGCAAGTACAGTACCTCCGGGCAGGGACGGGGCTCGGGGACCCGGGGTGCGGCGGGCCGGGCTCCGCGAGTTGGGGCGCGCGGGAGGCGGGGGCCGTGGCCGAGCTCCGTCGCCGCCCTGGTGGGCGCAGGGTCTCGGCGCCTCCGCCGCCCGGTCCTCTCCAGCCGCGTCCGGTTGGATCGGGGAGCACGGAAAGGAATATTTTGGGGTGCGGCGCGCACCGTGCAGGAGGTGGAAAACCTGGCCTCTGGCCTTCCTCGCAGGGAAACTGTGCTCCGAGACCCAGGGGGGCCGGACCCTCCCGATGCCTCTGCGGGATGGAAAGGAGACGCGTTTTTCGCACTTTGGTTCAGGGCTGCACCGTCGTCCTTGTGCCCGGAGGAGCCCGAGCACCCCTGGGGGGTTGGCTTGAGCAGAGTCGGGGAGGGGCCCCCGAGAAACCTCGGCTCCACCGTCCACCTTGTCTCACCCTTCTCGGCCCCGGGCTTTGTGTTAGTCCGGTCTCGGAGGAGCAGAGCCGCGCGGGCGGCCGCGTCCTCGCTCGTGGACCCCGCTGCGCCCGGCCCGGGACCGCCCTCCTGGTTCCCGGCCCCGGCCCGGTTTCCCGGCCCCGAGACCGCCCCGCCTCCCGGCCCGCTCCGGCGCGCTCGGGCTGCGCCTGCGGCCCCTCCAGCCCCTCCTCCCGCTAACGTGGCTCTGGGACCCGGTCCCGGCCCAGACTCCGCTGCCTGCACCCCTCGGAGCCCCGGTCCAGCCCTGGCCCAGACTCACCTCCCGCGGAGCCGCAGACACCTGGGTTCTCTCAAGGGGCTGGGGGGTGCAGGAAAGGTGCTGAGCCTGACCAAGGCCGAAGGGTGGGGAGAGGTCTCGGACAGCAGAGCCGCCGCGCTTCGAGGGTCCTCGCACACCCCCGGCCCCCCGGGGCGGGCGACCAGCCCGAGGGCTTCCTGCTATTGTCCCCAGACCTGTCCCCCGTTTCCCATCCCTTCCCCAGCTCTGCTAGGCTCTGGCTGTGACCTCGGCCACTCCCCAGAGGTAGCTGGCCGGCCGAGGGGAGAGAGAAGGGCTGTTTCCTGTTCCCAGGAAGGGGGAGAAGGAGTCGGCCAGGTCTCCCCGGGATTCCTGCAGGTCACAGTGAGCCCTTCCCCAGGTCAGGGGTGGGTGGAAACCACCCAGATGCTGTGCCCCAAAACAGCTATGGGAAGCCCTCAAAGATGTATCACAGTAAGGCGAGGGAGCCAAGGCAAAGGCCGGCCGAATGCTTTCAGGGGCTGGACCAATCCTGCCTGCGTGTGCGTGGGGGGCCAAGGAAGGGCGGTAGGGGAGGGAGGCAGGGCCTGCTCTGGGGAAGAAGGAAGGGGCTGGGGTGCCTGCTATCAAAGCATTTTGCCTGGAAATGAAAAGCATGCAAATTAGATGCAAATGAGCCTCTATTGTCCCTGGCTAGGAAGCTTTTGCTAAGAAGGCTGGGAGTATGAAGGTTTTGACGTAGGAGTGGTCCTCATGTCCCACAGACTCACCCAGTGGCTCCTTCCCCCAAGTCTGGCTCTGCAGTTCCAGGAGTTTCTGGCTAGGGGCCATCCTCTGCCCTCCTCCCTGAGCCGGAAGCCTCCCCAGCACCTTTGTAACCACACTGCATGTCCCCCTCCTCCGCCTTCAAGGCAGTCTCCCCCACACTGAGCTTCAGCAGACTTCTCTGGAATTTTCATACTTATCAACCTATCCCATATTGGGGATGGAATCCATGGGTGTTCGCCCACTGACCTGCACCCCAAACCTTTTTTATATTTTGAGACAGGGTCTCACAAAGTTGCCCAGGCTAGGCCATGCTTAGTGGTGCACGCCTGTAATGCCAGCCCTCTGGAAGCTGAGGCAGGGGGATCAACATGAGTTTGAGGCCTGCCAGGGCTGCATAGTTCAAGATCAGCCTGAACTACTTAGCGAGACCCTGACTCAAAAACAAAACAACAACAACAAAAATGAGTTGCCCAGGTTGGCCTGGAATTTGTGATTCTACTGCCTCAGCCTCCCTGGTGCCATAGGTGTTTGTCACTACACTCAGCTTCACATTTACTTTTGAAGCAAGACTTAAAGAAAAACAAGTCCTTCCCAGCCTGGGGCAGTCCCCTCACCCCATCATCCCCCTCTCCCCTGTAGCTGTAACTCCTTGTTCTGGTACAGATAAAATTGACAACTATGTCCTGTAAACAAAGTTTATGATACTCTGTTCTCATATGATTCATAAGACACTGTCTATTTTCAAGACAAGTTTACAGAACTGCCCTTGAAAACCACCCCTTCTATAAAATGTGTAAAAGCTGGAACTTCTCTTCCTTCAGCACTCTTCCTTTGGACAGGAGTCTGTGGAGCTGGTGGACACCTTAACCCTGAAATAAATCCTCCTAAATCCCACCAGTCTCTCCTGACTCTTGGAATTCTGCAGCGTTTCTAAGGGCTGTGGTAAGGGAGGTGTAACTCAGCCTCTTTCCTCCTTTTGTCCCTTCTTCCATTAGGTCAGAGGTCTCCTGTCCCCCTCCATCCCCGCAGGAGCCAACATCCCAGGTAAGGAAAGCCAGGGATGGAAGCGGGCACAGCCAGGCAGCAGGAAAAGGGTCTCCCTGTTCTCCCCACCTGCTAGAGGCCAGAGTTGTTTCCTGGGTGAAGATATTAGTTGCCCAAGGCAACTGGGGGGGGGGGAGCAAGAGAGACAAACTGTGTCCTTCCTTCCCCGGGGAGCCCTAGCATCCGGGAACACAGTACGGGGAGGGAGGGTTGTGCTCCAGGCCCTGCGCTGGAGGGTCGTTAGCTGGCTGGCTGCTCTGCCCCTGGGGAAGGTGGGTCATCATTAGGTGTCCTACCCCTTCCCTTCCTGAGGCTCTCCAGGGGCCCCACCTGACGTCAGCCTCCCACCAGTGACACACTTGGGTCCTGGCTTCAAGAGTGGAATTATTGGGAAGATGGACGCGGGTTGGGCCTGTACGCCCAGGAATTCTTCTCTAGGGGGCTTGGTGGGATGGGCAATTGAGTATTACTGTTATCTGTTCACGAAAGAAACCATTCTTACCCCTTCCTGACCTGATTTCCGGAGCCTCCTTGTCCCTCACTTCAATCTTAGGGGAAGGCAGGAAGCTGGCTTGAACCGCCCTCTGCGGGACTCCAGGATCAGCGGGCTGGGGAGGCTGATGGGCTGGAAGGAGACTTGTCTCGCCATCCCTTCCACCATATCCATCTTTTCCTGGACTTTGGGCCACAATTGCCTGTCATTGAATTATTTATATTTCAATTTCAGAGGCAGCCCAATGAGGGAAGAGAGGGAAAGAGGGGCACGATCAGCCATTCCGCCTCACCAGTCCTATCCTTGGCCTCTCTTAGCGGGTGGGTTGGCCCTTCCCCCATCATCTGTGCCCTGCTTCTTCAGAGCCAGGGAGGGAGCAGGGGGCTAGCGCGCTGGGAGGGGGACAGTGGTCGTGAGACAGCTGCAGCCAGAGCTAAATTTAGCCTCTGATCTGGCTTTGATGCAGATTCATTTTTGGCTGGGACAGCCCCTGAGCCCCCTCCCTGCCCAGTGTCTTTCCTAGCGGTGGGAGGGGCCCCTGAAGCAGGCGCCTAGACCAGAACAGTGACCCCTGGCCTGCCTGGCCGCTCTGGTCTTTCTCACTCTGCAAGAGGCTTGGGTGCCACACAGCGACCTCTGCCTGGCCCGGCTGCCCCACCCGTGCAATGCCTGCCTTGCTCCCGGGGCGCTGGGGGTTCTGTGAGGGAAGGGGAGGCCGACTTGGTGCCTTCTTCTTCCTCCCGGTGCCAAGGAGTCACTATTTATAATTTTAAGGCTTCAGGGTCTAATTATAGCTGAGAAGGGGTTAGCACAAGGGGGGCCGGGTGGCGTAACCTACCTAATGCCCCAGAGCCAGTCAGGAGAGGAGGGAAGGCTGAGAAGGCTGGAGGGGGAGCGGCTTGTCCTGTCCTTACCTGG
Source organism: Heterocephalus glaber (assembly GCF_053883595.1). Taxonomy (NCBI): domain Eukaryota; kingdom Metazoa; phylum Chordata; class Mammalia; order Rodentia; family Bathyergidae; genus Heterocephalus; species Heterocephalus glaber. The sequence continues at coordinate 57,489,167 of NW_028258296.1, read as the reverse complement.
GGTCACTGGCGCCTTCACACCAGCTAGTTCGAGCCAGTTGGAGAGGGATCAGCCTTGAGTGACAGTGACAGCCGCTAGGACTGGGGCATTGTAGGGGAGGGTTCCTCCCCTCATCCCCGGGGTCTTCTGGGGTTGCTTCTGGAGAGGAGCTGCCCTCCCTTGGTCCCTTCCCCCACTCTTCTCTGTCTCCCCTTCCAGGGCCAGCATATGGGTGAGGGGGTACCCCCTGGGGCCTGAGCTGCCCGGCACAGGATGCCCCGAGGCCCCCGCTTCATCCCCTTGCTGCTGCTGCTGCTGCTTGCCCCTCCCCACAGCCAGGCTGCCTTTCCCCAGGACCCCTTGCCCCTGTTCGCTTCTGACCTACAAGGTGAGTGTGCCCACCCATCTCAGCCTTGTGGGATGTAAGGTGCAGGGAGCTTCTGACCTCCCTTCTATTTCTTTTTTTTTTTTTTCCAGTACCGGGGATCAAACTCAGGACCTTGTGCTTTTGAGGCAGGCGCAGTGCCACTCAGCTAAATCCCTGGCCCTATTTTCTGTTTTTTTGAGGCAGGATCTCACTATGTAGTCCAGGGTGGCCTCGAACTCATGGCAATCTGCTTGCCTTAGCCTCCTGCCCTCTATTCTTTCCCATGCCTGGCCTGGTTTTTCACTGTTTTGCTTGGTGGTTAAAAACATGAATTCTCGGGGCTGGGGATTTAGCTCAGTGGTTCCACTGCCTGCTTTGCAAGCCTAAGGTCCCAAGTTCATTCCCTGGTACCAAAAAATACATGGTTTAAAAACATGAATTCTTGGACCAAATCTTAGCAGAGTTTTTTGTTTTTGTTTTTCTCCTTTGGTACTGGGAATTGAACCCAGGACTTATGGACCAAGCTACATCCTCAGCTTTTTAAAAAAATTTTTTTGAGAGTGGGTCTAAATTGCTCAGGCTGCCTGGAACATGTGATCCTCCTGCCTCAGGCTCCCAGAGTGCTGAGGTTACAGGCCTGTGCCACCAGGCCTGGCTTTTTGCTAGTTATTTGACCTTGGTTAAAGTTACCTAACCATAAGGCCGGGGATTTAGCTCAGTGGTTTCGTCTCCTGCTGCGCAAGTGCAAGGACCCAAGTTCAATCCCCAGTCCCCGGTCCCCCCCAAAAAAGTTACCTAACCTTTCTTAGCCTCAGTCTGCTCGTCTGAAAAATGAAGGTGATGATAGTATTCTTCCTCATGGAGTTACTTAGGGACAGAATGAGGTCATATGTATAAAGTGCTGAGAACACAGTGTGGCACAAAGTAAATGGTTTATATTTGTTTATCATTCTTAGTTGCGAAGTGAAGGCCTGGGACCAGGTCAGTGGTTCCCAACACCTCTTCCCCCTCTACTGCTTGTACCACCACAACAGAAAATTTAAACCTCCCTTTGTGGGAAAAACTTTATCTATTTGCAGGTCCCTGTTATACATGTAGGAAGTGGAGGAAGTTGCAGGGTGGAGGAAGTGTGGGTGGATTATTGGGAGAAATTGTTGGGGGACTGATAAGAATAGTGAACACTGACTGGGGATTTAGCTCAGCGGGTTCTGGCACCTGCCTTGCAAGCAAAAGGTCCGGAGTTGGATCCTCGGTACCGAAAAAAAAAACAACAAAAACAAACAAGTGAACACTTCCAGGTGCCATCACAGTTCTCAGCACTTTGTGAATGCTCAGCATCACGCTGAGCTCTGGGCTCTCTTTGAACATTGGGGCTGAGGTTTCCAGCATCCAGCCAGGTGGATCCTGGAATTGGTCAGAAGCCTTGGAGGGGGACCGAGCTCAACTCTTGAGTCCCGCAGATCTAGGTGTAAATACTGGTGTCTGCCACGTCAAGCTAATGCAGATGCCCGGGCTGCTGTCTGAAAAGCTGCCGTCACAGGGTTAATGTGAAATGAGATGGTGCATCGAAAGTGCAACTTGGTGCTCGGCAGGGATTAGGTGCTCCTGTTCCAGGTGTTATTTTTATTAATAGCTGGGCCCCTCCTGCCATCCATCTTCACTCCGTCCGCGGCGGGGTTTCCCCCGGTTGGAGAGGACACGGGGCCTGCGTGGTACCCTTGTGCCCTCAGCACCGCCCTCTCTCTGTCTCCAGGTGCTTCCCCGTTGTCCTGGTTCCGGGGGCTGGAGGAGGATGCCGTGGCTGCAGACCTGGGGCTGGACTTTCAGAGATTCCTGACCTTGAACCGGACCTTGCTGGTCGCAGCCCGGTAAACTGGCCAGCACAGTTGTGGGGCAGATAAGCATGCTCCTGGGAAGACATGGGACCTGCGTGGCCACTGCAGCACCTGGCAGGGGACACTTGCAGCTGCACAAGCCTTGGGGCCCAGACACACTTGGACCTAGGTCCCAAGTGCCAAAGCATGGAGTATGGACAAGGCCAGGGGCAGGAGGGCTGCACAGCTGTCCCTGCACAGGGGACCTCAGGCGGGACTGAGGACGGGGTGCCTTGGCTGAGCGCTGGCCCTTCCTTCCCTACCCTGCAGGGACCACATCTTCTTCTTTGACCTTCAGGCCCAAGAAGAAGGGGAAGGGCTGGTGCCCAGCAAGGTGAGGCTGTTCAGGAGGAGGTGTGGGTGCGGGGACGAGAATGGGAGAGGCCTGAGGGGCCCAAGGGCGGGAGGAAGGATTGGAAAAGAGCCATAATGTGAGGGGCCCAGGATGCCTCCCGAGCTCCTCTTTTATCTCTCCCTTCAGTACCTGACATGGAGGAGCCAAGGTGTGGAGAACTGTGCCGTTCGGGGAAAGCAGACGGTGAGGAGGGAGGAGAGGGTCCCTGCCTTAGCCTCTGCCCAAGTGCTCCACCATGCCCAGCTCCCTGCCCGCGTTTCCAGCCTAGGTCAGGAGGACAGTGGGGATGAAAGAATACTTTGTGGCTACCCACTTCACAGAAAGGCTCAGAGGGGCCAAGGGACTTGCCCAAGGCCACCTGGCTAGCCAACAGCCCAGTGGGGACTCTCTCCTACAGTGCTCAAGGGTAGTCGCTTACTTCTGTGACCCTTGAATTTTGGGTCCTTTAGGAAGAATGCTACAACTACATTCGTGTCCTCGTTCCCCGGGACTCCCAGACACTCCTCGCTTGTGGAACGAACTCATTCAACCCCAAGTGCCGCAGCTACGGGGTACCAAGGAGAGGGCAGAGGGGAGGACGGGGCTGGGAGCCCAACCCAAGCTCAGCAGCAGTTTGACAGGAAGGGACTAGGAACTGGGGTTGGGGAATGGGATTGCTCAGAACACAAGGGTCTAGAGGGGCACTTGGGGACAAGAGGGGACACAAGGGGGTGGGGCATGGAGCCAGCATCCGGGACCCCAAGTGTGCCAGGAACCTGCTCCCTCTGCCCCCAGATAACTTCACTGCAGCAGGAGAGTAAGGAGATGGATGGGCGGGCTCGATGCCCCTTTGATGCCACCCAGTCCAATGTAGCCATCTTTGCAGGTGTGTACCTGGGCGTGGGAGAAGCAGGGAGAGGCTTAGCTTCTCTGCCAGCTTGGTCTTCCTCTGCCCCTGAATGGAGGGTGAGGGAGGGGCCAGGGAGGGGCATGGGCAGCCTATCAGGAGGCAGAAGACCCTGATGGCTCCCCTGCCCCGTCCCCAGAGGGCAGCCTGTACTCAGCCACGAACACAGACTTCCAGGCCAGCGACCCTGTGGTTTACAGAAGCCTTGGGCCTCTGCCCCTGCTCCGCACTGCCAAGCACGACTCCAAGTGGCTCCGAGGTCAGGGCAGCCTGGGGAGGGAGGCTGTTCTTGGGGGAGCAGGAGCAGAGGGCTAGCTTGGGGGGCAGGCAGGTGGTGTGGGAGCTTCTGAGTGAGTGTAGACTCTTCCATGCTCCCACCTCAGAGCCACACTTTGTCCACGCCTTGGAGCACGGAGACCACATTTACTTCTTCTTCCGAGAAGTCTCTGTGGAGGATGCCCGGCTGGGGAGGGTAAGAGTAGGCACCAGGCTCTGGATCCTTGTCCCTGTAACACAACCCCTGGGCTACGGGCCTCCAGCCTCGGGTGATCCCCAGCTCTGGGCTCCCACGTCGGCCCGTGACCCCATCCCAACCCTGTGCCCCATCTCCAGGCTGCTGACCCTCCCACCCTCCAGGTGCAGTTCTCCCGTGTGGCCCGTGTGTGTAAACGTGACATGGGCGGCTCCAGCCGGGCCCTGGACGGCCAGTGGACCTCCTTCCTGAAGCTGCGGCTCAACTGCTCTGTCCCTGGGGACCCCACCTTTTACTTTGACGTCCTGCAGGCCTTGACTGGGCCCTCGAGCCTGCATGGCCGCGCTGCACTCTTTGGGGTCTTCACCACCCAGACCAATAGGTTGGTACGAGGCTGACCACTGTGACCTCTTCTGTCCCCTGCCCCTCCAGCATCTGGCTCCCCTCCTGCAAGCATGGCACCCAGTGGCTGTCCCAGCCTCACACGTCAGGCAGCTGCCTAGTCTTACCTGGCAGGAGCTGCATGGCCCTGTCAACACCCGTCCTGCATCTTTCCTGGCTCCCGCAGCATCCCGGGCTCTGCAGTCTGTGCCTTCTACCTGGATGTTATTGAACGTGGCTTTGAGGGCAAGTTCAAGGAGCAGAGGAGTCTGGATGGGGCTTGGACACCTGTGTCTGAGGACAGGGTCCCCTCACCCAGGTACCCAGGACGGGGCTGGCCTCTGTGGGGCAGAAACAATGGGGCTGTGTGGAGGGCTTGGCCTGGGGAGAGGCTGGCAGGGGGACTGGGTGGCCGAGTCCGGATGGGCATTGGGGCCAGTGTCTGTCTGTGTGGATGAGGCAGGAGCTGCCAGCCCTGTTGGTGAGCAGTGGAGGGATGGGGCTTCACCAGGCCTGGGCTCCCTGCCCTAAGGCTACCCCTTCTGCGCCTGCCAGGCCCGGATCCTGTGCGGGCGTGGGTGGAGCTGCCTCGTTCTCCTCCTCTAAAGACCTTCCTGACGACGTCCTGGCCTTCATCAAGGCTCACCCCCTGCTGGACCCCGCAGTCCCCCCTGCCATCCAGCAGCCTCTCCTCACCCTCACCAGCAGGTAACTGGTCACCAACTCCCCCGCCACTGTCCTGCTCCAACCCCACTAGGCCAACCACAGAAGTGGGAGGAGAAATCAGGAAGGCAGAAGGAGGGCACTGAGGGTCCCCTGTGGCGCGGGAGGACCCAGGCTCCTCCGGCTGTCCCTGAACCCTCAGGCCAGGGCGCCCTTACTCGAGGCTGTGTTTCAGGGCTCTCCTGACGCAGGTAGTGGTGGATGGCAAGGCCGGGCTCAATGGCAACGCCACGGTCCTGTTCCTCGGCTCGGAGGACGGGATGGTGCTGAAGGTGCTGCCCCCCAGCGGCCGTCCCAGGCCTGATCCCATCCTATTGGAAGAAATTGACGCCTACAGCCCTGCCCGGTGAGGCAGCCGGTTCCCTGAAGGACAGGGGTGGGGGAGGTGACAGATGGGCCATGCCAATGGGTTGGGAAGGTCACTGCTGGCTTGGCGGGACCAGCTTGGTGGAAGCAGGGTGAGGCCCTCCCTGCCTTCTGCTCCTCAGCTCTTCACCTGCCTCTGTTGATGCCTTCGGGTCTCACCCTAGGTGCAGTGGGAAGCAGGCAGCCCAAACAGCACGACGCATCATAGGGCTGGAGCTGGACACCGAGGGTCACAGGCTCTTTGTGGCTTTTTCCGGCTGTGTCATCTCCCTCCCTGTCAGCCGCTGTGCTCGGCATGGGGCCTGTCAGAGGTGAGCGAGGGCCTGTGGCCAGGACTGCCCGGGTGAGTTCCCTGGCCGGCAGGGGCACAGAGAGGTCCACAGTCTTGGGGCTGGCAGGGACAGGGGGGATGGTTCTGAAGGTGGGCATGGCCAGGACCTGGAGCAGAGGTGGGAGTGGGGATGGGATTGTGGTGCTAGGAGCCTCCTATTCACCAGGGTGATGCAGTGTGACTGGGTGGAGGAGTCCCAGCCTCATGTGACTCAGTTTCCCCTAGGAGCTGTCTGGCTTCTCAGGATCCATACTGTGGATGGCATAGCTCCAGAGGCTGTGTGGATATCAGGGGACCTGGAGGGTAAGCGACCTTCTGGATTCCCTGAGGATAATCTTCCACATCGCTGAGAATGGAAGCTGAGGGCCAGCCTGGGACATGGGGACAAGGTGTAGACCTGCTTGCAGCCACTTCCCTTTCTTCCCAGGGCCAATGTAGATCAGGCTGGAAACCAGGACTCCATCCAGCATGACGACTGCCAAGGTAAACAGAGGGCCGGCTGCAGTGGCCCTGATGGCCGCAAACAGCATCTTGGGCGTGGGCTTTTGTCTTTCTCGACTTCTGTGTGGCAGTCACTTCCATCAGTTCTTCAGGTAGCCTCCCCCTTCACCCCATCTCTGACTGCTTCACAGATGGAGCCACTGGGAGTCAGTCTGGTCCCGGGGATTCCGCTTACGGTAAGTCCTCTTGTCCCAGCTTCAGCTGCCCTCGCTTGGCCCGCACCCCCAAGTCTGTGCCCCATGGCAGCAGACCAGCATCTGGACACACTGAGAGTCTCAGGCGAAAGTATAGCTCAGTGCCTGGCACACAGAAGGATGTGCAGTAGTTTTTTTCACAAAGGAAAGAATGTCCCCAGGGTGAGCCCTTCCCCACTCCCAGAGGAAAGTAGACCCTGGAGTTCGGAACTCTTGGGTTCCAAAGCCAGGGGACTCTGGGAGGGTATTCGGTGGAGAGCGGGAGCCTCACGGGCTCCGACCTGGTCTCTGTCACCAGTGCTTCTGGGTCCTGGCCCTTCCCCTGAGGCCCCCAGGCCCCCCAGTGATGCCCCGCTGGGGCCCCAGGCTTCCACTCTTGGAGCTCACACGCAGGGTAAGGGGGCTGCTGGGAGGGGCCGGAGTGACGTGTGGGGCTGCTGACTGAGGATTCGGGTCCCGGCAGACTGGTGTTCGGTGCTCACTAACGCCTGTTTGGAGCCTCCCCTCCCCATAGCCGGGCGTTGCGGCCCGAATCCTCTGCACGGGCCCTTTGGTTGCTCTTGGCATGGCAGCAGGGCCCAGATCCTCTGGCCTGCGCGTGAGGGTTGCATTGGGCTGCTGGGAGGCATCAAGGGAGGTGGACGCCGAGGAAGGAAGAGCCCCGACCCCGGCTGAGCCCTGCTCCCCTCGGTGGCAGGCGTGCGCCGGGACCTCCCCGCGGCCTCACCCTCGCGGTCCGTCCCCGTCCCGCTCCTCCTGGCCAGTGTGGCCGCAGCCTTCGCCCTGGGCGCCTCCATCTCTGGCCTCCTGGTGTCCTGTGCTTGTCGCCGCGCGCACCAACGAGGGAACAAGGACATCGAGACCCCGGGGCTCCCGCGCCCTCTCTCCCTCCGCAGCCTGGCGCGGCTGCACGGGGCCGGCGCGGAGACCCCACCGCCAGCCAAGGACAGCGACGCGGCGCAGACGCCGCAGCTCTACAGCACCTTCCTGCCCCCGCCGGACGGCGGGCCCCCGCCCGAGCTGGCCTGCCTCCCCACGCCGGAGTCCACGCCCGAGCTGCCGGTGAAGCACCTCCGCGCGCCCCCGGCGCCCTGGGAGTGGAACCAGAACGGGAACAACGCCAAGGAAAGCGCGGGCCGCGCGCGGGGCGGCCACGTGGCAGGCGGGCCCGTGCCGCGCGTGCTGGTGAGGCCGCCGCCGCCCGGCTGCCCGGGGCAGGCGGTGGAGGTCACCACGCTGGAGGAACTGCTGCGCTACCTGCACGGCCCGCAGCCACCCCGCCCCGCCGCCGACCCTGCCCCCTTCGCGCCGCGCGCTCTCTCGCCCGAGCCCAACCCCCTGTCGCGCGAGAGCGTGCCTCCCCTGCGGCTGGACGTGCCCCCGGACGGCGGCTGCGCGGGGCGGCCCGCGCTTTCCGCCCCCGCACCCCGGCTGGGCGTCGGCACGAGCCGCAGGCCTCCCTTCCCCACGCACCGCGCGCCCCCCGCGCTGCTCACGCGCGTGCCCTCCGGCGGCGCCTCAAGGTACTCGGCAGGGCCGGGCCGGCACCTCCTCTACCTGGGCCGACCCGAGGGTTTCCGCGGCCGCGCCCCGAAGAGGGTGGACGCGGAGAAGCCACCGCCGTCCCCGAAGCCGCCCCTGGCCGTGCCCAGCGGCGGCCACTTTAACTTCTGAGGGACAGATGGCCGCCGGCCTTCCGCGACCCCCTCCAGCCTCCCTGGACTCCGCGAGTCTCCGGGCTCTCCTGCTTCGGGTTATTTATTGACTGTCCCCTGTTCTCGAGAGAGGAGTGGGAGCGCGGCGCCATACCCCGGTGAGCCAGCGTCTTAGGGGCGGTGGCTCCCACTCCCCCCTCCTCCCTCCGCCAAGCTGCCTTAACTCGCCGCCCCGCCTCCTCACGGCCGGGCCGCACCGAGGGCGGATGGACGCACGGCCGGGCCGGGCCGGGCCACACAGTGCCGAGCTCCCGGGCCCTTGGGCCTGGGACGTCCCCTCCTACTATGTAGGAGCCCCAGCCGAGTCCCTGGGCCGCCACCTGCTTGCGCTCGACGGGGCCGGGGCGGGACGCAGCTTGGCTTGAGCGCCCTCCCGGGTAACGGGGCGGCTGCGGCCCCGGGGTTAATTAGGAAGCGTTGCAGCAGGAGGTCGGCAGAGCACCGTGCGTGCGCGGGCCGGGGCCCCGGAGACCGCGGCAGAGCATTGAGGCCGGGTGCTCAGCCTCGTCCACGGCCCGGGCAGGGGATGTTGGCAGAAATAAAACCAAGCTGCAGCGTGACTGAGTTTCCCTCCGTAAGTCTCGCCCTAAGATTTGGCCGGCGGAGTTCGGGTTGCCAGAGGGCTGAAGCTCTGCGGCGGGCGCCGGCTTCGGTCCGTCGGGTGCGCGCGCGGGGAGCCTCGAGGCGGCGGGGCGCGGGCTGGCGCGCGCGCATGCGTCGCCGCCCTGGAGCCCGCGCGGGGGCGGAAAGCGGCTGCGGACCGTGTGTGCGTGACCTGGGGACCGAGGGGAGGCCGGAGCGAGACACTTGCTCTGCCTTCCCCCTTCCTGGGGGTTAGGGACGCTTGAGGCCTCGCGCGGGCAGCGGCTGCTGGTGCGGATTTGCATGTGAGGGTTTTGCCCGGCTCGTGGTCCCGGCCGTGGGCGCCACCTGGAGCCCGCCCCGAGCCCTGCAGCTCAGGAAGCAAGCGCTTCCCAAACGTTCTCAGCCGGAAAGTGCTGATCGAAATTGGTGAACGAACTGGGGATTGTCCTATCTCCGTCCTTTAGTACTTGAGATCATAACTCTGGCCCAAACCTCGTTTTCTCCTCATCTGAAAAAAGTAGGATTGAGAGGCGCAGGTTGCCGCCCTCCGGCCAGGTAATGGAAATTGAACCTAGGGCCTCTAACCCAGTGACTTACCCAGCCCTGTTAAAATATTACTAGCCAGGTGTGCGGGTGCACATCTGTAATCCCAGCACTGTAGAAGCTGAGGTAGGGGGATTGCCATGAGTTCGAGACCAGCCTGGACTACATAGCAAGACCCTATCTCAAACCTTGCCTCAAAAAAAAGGATCATAAAAAAAAAAAGATCATAAAATATTCTCTGAAATGAACTTTCTTCACATCTCCGTTAAGCTTGTTTGGCCAAATGTCGTTGTTCTCCACAGTTGAACCTTTTTTTTTTTTTAAAAGAGTTTAACCTCTTTGCCTGGCAGTTGTTTCACAGGTTGGAGTGGTCTTTAGGGCTGAGGTTTTTCCCTCCGCGGCCATCTTACTTACATCAAGATGCTTTGGGGCCATTCCTAGGGCCCTTGATGGTGGAAAAGAACAGGAAAGGTGTGGAAGACCTTTCTTGTGTCTGAGCTTCACTGGCTGCTTCAAGAGGATAAGGAGAAGGTTCAGGCCCGTCTCTGAGGAGGAGATCTCACAGTGAAGTTCTCGCCTGGAAGGTGTCACGAGCAGAGAGGGGTAAATGATCCTCAGGCTGTATATACAGACGGAAGACACGCAGCTGCCCCTGGGTGTCCGTGGGCAGGGTTCCCGGTGCCCTGCCCACCCAGATCCTGGTTATGGAAAAGTATTGTGCAGCCTCCCCTACACTGCACCGTGCATCATCTCTACATGCCTCCTAATGCCCAGCACAATTTGAATGCTAAAGTTACACTACTGTTTACAGCATAATGACAAGGAAAAAAGTTCAGTTCAGAGGTGATTTTCCTCAGTTTTGTTTATTTTTTGAGATAGAGTCTCACCAAGTAGTTAAGGCTGGTCTTGAACTTGTGGTAATCCTTCTGCCTCAGCCTCCTGAGTGTTGGTATTACAGGTGTGCGGTACTTCGCCAGGGTTTATGCACCTTTTTTTTTTTTTTTGGTACTGGGGATCAAACTCGGGTTCTTGCGCTTGTGAGGCAGGCAGTGGAACCACTGAGCTAAATCCCAGGCCCTTATGCACTTATTTATGTCCCTGAGGATTGAGTCCAGGGCCCTTGCACTGAGCCTCACGCCCAGCCTTTGATTTTTTAAATTTTATTTTGACACAGGGTCTCACTTAGCTACCACGTTGCCAGGCTGGGCTTGAATTTGCTGCAGTCATCCTGCCTCAGCCTCCCAGAGTGCTGGGATTACAGGTGTGTGCCACTGCCACACTTAGCTCCCTTGGTTCTCAAAATATTTTCAGTCTGCAGTTGGTTGACTCCATGGATGTGGAGTCAGTGGGTATAAAGGACCAATTATACATACATTAGAAAGGTAATCCTGTGAGTGCAGGCAGCAGTAGTTTGCAGGTTAAAGGCCTGAATAGTTTAATGATAAAGCAAGTTTCTTCATTAATATTTATGAAAGTATGGTGACTTCTCTTGCCAGAAGTGTCTAAGCTGGACTCTCAGCTAGTAGAAGCAGTTGCAGTGAGAGGAACAGTCCTTGGACTCTGCTGCTCGTTTTGCATGTGTCCTGGGTAACTCAACTTACCTGTTCCTTTATTTAGGAATGCAAAGAATGTATGCCAACAAGGATATGTAAACCAGGACATAAATATGAGTGTGTGTTTGTTTGTTTGAGACGGGGTCTCACTGTATACTTAAGGCTCGTCTTGAACTCACTTTGGAGCCCAGGCTGGCCTCAAACTCACAGCAATCTTCCTGCCTCAGCCTCCTGAGTGCTGGGATCACAGGAGTGTATCACCACATCTGGCTCAAGTTTAAGTCTTTTATGGAAAACCAAAATAATGTAGGCCACCAGCAAGAATATAATTCATTAATACCCATGAGAAACCTCTTCCTGACAGTGAATGATAAATTAAGGGGATGTATTCAAAGAAATAATTATTACTGACAGAAGAGGGGTGAATGTGACCTCAATTAAGGAATCTGATTTTTTTTCCTGCATTGGGGATTGAACACAGGGCCTCATGCACAGTAAGTGCTGTACAACTGAATTACATACCCAATCCTTTTTTAAAATGTTAAGACTGCTTGGTATAGTGGCACACACCCATAGTCTTAGCACTTGAGAGGCTGAGGCAGGAAGATTGCCTCATTCAAGGCTAGCTGAGGCTATATAGTGAGACCCTGTTTCAGAAAATAAATGAATTTTTAAGACAAGGTCTGTGGCTCATAACTATGATTCTAGCACTCTGGGAGGCTGAGGCAGGAGGATCAGGATTGCAAGTTTGAGCCCATCTTGGGCAATTTTCTTTTTTTTTTGGTACTGGGGATCAAACTCGGGACCTTGTGCTTGCGAGCCAAGTGGTGGAACCACTGAGCTAAATCCCCGGCCCTTCATCTTGGGCAATTTAATGACTTACCCAGACATTGTCTCAAAATTTAAAAAATTTTTTTGAAAGCTGGGAATGTACCTCAGCGTGAAGGTCCTAGGTTCAAGCCTCAGTATTACAAAAACAATACAAAACCAAACCAAAAAACGGTCTAAATTGCCCAAGCTGGACTTGAACTTTCAATTCTTGGCCCTAAGCTCCTCTGGCACCACAATGCCTGGCTACTGTTTTTAATTTTTAAAAATCAGAACGTTAGCTAAAACAGCAAGTCTTTAGAAAACCTGAATATGCCAACAGGAGGCTAGAGCTGTCACCCTGGGGATCTCTAAGCTGCCTCTCAGGCATTCGGAGGTTGTGGAGAAACTGGCCCCAGCAGGCAGTGTCAGCTTGTGTGATGCTCTGGGGAACTGAAATGCAGAAGGTTCCACGGTCACAGAGCTCTGACAAGCTGTTTAGCATCCTGAGTTCTTTGGAGGGTGAGTCGGGCCTGGGATGTCACTGTCTCTCCAGTTTGTGGCTCCTTAATGCCACCATCCCATGCTTAGGAGCCACACAGGTCTGGTTACGTTACCCAGCAGTCGGCCTCTGTGTTGATTCAGAGAATTTAAGATCGTATTTATAAGAGTAAAATTCAATACATGGGTCATTTTTTTTTAACACATGATTCAACCCTGAGCCTTTGCACTGAGCTACATCTCCAGCCATTTTATTTTATGTATTTATTTTTGTTTTGTTTTTCCTACCAGGGATTAAACTCAGGACCTTGTACTTCCAAGGCAGACATGGGTAACACTGAGCTAAATCCCCAGCCCTATTTCTGTTTTTTTGAGACAGAGTCTCACTATGTAATTCAGGCTGGGGTTGAACTTGCAACCCTCCTGCCTCAGCCTCTTGGGTAGTTGGGATTAGAGGTGTGTGCCACCATGCCCAGCCACATGGATAAAATATTACCAGGAGATTACGTACTTTCACCAGATGTATCAGACAGGGTCCCAGTAGAGAAAATATACTCAGAAGAATGAAGGGCTTTTTTTTTTCCAGATAGGGTCTTACTATGTAGTTCAGGATGGTTTTGAATTCACAGTGTAGTCCAGGCTGGCCTGGAACTCGAAGTGATCGTCCTGCCTAAGCCTCCCAAGTGCTGGCTGACAGGTGTGTACCACTATGCCTGGTGAAGGGCTATGTTTTTTTTTGAAGGGCAATTTTTTAAAGTATGTGGGCACCTGCTGGGCATGGTGGCACACGCCTGTGATCCCAGCACTTAGGAGGCTGAGGCAGGAGGACCACCATGAGGTTGAGGCCAGTGTGGGCTACATAGTGAGACTTTCAAAACAACAAAAAGGGGAGGGGCACAGGATGAGTTGGTAGCTGGAGTTCAGTAATAGCCTAGACTTAAAAAGAGGAAGGTAGGGCAGAGGATTTAGCTCAGTGGCGCCACCGCCTGCCTCACAGGCTCAAGGTCCTGAGTTCGATCCCTGGTACCGAGAAAAAAAGACGAAAGGAGAGGTGGTGGTGACTGGGATGTTGATGCCCTTAGTGAAGCAGCGACTGGCGCGAGGCCAGGTGGAGGGGAGCTCGTGGGAGGGAACGCAGGAGGCCAGTACACTGGCTTCAGTGTTTTCTCCCAGTTGCCCACCAGGGCTCCCTGTTGGCTGAATGCAGTGGGAGCAGCGGTGCTGAAACCCCTGATGAAGGTCACAGCGTCAGCCTCCCAGCAAAGGGCAGAGGTGCGGAGGAGGAGGAGGGCTCTCTGGAAGGAAGGCTATGTCAAGTTCCGTCACCCCTGAGGTTACCTTCACCTCTCCTGTTCAGAGGGCATCAGCAGTGCTACGCAGATGGCCCTCAGTTCGCTTTGGAAAATCTACTGTGGGGAGCTTGTGCGAACGGCTCTGATGGCCAGCTTTTCTTCACCATTATGGGATTCCTGAGAACAGCGACTGGGAGACGAGAGGTTTATTTCAACTCACGGTTTCAGGGGTTCCAGTCCGTGGTCAGCTGGCTCATCTGCTGTATGCCTGGGATGAGGCTGGACCATCCAGGCAGAAGGGCCTTAGGGGAGGAAAGCGGCTCACCTCATGGTGGCCAGGAAGCAGAGTGTGAGGAGAAAATGGCTGGGGACAAGATACAGTCCCCAAGATCATGCCCCATGGCCCACGCCCTTCAGCTAGGCCCCATCTCCTTGGCCCCACTCAGCTGTGAACTCAGCAGTGCAGCAGTGGGGACACTGCCTTCTTGATCCAATCACCTCTAGGCGCTGCCTCTGAATGCTGCTGTGTGGGGACCAAGCCTTTAATACACCAGGGCCTCCCTTGTCCCCTCCCTCTCTTCTTTACAGTGCAAGGAGGGCCGGGGATTTAGCTCAGTGGTTCTGCTGCCTGCCTTGCAAGCGCAAGGTCCTGAGTTCAATCCCTGGTACCCCCCCCCAAAAAATGTTTACAGTGCAAGGAGTTGACCCCAGGGTCTTGTGCATACTAAGCACGTGTTCCTGGCCCATTGGTTTTCATTACTGGGGATCCAATGCAGAGGTGCTGTATCACTGAGCTACAACCCTGGTTTTTTGGGGTTTTTGACATGGTCTTGCTATGTAGTTCAGGCTGGCCTGAACTCAGAAAGATCCTCCTGCCTCAGCCTCCTCAGTGCTGGGAGTACAGGTGTGTGCCGCCATGTCCAGCTTGATAAATTGTTGAGGCTGACCTTGATCTTGTGATCCTATCTCAGCCTCCAATAGTGCTATTACTGGTGTGTGCCACCATGCCTACTTTTCATTAGAATTTCAATTCAACAAGACTCTTAGTTCTTTGCTTCTCAAAACTCCCAGGTGCCTGCTGTTTTTTCTTCAGCACAGCACAGACTGTATATACATGTGCGAGGTTCCTGCCAGAAGTACCCTGTAAATAATATGTGTGCAGTATTTGCTGACCATTGGTACTTACCAAAAAGCCCTTCTACATGTAATAATGTAGGTGTTCAGTTTCCTAAACACTGCCTTTGAAATCATATTTGTTGAACACAGATGTTTACATGTCTTTGGCCTGGGTGTCAATCTTACTTTTTAATTTTAGTTTTTAAAAATAATTATTTTATGAAAAACATAAAATTTCATAAAATAAGAGCGTAACAATATAGCTATTATTAAACACTATCATCTTCAAAGTACTCAGAATACAAGACACAGACAAAAAGATTCTCTTACAAAGAAGATAACAGCACAAAACTTTCTCTTCAAGAACTAAGAGAAACTAGTATTTAATTTTACTTTTTAAACAGTTTTGTTTTTGGAGACAGGGTCTTGCTATGTAGTTCCGCCTGGGCTTGAACTCACTGTAGCACAGGCTAGTGGCGTATTCATGGAGAGCCTCCTGCCTCAGCCTCCTGCTGGGATTACAAGAGTGCACCATCAACCACGTCCCACTCCTACTTTTTAAAAGAAAGGCATTTGGGGCTGGAGAAGTAGCTCAGAGGAGAGGCACTTTGCATAGCACGTGTGAGCCCTGGGCTCAGTACTGGGTAGCACACCATGTCCGCACGCATGCGCACACAGAGGAGCCCTTCTGAGGACTGCAGTGGACGAGGGCATCTCCAGGAGGCTGATTGGTCTGCTCAGCCCTGGCCATCGGTGGGCACTGCACTCCTCCTCCCAGACTGCTCCTTGTATCTACTTCTAAACGCACTCAATGTGGACTGAGAGCAAACACCTTAGTAATGAAGAATAGCTGAGAAGCCCGCAGAACAAATCCATTTCTTCCAAGCTTCCCTGAGCCTGGTGTTTCCACTCCATCTCGTCACTGATTCTCACACAAGACACAGAGTAACTTCCTTCAGCTACTCTCCTCCACCCTTGGTTGTTTGCTTTTAGAAAGGGATAGGGTTCAGAGGAGGGAGGGGAATGTAAAATGTACATTTAACAGTCAAAAGCTCTCTCAGGCTGGGCATTGGGACACATGCCTGTAACTCCAGCACTTAGGCTGAGGCAGGAAGATGGCCCCAAGTTTGAGCCAAGTCTGGGCCGTATTGTGAGTTAGAGTTCAAGGCAAACCTGGACTGTATACTGAGATCTTCTCAAAATAGAGCAAAAAAATTTCTTGTTTTCACTTCACTTCAGTTTTGTTTGATGTTTTGAGACAGGGTCTTACTGTGTAGTACAGGCTGGCCTCAAACTTGGGGATCCCCCTGCCTCAGCCTCCCAAGTGCTGGGATTACAGGCATGCACCACTATGCTGGCTTCTCACTTCAATTCTTACCTGAACTTGCTCTTCTTATCAAGAATACTGGGCTGAAAAGGACAGCTAGATAAGGAAAAAGCAGAGGATAGAAGATCAGAGTGATACTGATTTTTACCTAAGAGATGAAAAATGAACTCAGCGATACTGAGATGTGACTTTGACATTTTATTAAGAAACATCTTTATTTAAATGATAGTACAAAATTGTATATATAATATAGATCTTTATAGGTATATATACATATAAATGCTCATACACAAACTTGCTCATAAGAGTCAAACTGCACCCTCAATAAAAGATGTATATTTAAATTTTCCTAATTACACACTGTACATAAAGCTGTCAGGCAACCTGTAAAACAGGACATTGTGGGAAGAATCTACCTCTCCCCAGCCGTGGCCTTGGTAGGCAGCAGGAGAGAGCTGCTGGCATCGATGGAGACAGCAAGATCCTTGAAGCCAACTGGGAAGCACAGCTGGAGAGGATATGACCTGGGATTCTCAAAAACAAACCGCACTGGAATAAACAAAATCTGTGAGTGGAGGGAGGAAGGGAGGATGAGGCCCGCGATTAGAAATGACCTACTGATAAGTCCTACTGCCCAAAAGACTCAGGGAGAACAGCGGCATCGGCATCATAGAAGCCAGAGTGGAGGAGGCCAAAGGAAGGGAGAGAGAGACAGGGAATCAGTTCCCTGCTATTAACAAGCCCAGCTGCTACAGAGTCAGAACCTCACTGGCCCCCTCATCCTAAAGGCAAAAAAAAAAAAGGCTGTAGCAGCAGCAGAGGCGCGAAGCTATTTAATTCTAATTCACATCCTTCTTGCTCCTGGTCTCTAAATAAACTGGCACAGGAAACAGTGCTAACTCAGAAGGGGGCAACAGCTCTGTAAAATGGAGCAGCCAAGAGCCTACTCGGCCTCGCCATGTGGGATGCGTTCAGTCTGCAACCTCCCCTCCTAGTCACCCAGAGCTGGGGCGGCAGGAGGAGCGGGGACTAGGAAGCCATTCTCCAATAAATCAGGACAAAAACTCCTTCACACTCAGGATCTCTTCCAGGAAGAGGTCACTAAACGCCTCCCACCTTCCACCTCAAAGGTCCCCAGTGTCGTCAGCAGAGTTACACAAGCTCTCAGAACGACTTCCTCTAAACGATGTGATTTCTACCCTAGGAAAGCAGATGTGTGGAATGCCAAGTCCTTCCATCATGGCCCTTTATCTGGAGTTTCTTTTCTATTCAGAGGTGTGAGGCCAATCGCTTCCGCAGGTGTGAAAGGACTGCTGGTCTCTGCGGCTGATGTGGCACATGTGATGTCACCACACTCCCTGCTAAACAGACCGCCTTTAAAGCCAGCTCTGTCCCCCCCGCCCTGCCCCAATCTGCAAAAGCACATTTCTCAGATAAGGGCAAAGTAATGCTTTTTTCTTCTCCAACCCATTCACTGAATCCAAAGAAACCTTTTCTCTCTCTTTTCTTCTTTTTCTTTTCTTTCTTTTTTTTTTTTTTTGAGATAAGGTCTCACTGTGTAGCCCAGGCTGGCCTCAAACTTGGAGCAATCCACCTGCCTCAGCCTTCCAAGTGCTGAGATTACAGGTGTGTGCCACCACACCTGGCAGAAACCTTTTCCAGGTTATACCAAGTATTTTACAGCTGAACCTCAAAGTTAAAAGTAGAAAAATTTCATGGGCCGGGGATTTAGCTCAGTGGTTCCGGCGCCTGCTTTGCAAACACAAGGTCCTGAGTTCAATCCCCAGTACAAAAAAACAAAAAAAAAATTTCAAAGATTTACAAACATATACTAACATATACCTAGAAACAATGTATAAAAACTACCCTGGTCATAACAACACAACTTCAACTGAAGAGACCTCTGGTAGAATCATTTCTTTTACACAGATATAAAGAAAAAGTCATTTTGGGCTAGGGGTTTAGGTCAGTGGTTCCGCTGCCTGCCTTGCAAGCGCAAGGAATGGAGCTTGATCCCTGGTACCAACAAAGAAGAAAACGTCGTTTTGTTACATTAATAAGACACAAAAATTTTAATGATGCAGGAGTGAGCCTGAAGAAGAGGGCAATGCAAAGTAAAAAATAACTGTATATCTGACAGAAAAAGAACATCTTTTTGTTTGTTTTGGTACCACCAGTCGAACTCAGGACCTTGGGCTTGGGAGGCAGGTGCTGGAACCACTGAGCTAAATCGTTGGCCATGTTTTGTTTTGTTTTGGGGTTTTTTTTGGTACTGGGGATGGAACTGGGGTCCTTGAGCTTGCGAGACAGGCGGCAGAACCACTGAACTAAATCCCAGGCCCAAGGCCCTGTTTTGTTTTTGAGACAGGATCTCACTGTGTAGTCCAGGATGGCCTTGAACTTGTGGCGATCCTCCTGCCACAGCATCCAGAGTGCTGGGATTACTGGCATGTGCCACCACACCAGCTAAAATAACATCTTTTAAGGCACTGAGTTCAAAACATAGAAAACCCTGGGGCCAGGGATTTAGCTCAGTGGTTTCACCGCCTGCTATGCAAGCACAGGGACCCGAGTTCAATGCTGGTACCAAAAAAAAAAGACAATTAGAAGATCCCTTTACAGAGTTAGTGACAGGAAGGGAGCATACACTTAGACATTTACAGTTAATTTCCCTGAAGCTAGGAATAAGAACAGAAATACAATTTTTCTTTTTCTTGGGGAAAGGCATAAGACCACAGTGCAAAGCCAGATTCTGAAATCCCTGACATTAATACCGATACTGCTGATGCGGCTTTATCTTAAAATAAACAGCCATCCTAAGCTCCAAGTCTCTCCGGCTCTAGCACCAACTCCAAAAACTTGTGCTATTTGATTTGTAATAATCCAGTCTTGCCAGTAAACTGGCCAACCCACATCTAAGCCATGTTTGTCCAACTTTCACGACTGATCCATAAAGATATGCAAAATCAGGAAATGGTGCCACAGTAATGCATTCAGTATTTCGTTTCTAACTGTTTCAAAGCATCCGACCTACATGGCAAGGTAACTGAAGATCAAATCCTATTTTCGTCCTCTGGCATGAGACCAGGACTAGTCCAAGTAAGTGAAAATGAACTCCCTTTTCCTGCTCAGCCCTTTTCTGTCACTGCCCTTCTCTCCTTCCCTTCCGAGCCTCTCCTCTGACAAAGCCCCATCATCAAGATTGATGGCCTGCATTAGAGATTTTTGGGGCAAAGGGAGGGAAGATAAGCTCCAGAAAGAGTAATGAGAACTCCTAAACGGTTCCCCCAAAATGGGACGCTGTGTGCTTAGAAGGAAGTATTAGATGGACATTTCCCCCACTCTGGAGGCTGAGCCAGGAGGATCGCCACAAGTTTGAGCCCAGCCTGGGCTACATAGTGAGTTCAAGGTCAAGCCAAAATAATACCGAGAACCTTTCTCCAAAAAAAAAAAAATTTCCACCCATGATCGGGTTGGGGGATTAAAGTCACCATATGCACCAGGAACATAAAAGACATCCAAAATGATACTTGGTCCCTCGATAGTTAAGCCAAGGATCTGAAATGCAATGGACAGCAGCCTATTGTTGGCACCTGGTTCCCAAAAGGAGCCAAAAGAGAAAAAGACTGCAAATGGGGATCTGAGAGCAGAGACCAGTTTCAGCGCTACCTCCTCTGGGTTCTTCTGCATTTCTGTCATCCTCTCCTCCCCAGAACAATCTCCAATCATCTGCAGAGTGCTGGGTACTCAGACCCAACGTAGCCAGGAGCCAGGATTAATTTCAAAACTTCTAACGGCAAATTCTCTTGGTTAAATCTGGTTTGGGGAATTATATTTTCAGTCTATTTTGAGCCCCAAATGAGGCTGTACCTCTAGAACATGGTAGCAAAGTACTAATCATGGCAGACAGAACCATGTTAATTGTCAAGTTTTTCCCCCCAGAATGCATGTTTTCCTCATGATCGACAATGAAGAAACCCATGTTCTAAACAGTCATTCAGATGTTTACTGGGCACATGTCCCTGTGGTTTCTTCTGCTAACTTATAACGAAGCAGGCAAGCAAGCAAGTCTAGAACGATGAAGGCCAACTTCAAGGGCAGTGGCCTCAGGGAGGTAACCTCTCACAACACCCTCCCCACCCCAACACCCTTGGTGCTGACAGATAAAGAAACCCCACAGTGAAACACTTGCCGTGTCCAGGCAGGGAGGCACCGGCGTGGCCGACTTCAGTCCTTACTGTGTGGCACAGGCAGCTGCTCCTCCTGTGTCCGCACTGCAGCACAGGGCTCTGCAGGCCCAAGCTTACCAAACAGCAGTTTACTCACCCTAAATCAACAGAAATAAAACTGTCCCTCCTTTTTTCTTCTTGCATTTAAAGGATGGAAGCTACACAGAAAAGCCAATGTCCTAAGTGACACAAAAAATTCAACAAGGTCTTATAAAATTAAAGAGCCTGAGTTTGATATTATATAAATGTCTGGAAGTGAGTAGTTCTGACAACAGACACCCTCCTGACTGCAATTCCATAAAATCCAGCCAGTGCAAAGTCAGTATCTCAGGCCCAGAGTTTCATAGCCCTGGGGTGGAGGGAGCTCATCAGTGGGGCTACAAACTGAGTGTGTCACGTCACTCTTCTACGGCCCTTGGGAAGGTCTGAGACTATGGCCAATAGCGGCCCTAACAGGGCCCTCCCTGAGCTCAGGGGAGGTGAGTTCCCAGAGCGAGGGCAGACTGGGCAGGAGTTTCATAGCCTTCCCTGTAAACCTCTTTTTGGCCACTTTCCAGCACTGGAAAAACAGCCTGGGGATTTGGGTTTTATATCCACTTCTACCTCACAAACAAGTTTACTATCTAGGTTTTTTTGAGACAGGGTCTCACTATGTAGTTCCCGCTGGACTTGAACTCACTATGGACTTGAACTGTGTAGCCCAGGCAGTGATCCTGCCTCAGCCTCCTGAGCTTCTGAGGTTTTTTTTTTTTGGTACCAGGAATCGAACTCAGGGCCTTGAGCTTGCCAGGCAGGTGCCATGTCACTGAGCCATATCCCTGGCTCTAAATTCAACTTTTTCTTTTTTCCTTGACCTCATGTATGCTAAGCACCCACACTCACTCTACAACTGAGCACAGCCTCATCTCTTTCTTTTTGGTGGTACTAGGTGTTGAGCCCAGGGGTGCTTTACCACTGAGCTACATCCTCAGTCTTTTTTATTTTGAAACACGGTCTCCCTAAGTTGCACAAGCTGGCCGTTAATTTCCAATCCTCCTGCCTCAGCCTCCCTAGCAGTTGGGATTACAGGTATGTACAACCATGCCCAGCTATTTTTGTTTCGTAAATTGGCACCAGAGCTACAGACACATAATGAACACAAATTTGTAAAGGAGCATTAAATTTCTCTTCAATGAAATTAACTCAGGATAGCTGGGAGTGCTGCTCATTTGGAAGTAGAATATTCTGTCCCGTTCTCTTCCCCAAAGCCCACTTCTAAGCTCCCTCCTGATTAGTTTCGTAAATTTAAGGCAAATTTTCAGGTCACTTGATGCTATAATTATTAGACGCCTGGTATATATGTATTAGGAATATTATCTCAAAAAGCTTTAATAAAAAGTCAGTTATTTAAAAAACAATCAACCCACAGTATCAACACTCTATATGCTTAAAGCAGTGATGTGAACTGAGAAATTTGGTCTTTACTTTTTGGTCCCTTAGAAAAACTATTCATTAAATATGACTTTGAACTTTCCAGTTGCATACAGAGCCTTCCTGGGCCCAAGCACTGTTCCCTGGTATAGTAGTTTGGTGTTTTTGTTTTCAGTGCTGAGGGTCCTACCCAGGCCTTGTACCCGAAAGGCAAGTATCTACCACTGAGCTTCACCTCCCGCCTACAGTTTTCTTCTCAAAGACACTCAGTTTTTATAGTATTTACCCTCTGCATTATTTTCTCCTCCTTTTGTGGTAGTAAGGTTCGAACCTAGGTCCTTGTACACACTAGCCAAGCACTCTGCAACTGAGCTACACCCCAGCCCTTTTCTGGGACAGGGACTCACTAAGTTGTGCAGGCTGGCCTCAAACTTTCAATCCTCTTTCCTCAGCCTCACAAGTAGCTGAGATTACAGGTATGTGCCAACAAGCCCAGCTGTATTTTCTTCTTAAAAGAGGAAGATGAACAGAATGCAAGTTGTGGATCTTGCATGTTAGGAAGAAACAGTTTCCAGAGAAACTCCAGCATGAGGCTCTATGGTACCTCCTGACCTAGTCACTTCTGCTTCTCCCTCTTCCTCCTCTCTTTCTGTGATTACTACAGCATCTACCTCAGCTATCTCTTCAACCATGGCGAAATCAACTCCATTGGGCTGTTGTCGGGCCATGGCCTCCAGCCTAAGGCGGTACTGTTCTGCTTCCTGCTCTTTCTTTAGGAGCTGGTGCCGGTATTCCTGGGCTCTTCGATTGGCCTCCTGGAGTTGCTGCTGTAGTAACTCTCTTTCACTGCCCTCCTGAAAAGTAAACCATGTCATCACTGGGTAAGAATTCCTGATCTCAGATCATCCAGAAAATAAAAAGGATGAAGAAGGCCTTAATACTTATGGGGTTTTTTTGGGTTTTTTTTTTGGTACTGGGGGTCGAACTCGGGACCTTGTGCTTGCGAGGCAGGCGCTGGAACCACTGAGCTAAATAATCCCCGGCCCTAATACTTATGGTTTTTGATTCTTGCCTTTTTCTTCGCTCTTAATGCTAAAAATAATATTACCTTACTTTCCTCCACACTATTTGTCATCGCTTCCATCCTTGGTTTCTTTGTCAATGGTAACTTCTCTGCTTCTTTCTCTTCCTCCTCAATCATAGTTTCCTCTGCAACCTGACCAGCAGGTACACTTAGAACTACAAGCCAAAGGACACCAGTTAGAGGTGATGGGTACACAGTAAAACAAAGAGGTTTTGCTTGCTTCTAACTAGAAAATAAAGTGAAATATATTCTGACACAGTTTTTTGTGTGTGTGTGTGTGTGGTACCGGGGCTTGAACTCAGGACCTTTCACTTTCGAGGCAGGCACGGTGCCCCTGAGCTAAATGCCCGGCTGATATACTGTTTTTCATATTCTTTGAATTTCAGAATCAAAGGTAAGGTAAGCAATTCCCTGAAGAGAGAAACAAAGGATTAAAGAGGCACTTAGAAGGGCTCAGAGAAGAAGGGTACAGATTTCAGGCTCAGAATCGTGAAGATAAATCCAAGGCCTGAGGCGCTAATAGAAAGATATCTGGGCCGGGGATTTAGCACAGTGGTTCTGGTGCCTGCCTCGAAAGCGCAAGGTCCCAAGTTCGATCTCTGGTACCAAAAGAAAAAAAAACAGAAAGATATCTGACACCAGGTCAGCAGCTATGACCATTTAGCTTACTAATTCTGCAAAAATAACCTGCCTAAAGAAGTCAAAAGACCTAAAGCTATACCATTGGTAAAGCTCAAAGGTAGAGCACATGCTTACTATGCACAAGGCCCTGGTGCAATCGTCAGTAACAAACAAACAGGAAAGGAGGGCCGGGGATTTAGCTCAGTGGTTTCACCACCTGCTGCGCAAGCGCAAGGACCTGAGTTCGATCCCCGGTACCAAAAAAAAAAAAACAACAAAAAACAAACAGGAAAGGAAGGAAAGATGAAGGAAGGAGAGGCAGAAGACTTCATATAAGATTAAGAAACCTCTAATGAAAGGGATTAGCCATTAACAATACCAAAAAGAGTTCTCTTCTCATAGAAGTGAGAGGGTCAACACAACACAACACAACACATACTGCACACCTACTGGAATGCCAAAAAATCAAAAACAATTTTTTTTCTGGTACTGGGAATTGAACTCAGGACCTTTTGCTTGCCAGGCCACTGAGCCACATCCCCAGCCCTGGAATTCCCCCCCCAAATTTTTTTAAATAATAATACTTCATCCTGGAGAAGATGTAGAAAAAGCTGGATTATTCATAAATTGCTAAGTAGGAATGTAATATGGCATAGCCACCCTAGAAAGTAGTTCAGTAGTTTATCTTTTTTTTTGTGTGTGTGGTACTGAGGATTGAACTCAGGACCTTCACAGTGAACAGCATCCCAAATTCTTTTTATGTTTTAAGATAGGGTTTCACTAAATTCCTTAGGCTGGGTTTGAATTTGCAATTCTCCTGCCTCAGATTCCCAAAGCAATGGGATTATGGGCATGCATCACCATGCTTGGTTGATAGTTACGCAGCTTCTTACAACTAAACATGCACTTACCGTACAACCCAGCAATTACATACCTGGGTATATATCCCATAAAAACCTGTACATGATTGCTCATAACAGCCTTATTCTCAGTCGAAAACTGGAAAGTATTCAAATGTCATCAGTGGGTAAATAGTTAAACAAACTGTAGTATATACACCCATGGAATAGTATTCAGCAATAAAAAGGAATAAATTTTTCTTTTTGTTTTTTTGAGACAGGATCTTCCTACATATTCCAGGATGGCCTTGAATTCACTGTGTAACACAAGCTAGCCTTGAAGTCCCAGGGAGTCACCTGTGTCAGCCTCCCAAGTACTAGGATTACAAGTGTGTGCTACTACGCCTGGCAAAAAAGGAAAAAGGAAAAAACTATTGGTATGAAGAACAACTTGGATGAATTTTAAGGGAATTATGCTGAGTGAAAAGGTCAATCTCAAAGCTGGGCATGATAGTGCATGCCTGTAAGCCCGGAACTCAGAAGGCTGAGAGTTCAAGACCAGCCTGGGCTACATAGCAAGACTGTCTTTTTTTTTTTTTTAAAAAAGCCAATCTCAAAGGTTTAAATACTGAGCTAGGTAGCTCAGTTAGTGGACTGCTTACCTAAGCATACCTGAGGCCTGGGTGCCACTCCCAGCACCACCAAAAAAACCAACCAAACAAAAAATATAAAGTTACATACGATATGATTTTTTTTTTGAGACAGGGTCTCTGTAGTTCAGGGTAGCCTTGAACTCATAGCGATCCTCCTGCCTTAGCCTCCTGAGTGCTGGGATTACAGGTGGGCATCACCACACTCATCCTCTTTTTCTTTTTCAGGGTTTATTTGCTCATCTCGCATCCGGGATTTTCTCATTCCTACTATTTGTCCTAATGGCATCTTCTAATGAGCAGCTGTCTCCCAGGGAATCACTCACCTTGCTGTCCGTCCTGCACAGTTACGATAAGTGGCTGGCCCAGGCCTGCAGCAGGGATGGCGGCTTGGATGTTACCCAGAGGGACCCCATCAGTCACTATGGTGATGACTCTCTGGCCTCCACTCCCCACTGCTTGCTGGATTGATGAGTCAATAGAATCGCCCTCTGTGATTTCCTCTGGATTGGCTAGAGATAATGAAAGTAAATTTAATATTTCAGCTCTTTAAAAAGTAGGAGGACAGCGGCTTCATCCTCTAAATTGAGGCTATTCAAGGAGAGGAAAAACTGAAAATAAAAAATATTCAACAGTTTACAAAAGCTTTTGTGAACACTGCTAAGTCAAGGGAGAAAACAAAATAGGGAATAAATTACAACAATATTTTCTAAAATGTCTTCACTGAGATGTTAATAGCTTTTCATGAAGATGGGTTCCACATATAAGGATGTTTACAAAAGGCAAGTCTAAATATGCTTACACTTCATTTTGCTTTGTAGGAAGCACCAGAAGTTTCAATAAGCTAATGAGCACTGCGAGTCTCCTGCAGTATATAGGATATCTTGAGTTTCCCCAATTATTTGATCTTCAACCCCCTCTTTTAGTGGTATCAGAGATTGAACTCAGGGCCTTGGCAATGAGCTATGTCCTCAGCCATTTTTTATTTTGAGACAGGGGGTCTCCTAAATCATTAAATTGTCCTGGCTGGGTTTGAATTTATGATCTTCTCACCTCAGCCTCCCAGATGGCTGAGATTATAGGTGTGCATCAAAATGCTCATCTTAGAACCTTTTTTAGGAAGAAGCTTTTTTTCCCTTTTTTTAGCAAAACCTCTATTGGTACATTTTAGATATACATAATAGTAACATTCATCATAGGGAATTTGTACCAGAACATGATATATCTTGCTTCTTCTTTTCTTCCCCATTACCCCCTCCCTTAAGTACAAAAGCTTTGTTTCCATTTTTTCCTTTGATTTTCTCTTTTTTCTCTTGTCCCTTCCTTCCTTTCTCCCTCCTCCCACCCTTGTTCCCCTTCTCATTTGAACACTTTCTTCCTATTTCAATGTCTGTTGTACATTTTAGTCCTTATTTCCACTTTTGGTTTCTCACGCCGGAGAAACAATGCAGTATTTAAACGTGTGTTCGATTTATGGCACTTAAAGAGTATGGTCTCAAGGTGCATCCATTTAGCTAGAATGTCGTAAGCTTATCCTTCTTTATGGCAGAGTAGTACTTAGGGAGAATCTTAAAAGCCTAAAAAATCTGAAATTTAGAAAAAAAATAAATTAGAATAGATCATTTCTTTTAAAAAAATGGAGACATTTATTTATTTATTTTTGGTACCGGGGATCTAACTCAGGACCTTGCACTTTTGAGGCAGGTGCTGGAACCACTGAGCTAAATCCCCAGCCCTAGAGACATTTAACAGTGAATTAACAAAATAACATGTCGATTGGTCAAGTCATTGACATTTGACAGACAATTGTGGTAGGTGACCCTTCCCACTGACAACAATAATAGTAGTAGAGCTAATAATTACTGCCTATTTACTGTATTCCAGGTACCTGTCGAAGGCTTTTATGTGTGTTATATTGAAAGAAGATATTCAGTTTGATTAGTCAATACCTCAATAAACCAAGCACTATTAGAGGAAACAATTCCCATCATTATGGAATTTCTCTCCCTAAAGAGGTGCAGGTAGGGGCTAGGGATTTAGCTCAGTGGTTCTGCCACCTGCTTCACAAGCACAAGGTCCTGAGTTCGATCCCTGGTACCAAAAAAAAAAGAGGTGCAGGTAGAACTTTACAATAAGAACTGGGGTATGGACCATGCATCTGAGATGCACTGAGGAAGTTCACTGGAAATAAGCATCCACATCTCTTAAAATCAAAGAACAGTTAAATATAATGGCTGAAAGGCCTTCCAGATACTGTAATCCAACTATCAGGCCAAAGACGAAGACACTAAAGACCTGGAGAAGTTACATGATTTGTCCCAGATCAAAGAGCAAACTAAAAGAACAGCAAAGAGAAGTTTAATGTACTGCTTTTCTCTGCCATGCCACTCACTCACACGTGTCTGTGTAGACACTTCTATGATTACTGCTAGTCAGAAAAACAGGACTGGAATTGGAGAAATGTTCTCATCACCCAAACGTCAAAGGCAGAAAAAAAGTGGAGCAATGTGATTTTGTTTGGAAATTGGAGCAACTGTAGTGGGTTCCAAAAAGATTTCTAGACATCTACTGAGGCCCACCTACGACTGTGTGCCCTACCTATGTGAAGCCTAGGCTTTCCTTCACTACCCGTGGCTAAGAGCCTTGAAAACTTAAGTATCAGAAGACCCTTACATAACTTACACCTGCCATCTCCACTGGAAATGGCAAAATAACACCTTCAGTGAAAATAAAAGCAAGGCCACACTTAAATACACAGGTGCTGACAGTGTGGGAGGCGGCTGTTCTGTGAATTTTTTTGGTACCGGGGATCGAACTCCGGACCTTGCGCTTTCGAAGCAGGTGGCAGCACCACTGAGCTAAATCCCCAGCCCTGTTCTGTGTATTTTGATAATACAATACAAGATACCTAGGCTGGGACCTGGGATTTAACTAGTGGTTCCGACGCCTGCCTCGCAAGCTCAAGGACCTGAGTTCGATCCCCCGTACCCCCCCCAAAAAAAACCAACTTAAGATACCTAGGCTGCTACTCTGAATCATTCTAGGATTGCATGAGTCAAAACATAGCAGAGCACCTAAAAAAATCCACTAATGTAGGACTAAACATTTCAGCCTGAAGCAACTGTAATCAGAGCAAACAAGCTTCAAACTGTAAAAATACAAAGGAATAACTCAGTCATTTTCTCAGTTGTATTATTCAGCTGCCTGATAATATTTCTTGGTTATTTTTGTTTGTGATATTCATTGACTCCATGTCCTCTTCTTAGCTGTCCCTACTTAACTACACTTCTGTAATATTTTATGCAAATTAAATCTGCTGGAGGCTTTAAAAACAAAGAAAAAGTGGTAATTTACCCAGCAGACCTCCCTTACCTACCTGGGGCTCTGTGTGAGCTGGAGAAGGGGGCAGACACCTCAACAAGGGCAGCAAGGGTGGCCAGCACTGAGGTGGTAGAATTTGAGAACTGTACTGCTGAGGCATGGGGGTCTCCTATTTCAGTAAAAAAGGTAAATGAGGCCCAGTGGAGAGAATAAATTGAGGTAAACTGAAAATGGCTTGCTAAATAAAACTTCCAGCTTTTCACTCTAATCCCCTTAATCTTGTTCTCTAATCCAAACAGATATAAGCCAATTATCATGATGTTAAGGCTCCGAAGGTTTAAATATATTTTCCTCTAGAGTGGATTAAATTAATGTGATGGGCAAGGGGCTAAGACATTCCCCTCCCCCATCACTCTCTGGCACTGCAATGTCAGTGGCTGACAGACCCGTCTCGCCCACCCCTCAGCTGGCGCCCAGAGCTGCACCTAGAGCTGCCCAAACTAATCAGTGCCAGGCAACAGGCTCCTTTGCTCCACCATGCCAGAAAGGTGAGAACAGGCCTGACCTCTAGTTCAGGGTCACTTAAGTACCTGAAGTTTCAGATATCAAATGTCAAACACTGATACAATGGACTAACGAGAGAACCAGTAATTATCTACTTCAATTATGACAGAAGGGTTTTTGAGACAGGGTCTTGCTATATAGTCCATGCTGGACTTGAACTCGCTGTGTAGAACTCCTGTTCCTCCTGCCTTGGCCTCTCAATGCTGAGATTATAAGAATATACCACTCCACCTGGCCCAAACTCTTCAGACCAGGATGTAGAAGGATGTGTTATGGTAGGGTAGGTGATCTCATTGAGTTAGGAAAACTACAACTTGAAAAATTAAGTAACCTGCACAAGGTCATACAGCTGGTAAGCGTCTAAGCCCAGATTAGAACCTAATTCATCTGATTCCAAAGTCCATGTTCTCTATGAACCAATACAAAGGTACATATGAAATGTACTTTAAGACTGTGCTGAAACAGGAAATTCATCTCTGTAGGTTTGTTTTATCCTGATTAATGTTTAAATTAGTCTGCCCTCCCAAATCCCCGCAATTTGATGGTGGCACTGATGATGACTAATATTCTTAGTCACAAACGGACAATTTGAAAGCAAACTTTACAGTATAGATTTTGGCATCAAAAGTACACACTAAAGCCAGGTGTGGTGGCGGCACATGTCTGTAATCCCAGCAACCTGGGAGGCTGAGGCAGGAAGAGCACAATTTCAAGCCCAGCCTGGGAAATTTAGAAACTTAGACTCTGTCTCAAAAAAAAAAAAAAAAAAGCTGGGAATGTACCTCAGTATGAAGGCTATGGGTTCAATTCCCAGTTAAAAATAAAAACAAGAGAGCCGGGGATTTAGCTCAGTGGTTCTGCTGCCTGCCTCGCAAGCACAAGGTCCCCATCCCCAGTACCAAAAAAATGAAAAAAAATAAAAAATAAAACATAAAAATAAAAACAAGAAAAAAAAGAAAATAAACAAATGAACACAATGGATCATGGAAAATAAGCCCATCATTCCAGAAAAAAAAAATCTTTTAGCCCAACTGAATAACACACAAAGTGAATCTGCCTTACAACTTTTCTCCTTCCTTTAACCTGTACTGACTTAGCATTTGTAGGCCAATCAGATAAAGGAGGACAGCGAGGCAGCGCTGTTCCATGAGGACAGTGATCAGGTGTTGGGTTCTAGTTGTAATTTTTTTTTTTTTTTTTTTTGGTACCAGGGATTGAACTCGGGTCCTTGCGCTTGCGAGGCAGGTGACGGAACCACTGAGCTTAAATCCCTGGCCCTCTAGTTGTAATGTTTAGCAATTTCAATTTTCAGCTGTTGACACAGAGAGAAAAGAAGAGCAGCTCTGCCAACCTCTCTGTGAGAAACAATGTTGGCTCAAGCACACAAAGCAAAAACTCCTGAATGTATTCAACTTTGATTACCGCTCCAGATGATCAGATCCGGACAATGTCAGTAGTGGGACTAATGACCAACTCTAGCTCTTTTCAGAGCTTTTTGAACAGGGAAATACTGGATTCTAAGAACTTTTACACTACAAAATCACTTGTGCTAGGGCTGGGTGTGTAGCTCAGTCATGCATGAGGCCTAGTACCACAGACAAAACAAAACACTGTTCTAATCAGTGCGATTTGAACCACTACAAATCCAAAAGACTGTGAATGTTCTGACTACAGTTGTACATATATTTAAGGTAAATTTCTGAATCATTTCCCTGAAAGCAAAATGATTTTAAAACTATTGATATCCTATAAAATGAAGGTCACTGTTGCCCCCTTGTGGACACAACAGGGTCAACCTTCTTTAAAGAAGTCATATTTTCATTTAATAACCATTATTGAAGCCCTGTTACAAAACATACTGAAACACAAAATCTCAAAGATCAACAACAGCCTCATAAAGTAGGTATTATTACATTCCAATTTTATTTTTTAATTTTTGGGACAGAGTCTCATTATATAGTCCAGGCTGGCCTTGAACTCACAGTGAGTCTCCTTTCTCAGCTTCCAAAGTGCTAGGATTACAGGCCTGCTCCACCCCACCCAGCTGTCATTTATTTTTAAATAAAAGTCAAAACAACAGGGCCAGGGATTTAGCTCAGTGGTTCTACCAGCTGCCTCCCAACCACAAGGTCCTGAGTTCAATCCCTGGTACCCTCCCCCACCAAAAAAAGAAAAAGTCAAAACTTAACAACAACAAAACAGGGCTGGGGATTTAGCTCAGTGGTTTCGTCACCTGCTGCGCAAGCCCCAAGGATCCGAGTTCCATCCCCAGTATCAAAACCAAAAACAACAACAACAACAAAAAACAAAAGAGCCAGGAGTGGTAGCAAATGCCTGTAATCCCAGTACTCTGGGAGGCTGAGGCAGGAGAAACCCTGTCTCTCAAAACTAAAAAAAAATTTTAGGGATTTAGCTCAATAGTTTTGCCACCTGCTGTGCAAGCTCAAGGACCCCAGTTCAATCCTCCGTACCAAAAAAATTTTTTGCTTGAAGGCTAGATGTACTGGTGCATGCCTGTAATCCCAGCACTTGGGAGGCTGAGACAGGAGGATCACCATGCATTCGAGGCCAGCCTTGGCTACACAGTGAATTCAAGGCTAGCCTGGACTATATAGCAAGATCCTATCTCAAAAAAAACAAAAAAAGGGGCCGGGAATTTAGCTCAGTGGTGCCCCGGCCTGCCTTGAAAGCGGAAGGTCCTGAGTTCAATCTCCAGTACCAAAACCAAAAACAGGGCCGAGGATTTAGCTCAGTGGTTTCGCCGCCTGCTACCCAAGTGCAAAGACCCGAGTTCGATCCCCAGTACCAAAAAAAAAAAAAAGTGAAAAAATGGGCCGGGGATTTAGCTCAGTGGTTCCGGTGCCTGCCTCGAAAGCACAAGGTCCCGAGTTCGATCCCCGGCAACCCCCAAAAAAACCCCAAAAAACAAAAAAACACACACGCGTGCGCAAGCACACACACACACACACACACACACACAAATTTTGTTTGGAACATGCAGATCTCAGCCGGGTGTGCTGGCACACACCTGTAATGGTGAGTTCAAGACAGCCTGAATTACATAGCAAGACCCTGTCTCAAAAGAAAAAAAAAAAAAACCTACTATAAATCTTTTGTTTGGGGAATTTTTTTTTATGCTCCTGAGGATTGAACCCAGAGCCTTGCACAAGTTGGTTTATCACTGAGTTTTACTTGCAGCCCTGTTTGGAGGATATTTTTCATAAAGGAGTGGATATTTGGCAGGGTTTCCATTCATCTCTATAAATACTGGTGGTCTGTTCATTTTTGACTCAAATATGAATGCAACATTATCAGAACATTACCTGAGGTTGTTTTGGTGCTGGCTGAAGAAACAAGGCTGGCGAGGC
Source organism: Heterocephalus glaber (assembly GCF_053883595.1). Classification (NCBI taxonomy): domain Eukaryota; kingdom Metazoa; phylum Chordata; class Mammalia; order Rodentia; family Bathyergidae; genus Heterocephalus; species Heterocephalus glaber. Next base: position 57,457,213 of record NW_028258296.1, on the reverse strand, counting down.
TAACCACCTCTCCGGAGGTGAAGATGAATGGAGCAGCCACTGTCATGGGGTTGGTCGCAGGGTTGGCTCTCTCAGGGCTGGCAGCAACCTGACTCTGCATTGCTTCCTGCAAATGAGGCAGGATGTTTCAAAGTCAGGATACTCACAAGCTCAGTGGTGTGGGCAGGGCACAGCCAGGCGCCCCTCCGCTTCCAGCAATGCTGTGTGGAGCAGAACTGGTTCTACACACGATGTCCCGGGCAGCTCAGAGTTCTCATTACTTCTGTTTTCCTGTTGGTTTTTTCCAACCCAGAGTAACAGAAATGTTAGGTCACTTTCCTACACTTGTTTCTTGTTGAGAGAAGCAAAGGTAGGTTATCTGCAAAAATTTCCCAGACAGTTCACTTCATTTTTCTAAATCGTGTTTTTTTTACTGGAAAAATGAGGGAACTCATCTGAATAGTCTAAAAAGTACTTTGTGGCACTCATTCTACGATCCATCAGCCTCAGTCCATATGGTAGCCAGAGCTCCCTGCAGAGAAACGTTCTCTGGAGGCTCGTCCAACCACTTGTTCCGCTCTGTGGCTGGGAAATTCCTAGGAGAACCCAACAGGCAAATAAGCGAGGACCAGACTCTAAAGTCTACTGCTTCCATATGCTGCACTTTGTGTCTAGGGATATCTGAAGATGCTTCATTTTGCAGTATTTTATTTTATTTTATTTTTACTTTCAGAAGTTTTCTACAGGCTGGGGATTTATCTCAGTGGCACCGTGTCTGCCACGAAAGCACAAGGTCCTGAGTTCAATCCCTGGTACTGGGGAAAAAAATGTTTTCTACAAACATGATTTCTACTTTCAAAAGTCCAGTTATGGCTAGGCGTGATGGCATATACTTGTACCAGCACTCAGGAGGGTAAGGCAGGAGGATTGCTGCGAGTTTGAGGCCAGCCTGGGCTACATACAAAGGGAGACCCTGTCTCAAAAAAAGCCAAAAAAAACAAAAGTCCAGTTATGAAAGGGCTCTACACAAGAACTGAAAGTTGAAAAGGATAAGCAATCTCTGGGAATCATCTGTCAGGAAAAACAAACAAAAACCAGAAAGTACAGCAGAAGCAGCTATTTTTCACATATATATCACATATCCTGTTGACTAAGAACTTCAGTTGAAACATCCATTACTCTCTGGATCCCATTAAATTCCTTCTTTTCTTTTTAAAAATTCCTTCTTCTATTCCCCACTATCACTTCTTTAGTTGGAGGGGTCATTGGTGCTTACCTGGCCTAATAAAAGTCACCATGTGGTTATCAGCACTGTCTTCTCTCCTCAATCTGTACACCACACCCCAAACAATCATATTTTTTGAAGCAAATCTAATCATATCAACTATTTTGGGGGGTTTTTTTGGGGGGGGACAAGGTCTCTCTATGTAGTTCAGGCTGCCTTTGAACTCACAGCAATCTTCCTGCCTCAGCCTCCTAAGTGCTCAGATTACAGGCCTGCCCACCACACCCAGCAATATTTATCTTTCCTGAACATTTCATGTTCTTTCATAGCTCTGTCATTGCTTTGCTATTTTTTAGCCTAGCATATAATTTTCTCACTTTTCTGTCTACTTTGAAAATAGTTAAACCAGGTGTGGTGACACATGCTTGTAATCCCAGCACTGTAGCAGGCTGAGACAGAAGAGTTACCAAGTTTGAGTTCAGCCTGGGCAACTTAGTGACTTAGTGAGACCTTGTCTCAAAATAAAAAAACTTAACAAAAAAAACTTCAAAAAGGGTGGGGATGTAACTCAGTGCAAAGGCACTGCGTTCAATCCCCACACACACACACACACACACACACACACACACACACACACACACGCACACACACGGGAAAAAAAAAGAAACTAGGGCAGGGGATGTAGCTCAGTGGTGTTGCACCTGGCTGGTAAGGAGGAAATAAAAGGAATTAAAATGTGCTCTGTACACATACCAACTCCCCACAATAAATGTAATCATTATGTACTGCAAACTTGTACTAATAAAAATTTTAAAAACAGACCTGGGCGTGGTGGTGTGTGCCTGTAGTCCCAGCACTTGGGAGGCTGAGCCAGGAGGCTCAAACCACAAGTTTGAGGCCAGGCTGGGCTACATCATTAAATTGCTCAGGCTGGCCTTGAACTTGTGATCGTCCTGCTTCAGGCTTGCAGACTTCTGTGATTACAGGGGTATGCCACCATGACCAGCTGAGGAAAATTCAGTTTCAATTCAATTCCCACTAAAAAAAAAAAAAATTCTATTGAAGTTTACTCTGGCCAGTATAAAAAGAACTATACCTGGAGGATGACCAAAATCTCAGCGTTGTTTTTCTCCAGGGCTATGTCAAAGGCCGATTTATCAAACTTGCTAAAAGCGTGAACGTCAGCCCCGTACTTGATAAGCAACTCGACAACGTCCCGATGGTGGTGCTCTGTGGCCCAGTGCAAAGCTGTCATCTTCAGCATGTCCTTGGCATTCACATCTGCACCATTCTGTCAGAGAAAAGCACTTCAACAGAGAGCGGCGACAGCAGCACAGGTGCAAGATCCCATCACCAAAATGCACAGAATTTCCACAGCAATTCTACATACTTAAATTTAGATCACGTTTAAGAAACATCAAAAGGAAAAGAAACATTTCTGAAATTCTCCTGAATGCTGAAAGACATTATGTTTTCAAAGAGTGGGTCTTCTAAGGATATCTCTGGGAAACTGTAACAGATGGGAGAGGAAGGGGAAGGAACAGATTTTTGTTCCATTTGTTAACAGAGAGCTGAGTGTCTAAAAAATAGGCATAAGAACAGAACACCTGCAGAAAAAGAATTTTTTAAAAAATCAATTAAAAATCTGTTTAGTATTTTAAAAACTACAAAGCAAACTCCTCATAGCCATGTTGACTCTTTAAAGAGCTGCGACTCATCACTCCACACCAGGGCCACTGCCTCCCTCCCAACCCATTGCCTGAGACCACAGGGAGGTGGAAGTCTTTCCCATACAGCCCAGCCCGATCCGGCTTTACCCTAACAAGCAGCTCCACGATGTGCACGTGTCCGTCCGCAGCGGCCATGTGCAGAGGGGTCCTGTCCACTTTAGTGCGGGCATCCCTGCTGACACCCGCTCGAAGCAGCACTTCAGCAGTGGAGTAGTGCCCGTGCTGGGCTGCGAGGTGCAGTGGGGAGGTTCCAAGCTGTGGGGAGATAACACTCACTGGACAACTGCACATGCAGAGCCCTTAGCCCCTGCTGAAGAGACAGGAACAAGAAGTGACTCCTAGGAGCCTGTTCTGGGGGTGGGGGGATGGGGTGAACTGATTGGTAGATGGGACTGGAAATGATGTCATTTAAAAATTAATATACGGGGCCGGGGATTTAGCTCAGTGGTTCTGGCGCCTGCCTTGCAAGCTCAAGGTCCCAAGTTCGATCCCTGGTACCAAACAAAAAAGAAAAAAAGAAGGGCCAGAGATTTAGCTCAGTGGTTTCGCTCCCTGCCTCGCAAGCTCAAGGACCCGAGTTCGATCCCCAGTACCAAAAATAAATAAATAAAAATTAATTAATATACTAGGGCTGGGGATTTAGCTCAGTGGCTATGGTGCCTGCCTCGCAAGCGTAAGGACCCAAGTTTGATCCCCGGTACTGAAAAAAAAAATTAATATACTAGAGCCAGGTATGGTGGTATAGGCCTGTAATCCCAGCACTCTAAGAGGCGGAGGCAGGAGGATCCAATTTGAGCTCAGCCTGGGTAACTGAGTGAGACTCTGTCTCAGAATTTTAAAATAGGGTGGGAGTGTAGCTCAGTGCAAAGGCCTTGGGTTCAAAACCAGTAGACAGGGCCAGGGACTTAGCTCAGTGGTTTGGACACTCGCCTCAAAAATGCAAGGTTCTGAGTTTGATCCAGGGTAACAAAAAAAACATAACCAAAAACAAACAAAAACTAGTACAACAAAGAGACAAGGGGCTGGAGACTTAGTTAAGTCTAAGGTCCTAGGTTTAATCCCCAGTACTGCCAAAAAATACCCCTGAAAAACTAACTGGCAAATTATCAATTAAATAAGTATGAAGTATAATGCTCTTAAATCAGGTAGATTTATCAAGTAAGATTCCCTAAAGGACATAATTTTTTTTTTTTTTTTTTGGTACCAGGGATCGAACTCAGGTCCTTACGCTTGTACAGCAGGTGGCGAAACCACTGAGCTAAATCCCCAGCCCTAAAAGACATAATTTTAAATAGGGCTTTGAAGGTTTAAAAAAATGAATCAAAAAATAGCATTCTGAGAGCCAGGCGTGGGTGGCACACGCCTATAAATCCCAGTACTCGGGAGGCTGAGGCAGGAGGACTGCTTCGTTTGAAGGAAAAGGAAAAGGGCAGAGACTAGAAAGTTACATGTAGAACCTAAGGTACAAATCTGATTGATTTGAATAGACATTCTGTTTACTAATGCCACGGTAAAGCAGAGCAAAAATACCAATGAGATGGAGGCAGCAAGAACTTAGTAACAGCACGCTGACAGCAATACACAAGTCTGCATCACCTCGATCAATGAAAATCTTCCAAGTTACCTCCCAGCATCCACCCCGGACAGGGATCTGTTCCTTTCTGTGTATTGTGCTCTTTATTTTAAGCCTGTTTAGGTTATTCTTTGCTTTCCATATATTTAGCCTCTGCGCGTGACTGGATTTAATTCACATTGCTCTCTTCAGGTTTACTTATAGAAATGCTAATCTCATGGGGTTTGTTTGCTGCTTTTTTGTGAAGCATTAAGAACCTGTTGGGGGAGCCAGGGATTTAGCTCAGTGGTTCTGCTGCCTGCCTTGAAAGCACAAGGACCAGAGTTCGATCCCCAGTACAAAAAAAAAAAGAACCTGTTGGCCTCTGCATATATGAATTACTCCACAATAGAGGTAGGAGACTTGTTCACTGAAATGGTTAAAATTAGTCAATGCTCACAAAATCTGTGAATGCTAAAAAAAAGCCCACATTATCACTTGCACCTGGATCTTCTGAAACTCTCTGGCCTCCAAGTTGATGGTACAAGTTCACTATATGATCCCTCGCTCTTTCATGTTTTCCTAGAGTAGTAAATGAAACAAAAAGCTAGACTCTTCTTTATGAGCCAGACACATTAGAGAAAAAGAAACAATGAGTTCTGGGCTGGGAATTTAACTCAGTGGTTTCATCGCCTGCTGCACAAGTGCAAGGACCCGAGTTCCATCCCTGGTACAAAAAAAAAAAAAAAAGAAAGAAACAATGAGTTCATTACCTTAGAAATGCACTTATTATTCTGATTTTGTTTAATTTCTGGATAATTAGAGCCTAAAACCTAAGCACACTCCAGAGAGAATTAAACCTTTAGGAAATATTCTAAAAAACATTACAGAAAATTTAAAAAGTACCACCTGTATGTGCACAGGAGATTCTCAATTTAGAAAACTACACATTCAGGTGAGATAAACTTGTAGAGGGAAGGAGATAGAAAGAATATGGAGAACCATCAGTAATGTCTGTTTACCCTTTAAAAGGCTGGACAGCTGGGCATGGTAGCACACACTTGTAATCTCAGCACACAGGAGGCTGAGGCAAGAAGATTGCTGCAAATTTGAGGCCAGCCTGGGCAACACAATGAGTTCAAGGCCAGCCTGAACTACATAGTGAGACCCTGTCTCAAACAAACAAAACAAAACAAAAGGTTGGAAGCTGGGTGCGGTGGTGCACACCTGTAACACCAGCATTTTGGGGGGCTAAGACAGGAGGATCAAAAGTTCAAGTCCAGGGCTGGGGATTTAGCTCAGTGGTTCCGCTGCCTGCCTCACAAGCACAAGGTCTCTGAGTTCAATCCCCGGTACCAAAAAATAAAACAAAACAAAACAAAACAAAGTTCAAGTCCAGGCCGGGCATGGTGGTATACGCCTGTAAGCCCAGCACTTAGGAGGCTGAGGCAGGAGGATTGCCAGGAGTTCGAGGCCAGCCTGAAATACATAGTGAGACCCTGTCTCCAAAAAAAAAAAAAAAAAAAAGTTCAAGTCCAGCCTAGACAATTTAGTAGGTTAGCCAGATCTTGTCTCAAAATAAAATAAAAAATGGGCTGGGGATGTAGCTCACTGGTAGGCCCTGGGTTCAATACCCAGTACATACCTACCCCTCAAGAAAAGAAAAAAGAAAAGGGTTGGAGCCAAGTGCAGTGGCACACATTTGTAGTCCCAGCTACTTGGGAGGCTAGGGCATGAGGATCACAAGTTCAAGTCCACGCTGAAGAATTTATCAAGACCTTGTCTCAAAAACTAAAAAGAGAGGGCCAGGGATTTAGCTCAGTGGTTCCGCTGCCTGCCTCGAAAGCGTAAGGTCCCAAGTTCGATGCCTGGTACCAAAATAAATTTTTTAAATAAAAAAAAAGAGATAGGGATGTAGTTTAGTGACGCAGCACTAGGCTAGCACGAAAAAGGCCTGGGTTCAATCGCCAGTACTCGGGGGAAAAAAAGAGAAAGAAAAGAAAGAAAAAGGTTGGTGAAGGCACACTTGAAAAGTAACGAGGCTTTTCTGCTAAACTTACCCAGTCTGTGGTGAATGGGGCACCGTTTGCCATCAATGTCCTCACTTCATCATCTTGGCCTTTTCTTGCTGCTTCTAGCAGCCTTTTCCCCAAGTCCACCAGAGACATCTTCATGCATAGGAACAGAGGGTTTCAGGTAGCTGTAATGCAAACACAAGAGCTGCCCGGGGTGTTCATGGAAGGCCCCTTGTACACGCAGACAAGCAGAACCCCCCTTTCTACCTCATCTGACAGTCAGGTACTTGGCAAAGTTTTAGGTCTTAAATGATAGCTCTCTCCCTCCCTTTCAATCTCCAGAAAATATTTTGGAAAAATGAAAACTACATTACAGCCTTTCTAGTGTAGAGAATCAATAAAATAGCATCTCATCCACTTGAAATGACAGCTGAGGCCCGGCATGGTGGCGAACACCTGTGATCCCAGCACTCAGGAGCCAGCACTACACAGTGAGTCCAAGGCCCACCTGAACTACAGAGCAAGATCCTGGCTCAAAAAACCTACATAAATAAATAGGAAAAAAAGGAAGAGAGGAAGAAAGGAAAGAAAGGCAGAAGTCTTCATATAAGATTGTTAAACCTCTAGTGAAAGTGTGAGGTCAAATGATTGCCAACTTGAGCGGGACGCCCAGCTGAATTGGGTCAGTGCGGTTCTGGGCATGAGACCCACTTTCAGGAGAATTCCAGGGAAGGACTTCAGCTGATTTGCCTTGGAAGAGCTTCGGCTGTTCTCCGTGGAGCTCCAGGTCCTCACCGTTGCTGAGGAGGACTGCTGCTATCTTCCAAGGAACTCCAGCCTTGCCTTCGCCTTGGGCATCATCTCCTAGCTTTCCAGGCTGATTCTTCAGCTTCCAGCAGTGGCCTTTCGGCCTGCCCTCCCAGTACTGAGCCCTCCCACCTCCTGCTGAGCACTTCGAGACAGGACACTGCCTTGGGCTCCAGGCCTCGGCTGGGTCCTTCCAATCTCCAGCGGGCACATCTTTGGCGCTCTTCTACACTTGACTCTGTGGGCAATCTTGTAAATTTCTGTCCTGCATTTCATCTGAGTCAGAGCACGTGGAGTCTTCTGAGGAACTTTGATCCAGCCCTGCAAGCCCTTGTAAGCACTAACACAGAAAGCAGTTAGCTATTAACAATACCGAAAAGTTTTTCTCCTCTCATAGAAGTTCTCGACACAGCACACATCACATACCATACACCTATTGGAATGGCTAAAAAAAAAATTTTTTTTTTGTAGGAACCCCAAACTCCACTTTCTTAAACTTTATTAAGGAAAAGGTAATCGTGGTGGTAAATCTCTAGAACATAGTCAATTTTCTGGGATTCCTCCCTCCAAAATGAGATTTGATTTCCAAATACATGCCAGAAGTATATAGTTCCCAACTGTACTAAGTAGGTAAGAAGCAGAAATCTAAAGTGTTCATCTTCCAACTTTCCCCAGTCTGTGGTCTGTCTTTGGATCAGCAATAATTGCCTGAACAGCTACTACGGCTTCATTAATTTTTGTCTGGAGCTCTCTGAGTTCTTCTATATGCAGCAATTGCAGATTTTGAGCAGCTTCATTAAGAATTGCATCTCCTGGGCCGGGGATTTAGCTCAGTGGTTCTGTCAACTGCCTCGAAAGCACAAGGTCCTGAGTTCGATCCCCAGTACAAAAAAAACAAAAAAAGGAAATCAAAGAACTGCATCTTCTGTGTCAAAACCAAGAATATGTTTGTCTAAAGCAACAGGCACACTACCCTCTTTTGTTTGATTTGCTTTAGCAACTGCATCCCGTGTTAAGCGCTCCTGAACCAAAATTGGAATTGCCTTAAGCATTACCAGGTAATCATCATGGCACTGAATCTGAAGGTTAGCCAAAGCCATGACACCAGCCTTAAAATCGGGATTATTTACACCCAAACGGATCAATGGCTCTGCATTTTTAGTTGCATTGTCAGTATTTTTTGCATTACCAGGTGTTAGATCCTTGTATTTTTCAGCGTTATCTCCATATTCAAGTCTAACAGCTAAACCAAGAAGCCAGTCAATTGCTTCTTGTTGGTCCTGAATCTTGAAAGGATAGTTAACATCTCTGAGATATTTTTCAAAGAACTTGGGCCAGTCACTGCTGGGGATGTTTCTCAAATTACCTCTGTCTTCAATCTTGTAGTGTCTGATTTTCTGGTTTTCAAGCCAAACTATAAAGTTTCTAAATTGTTTCATCTTTGCAGTTGAAGCCGGGAGGGTTGTGGTAGTCGAGAGCTGTCAGCTTGCGTCAAAACATGGTCCCCGCTTCTCGCTTGGGTCTCCCGGGCCTCCGCCGGGAGAGAAGAAGCAAGGTTGAGCAGACTGCTCAGGCACCGGCGACGCAGCAAGAGGGTAAAAAAAAAATTTTAATGATAATACCACATGCTGGGGATGTAGAAAAAATTGGATTATTCACAAATTGTGAAGTAGGAATACAATATGTTATAGCCACCCTAGAATATAGTTCAGTAGTTTCTTTTATCTTTTTTTTGGTGGTACTAGGGATTGAACTCAGGAGGCTGAGGCAGGAGAACTGCCACAGTCCCAGGCCAGCCTGGGCTACATAATGAGTTCAGGGCCAGCCTGAATGACATAGTGAGACTCTGTCTCAAAAAAACAAAACAAAACAAAAAAGAAATGACCAACTGTCGAATATTATTTTTAGGAACACAGTACTGTGCAAAGCAATAAAACAAGCACCTGATGTTCAGGCAGGGAGCAAGAGAATATCCACTGTGAAACTGCTGCTGGGTAGAAACTATGGGACTACTTATTAGCAACTGTGTACGCTTTCTGGTGATTCACAGATCTTTGGATGGCAAAATGAAACAGGGTACATCAAGGTTTCTAAATCAAATTGTATCTGTTAACCTTTCTTTTTTTGGTACTGGGGATTGAACTCAGGACCTTGTGCTTGTGAGCCAGGCATGGCGCCACGGAGCTAAATCCCCCAGCCCCGTTAACCATTTTTTTTTCATCTGACCATGATGTAAAGATACAATAATGATCAAAGTATATAGATAGCAAACTTACTGGTCAAACACTGATCTGCTTAAGCCAGCAGTTAAATGTAGAGTTGATGGACCTCTGGTGGTCACGAACAAGCTTTCGTAAGGATCCATGAGGAGATCCATGAAAATGTTTGTATTCTAATACTAAACATTATTAGCTAGGTGTGGTGCACACCTGTAATCCCAGCACTTGGAGGTGAAGGCAGGAGGATTTCCATGAGTTCAAGGCCAGCTCAGACTACAATGTCAGTTCAAGGTAAGCCTGGTCTACATAGGAATACCCTGTGTTGGGCTGGGGATTTAGCTCAGTGGCACCGTGCTTGCCTCGAAAGTGCAAGGTCCTGAGTTCGATCTCTGGTACAAAAAAAGAAACAAAACCCAAAAAACAAACAGGAATATCCTGTGTCAACCCCTGCCCCCCCAAACCCCCAAAATCATTTCTTTTTCACCACATTAAGAAAATATTACTGTGGGTATAATTTCTAGTGGCTTAGCATAAGTCAAATTGTGAACTAGTTATTGCATTTTTCACTGCCATGTACTTTCGGGGATTAAAAAAAAAGGCCAGTTGTGGGCCGGGGATTTAGCTCAGTGGCACTGCACCTGCCTCGAAGGTGAAAAGTCCTGAGTTCCATCACTGGTTCCAAAAAACAAAACAAAAGGCTGGTTCTATTTAAGAATGTTCCTGAAGGCAGGATCTGTGGCATATTCCTATAATCTCAGCTTCTCAGAAGGCTGAGGCAGAAAGATTGCAAGTTTAACTCCAGCCTAAGCAACTTTAATGAAACCCTATTTCAAAAATAAAAAGGGCTGAGGATATAGTTCATTACACAGCAGCCCCAGTTCCATCCCCAGCACCACACACAGGTATACAGAAGTCGCAGATGAAGCAGTAAAAATTACTAATTTTATTACATTTTTTTGTTGTTTTTTGAGACAGGGTCTCACTTTATAGTTCAGGCTGTCCTTGAATTCACTTTGTAGTCCAGACTGGCCTTGAACTTGAGGCGATTCTCCTGCCTCAGCCTCCCAAGTGCTGGGATTACAGGTGAGTGTCACCATACCTGACATATAGTGCATTTCTTGAGGTAAAGGACAGTGCAATTAACTTGCAAACTGAAATAACTGCTTTTATCATGAAAACCCCAACCCCTGTACTGGGGATGGAACCCAAAGGGTGCTCTACCACTAAGCTATATCCCCAACCTTTTTATTTATTTATTTATTTAGTGTAGTATTTGGAACTGAATAGAAGGCCTTTGCACTGAACAAGTTTCTAGCCCTTTTTATTGGAGTTAGGGTCTTGTTAAGTTCCCCAGGTGAGACTTGAGATCCTTCTGCTTCAGCCTCCCAAGTGCCGGGACCACAGGCATGCACCACCACCCCTGGTCATGGTTTCATATTTCTCACTGCAACTTCTAAGAAATCAGTTGTCAGGCTGGGGACACAGCTGGTGGTAGAATATCTGCCTAGCATATGTAAGGTCCTGGATCCAAATAACAAATGCTGGAGTGGCTGTGGGGAAAAAGGAACCCTTCTCCATTGCTGCTAGGAGTGTAAGACTGGTGCAACCACTCTGGAAATCAGCGTGGAGATTCCTCAAAAAACTAAAACGAGAGGTTCTATTTGACCCAGCTATCCCCCTTCTTGGTATCTTCCCGAAAGAATTAAAAGCATCATACCACAGGTAATATATCCACACCCCTGTTTATAATAGCACAGTTTGTAATAGATAAATCTTGGAAACAGCCCAAATGCCCATCAACTGATGAACGGATAAAGAAGATGTGGGGGTTTTTTTGGGTTTTTTTGGTACCGGGGATCGAACTCAGGTCCTTGTGCTTGGACAGCAGGCAGCGAAACCACTGAGCTAAATCCCCAGCCCTGTGTGGGGTTTTTTTATATACTCTGCCATAAAGAAGGATAAGCTTGAGATATTTCTAGCTAAATGGATGCACCTCAAGACCACACTCTTAAGTGAAATAAATCAGACACACATGTTCAAATACCACATTGTTTCCCTGGTGTGAGAAACCCAAAGTGGAAATAAGGACTAAAATATATAATAGAAAAGAAAAAATGGAAACAAAGTCTTTGTAAATAGGGAGGGGTGGAGTGGTTTAAGGGAGGGCAGGGGAATGGGGAAAAAATAAGAACCAAGATATTTTATGTAAAGGTACAAATCCCCAATAATGAATGTCATCATATTGTATACCCACTATGTACCAATAAACTTAATTTAAAAAAATAAAATGTATAATAGATATTGGGAAATGGGAAGAAAAAATGAAAAAGAGAACAAGGGAGGAGGGAGGGAAAAAGGAAGGAAGGGACAAGAAAAAAGAAAATAGAAGGGAAAAATGCAAACAAAGCTTTTGTACTGGGATGGGAGAAGGAGTGAGAAGGGGAATGGAAAAAAAGAAATGAGATGTATGATGTACAGGTGCAAATGCCCTATGACAAATGGTATCATCATGCCTAAACTGTACCAATAAATGTTTTGCTATGAAAAAGAGAAAGAAGGTCCTGGGTTCAATCTCTAGAACTAAAAAAAAAAAGAAGAAAGAAATTACCATTTGTCAAGTTTTTGTGTAGTGTCAAAGATTATTTACAATGATCTGAAATAGCTACTACAATATTCACTCTTTCTCCAAGTACATATTGCAATAGCTTGAAAGCAGAAGTAGATATGAGAATAGAGCTGTCTTCTATGGAGCCAGTGGTTAGTTAGAGGTTTGCAAAACCAAAACAATGCCATTCTTCTCTCCCCCTCTCCATAAATTATTTGTTTAAACCTGGAAGATAGTTTTCATATAAATGTGTTATTGGGTTGGAGTGTAGCTCAATCCCAGCACTCGGGAGGCAGAGGCAGGAGGATCACTATGAGTTCAAGGCCAGCCTGGGTGACACACTGAGTTTAAGGTCAGCCTGAACTACACAGCAAACCCTATCTCAAAAACAAATAAACAAAAAACCCCACAAAAAACAAAAACAGAAAACAAAGGGAAAGAATGGCCAAAAGAGAATTGCTCAGAAAGGCTGGGGATTTAGCTCAGTGGTTCCGCCGCCTGCCTCGCAAGAGCAAGGACCTGAGTTCGATCCCTGGTACCAAAAAATAAAAAATAAAAAGAAAGGCTGGATCAAAACAGGATTAACCATCCTAAGGGAATTTTAGCTGTCCTCTCTACTGCACACACACACACACACACACACACACACACACACAATCGGCTGCAGGTTGGGTATCTGGAGGAATCTGACCACAGCCATCCTGATCCAACCCCTTTAAACTGCCCCTCCCCACACAGCTGCCCCTGGGGATCCCCAACACTGTCAGCCCCACTGTTGATGCAGCCATTGCAGGGTGCGGGGGGCACCAGTCCGAACCTTCCCAAGCCGAGTCCTTGGCTGCTGCTCTCCCATTCCACGCCTCGTCCTGGGCTGGGAGCCACAGCCCCTCTCACTGAGCTCCTTCCCCTCCCCAGGACCCACAGCCTGTCCAGAGCTGCTGGTCTGGTTTCCAGTGCTAGAGCTGTCCCTCTGATTTGTTCTGAAATAAACCTGTCCTGTCGAGCTTGTACCTCTGCTTCTTTTCCTTTTTCCTAACAGTATTTGCTTAAGGAGAAATCTGGTTTGCCTCAAATTCCTGGAAAGCTAATACTTCTAGAAAGTCAGCTCCTTTATGTTGACTTTCTTTTTTTTTAAGACAAAGTCTCACTATGTAGTTCATGATGGCCTCGAACTCAGGGCAATCCTCCTGCCTCAGCCTCCCGCTGGGATTATGGGCATGTGTGCCACCACACCTGGTTTAAGTAAAATGATTTTTTTTTTGGTACTGGGGATCAAACTGGGGTCCTTGCGCTTGCGCAGCAGGCAGCAAAACCCACTGAGCTAAATCCCCAGCCCTGAGTAAAATGATTTTTATCCCACTGTAACTGGTATCTTCAGTAGGTGAACTCATAAAAATATATTTTTTTCTTTCCATACTGGGGATGGAACCTGGAGGCACTGTACTAGTAACCTATTTCCTTGTCCATCCCCAGGTCCCGGGTGGTCTAGAGGCTAGGTTTAGGATCCTTGTTCATCCCTCCCCTTTTCTTTTCTTTCTTTTTTGGTACTGGGGATCGAACTCAGGACCTTGTGCTTGCAAGGCAGGCACCGGAACCACTGGGCTAAATCCCCAGCCCCTATCCCTCCCCTTTTCACTGCTGGCCTTTTCACTGAGCTACATCTCTAGCCTTACTGGGAATAGAACCCAGAGCTTTTGCACTTAGCTACATCTCCAGCCCTTTTTATTTTTTAATTTTTATTCTTTTGTTTTTTTAAGATGGGGTCTCAACTCATGGCAATCTTCCTGGCTCAGTTTCCTTGAGAGCTTGTTTGGTGGTCCTAGCAGGGGAGTGCAGCTACTTATATATCCTTTATGGAGGAAACCATCCTCCTCTATCAGGGTGGTGTCCTCTTTGACCCAGCATGCAGCTTGGGGAAGGACACACATGGAGTGGTGAGGGAGGAAGGGGACACCCGCCCAGCCAGCCAGACCAGCTGAATCAACTCTGGTGATAAAAAGGGTGACAAAAAGCCAGATTGCCCTCACATCCTGTCTCAGCCTCCTGAGCGCTGGGATTATAGGCAGCACTGCATCCAGCACATCTGGCCCAGTCCTTTTTATTTTGAGACAAGGCCTCAAGATCCTACTGCCTTAGCCCTTGGAGCAGCTGGATGACAGGTATGCACCACCATACCCAGCTATGTAAAATAATTTGGAACATTCCAGTTTTTCCACTGCGGTTTAACTTCAAATATAATTTATCGTTTTTCTTTAATCATATTGTGTGTCAAGTTCTGTACCCCTAAATAGCAACCGACTGGAACACACCATCTCATTCTTCAAACAAGCCATGAAAAACCTTATTTCTTACTATACAGAGGTATAATTAAGTTTTGGATTTAGAATGTAAATAGGGTGCTATATTATCATCCTGATATAAAAAGGCCTCCTGCCTTGCAAGCACAAGGTCCCAAATTCGATCCCCAGTACCAAAAAAAAAAAAAGCCTCCTAAAAGGTGTTCGAGACTCTTCTCCTCCTTCTCTCACTCTTTTGATTTAACCTGAAGCATCTAACTCAAGTAAAAGTAATCTATTTTATTTTATTTTTTCCCCTGGTGCTGGGGATTGAACCTAGGGCCTTGTACATAGCAGGCAAGTGCTCTACCGCAAAGCTACATCCCCAGCCCTATTATTTAGGTTTTTGAGACAAGGTATCGAGATGTAGTTCAGGCTAGCCTCAAACAGGGATTCTCCTGCCTCAGCCTGAGTGTTGGGATTACAGGCCTAGACCATCACACAGTTTAAAAGTAATATATATATTTTAAAAATAATCACATTTTGGGAGGACTCGTGTTACTCTCTTAGCACCCTGAGTTCTGACCTGTTTACTAACAAAGGAAAAACATTCTTCTTTACTGGATGTACCCCACTTTCCCCAAGGAGAGTGAGAAGACAAATCTGGTCTAAACTGTCTCCTAAGACCCCTTCACCCTCTGCTGGGGTTAAACCCAGGTCCTCACACCTACTAGGCAAGTGTCCTACCTCCGAGCTATACCTCCAGCCCTGACGAAGAGTAAAACCAAAGGGCACTCACTTCCCCTCCATCCTAAAAACACAAGAACTCTCAAGTGTGTTCTAACAACCAGGAAGGGCTTGAGCTCTTGGGAACAAAGTTCTCTGTTATCAAAGAGTCATTACTTTCGTTTATGTAAGAATTTGGGTGGGGCAGTTCTCCCAGTTACCAAAGCCAGTGTGAAACAAATGCTTCAGGAGATCTCCACTGCACTGGGCGGCCGAGGCACGACGAAACTACGAAAATACGGCCAGAGTCAACTGTGAAGGAACATCACGGAACGTCTTTCCACAGACGACGGGGCAGAGCGCCAACCACACCGCAGCTTTAGGCGACGGGGAGAGGGATCTGCGTGAGCCGAGGAAAGCTAACCGGAAGAACAGCCATCGAACGGGACCCCGGTCCGCCGACCGCCGGTGTGGCGCACGTCCCCTCGGGCGGCCAGCTGTTCAAACAGCTGTGCAGAAGCCGGAGGTGAAGTCCCTGCCGCTCTGGTTCAGGCTCCCAGGCCCACTAAATCTTCACTCCTGGAGTCAAGAACTCCAGTGCTTCCCCGTTCCCTCCCGTCACGGAGCCCCAGGTCTGACACCCCGCTCACTCCTCGGAGCCCAACCGGGGAGCCGGCACCCTCGGCCCGCAGACGCCGCCCCCTAGCGGTCACCTCTGCGGCCTGGCTTCGCGTGGTCCAGCTCCCCGGCCCCAGGTCTTACACCCACCCCGTCTTCACCTCCTCAGTCCCCTCCCCTTCCTCTCCGCAGCATCCCCTTCCTCTCCGGCCCCCTCCCCCCGCCTCGATGAGGGGGCGCCGCTCGGGAGCACCCGGGAGCCGGGCTGGGAAGCGCCACGACTTCTCACGGCACCGTGCACTTAAGACGCCCCCCAGAGTCCTCGCATCTCTGACCCCTCACCTCCTCGTCTCGGACGCTGCCCGCTGCGCTTTCACCGAGCCCGCCAGTTTGGTTCTGTTTCCTTCTCTAGGTAAAAGTCCCTGTCAGTGACGGTTACTTTTTGGCCTTTTCATGTATGCATATTTTGGGGGCCTTTACCCCCCCCTCGTGGAGAAATGGAGGCAACAAAATGGCGGACCCGGAAGTGAAGGTTCGCGAGTACGCGTTCCGGCGGAGGAATCTGTATAGGAAACTTGATTAGAAAACCCACTTTCCCATTCGAACAAGAAGGTGATGAACTTTTGAAGCTTGTCTCTTATGTACTGAAGGTCTCTTGAACCGGAAAAGTGTGTATGGGCGACATCCCCGGAGGGACTATTTAGTGAGGCGGAGTGTTAGGGTTACGTGTTTTACGCTTGTGTAGTTCCGGTAAGGGACGGACCTTGAAGGTGGTTTTGGCGCCAAGAACTCAGCAAACCGCTAAAGGGAAATCAAAATTATGTGTCTGGAGTTTCAGTTCTACCTCTCGACAACTCCAGGGTAGCCAGCGGATAGGGTTGACAGGAAAAGCCTTTCTTCCTTGGGCTAAGCTCGTTTGACGCTCACGGGGCATTCCTGGCTTTGCCCGGGAATTTACCTCTGTTGCCTGAAGATCACGTATTTCATTACAGCCGGCAGCAGGAAGCTCTCAGATGGAACCGTGGAATGAGTACTAACTGCGTGTTCCTTCTGGGGGGCCAGAAGATGGAGCATGAGTTTGCAAATTCATTTAGTCACTTCACTTATCAGTTGATCCCGTCTCCACCCACCAGTTTCGATGATTCAAGGACTTGAAGATCTCGAGAAAGCCCTTCCGAAAAAGACACCTCATTTGTCCCTGGCTCCGTTCCTTGAATAGTTGAAGCCCTAGGAAGAGGGTTTATGTCTCTCCCTTGTGCAAACTTCTTAAATTCTATTGATGTTATCTTTATGACATACTATCCAATACTATTTGTTATTTTATATTTTTGTGAATCGAGTGAATTTTTTTTTTTTTTTTTTTTGGTACCAGGGATCGAACTCAGGTCTTTGCGCTCGTGCAGCAGGCGGCGAAGCCACTGAGCTAAATCCCCGGCCCTCGAATGAATTTTTTTAAAATTTTCTTTACCACTGAAATTTGGACTCAGCCCCTTCACTGAGCTACATCCATAGCCACTCCCCCACTTTGAGACAGGGTTTAAGTCATTAAATGAGAATCTTGAGTCATTCCTATTTATATCCTCTTATACTGTGTCAGACTTAGTGTTTTTTAATATAGTAGTAGGAACACAAAAGCCTTTTATCTTTTTTCCCCTAGGTACTAAGGCCTAAGCCCAGGGCCTTTACTTTTTTTAAATTTTGAGACAGTCAAAAAAATTGCCCAGGCTGGCCTTGAGCTTACAATCCTGCCTCAGCCTCAAAGAATGACAGGCTACAACAAAGACTATTTTCTTTGTTTTTTTGGTACCGGAGATTGAACTCCCTTGCAGGGCAGGCGGAAGAAACGACGATCTAAATCCCCAGCCCAACAGACTATTTTCAAGTTAGTTACAAATAGTTTTTTGGAATGAGGCAAGTTACAAATAAGCAGATAACATTTGGGTGAATTAGTCTACTTTTTAGACACCTAGGAAAATTTTATCAAACATGTTGGTAGGGCTGGGAATTTAGCTCAGTGGTTTCGGCTGCCTGCTGCATAAGCACAAGGACCTGAGTTCGATCCCTGGTCCAAAAAAAAACCATGTTGGTAATCAGTTCACAAGCATAAGAATGGTGAAAGCTTTTTTACAAACTGTAAGATTTCACCCTTTTTTGGTTACCTACCTGTTCAACCTGAAGTTCACCTTTTATGTATAAATCTACTTAAATCATTCTTCCTCATAATTGAATATTAGATGAAATGTATAACCTAAATGTGAAAACCTGGCTAACGTTAAGGCCTGTGGAGAGAAAAAGCTAGAATCCAGTCCTGGGATTGAGTATTTATTAAATAAACAAGTAAATGGCAGCACAAATTAGCAATAATTTTGGAAGAAGTGGGGACAAGGTGTAAGGTCAAAGGTAATTAATTGTTCATTTCATAGTCTTAAAGTAGCTAAAGAACTGGCCCTGAGGTCCACTGATCAGTATTATGTATTCCAAATGCAAGAGGGCAAGATTAAATACTAAGGCCCAAACCTTATCCCCTTTAGAAGACTTAATCAAAACCTTACAAATTATCCTACCAGTCAGCAAGATTTCTTAAGATTTGAAATGTGATTTTTCTCAGCAAGTTTTCAACCCATTTAGGAGCAAAGTTGTAAAGTGAATAGGCTAAAGATACTCTTCTGAAAAAGAAAAAGCCTAGCCATTTCTGAAATGATTTAGTACTTTCCCCTATTTTCATGTTCCATGAGGTTTTGTTTCCTCTTGTTTTACACCTTTAAGTACCCTAATTTCTCTGGGGGGAAAGAATGTATTACAAGAAGGAGTAGGGTTTAAAAAGCAAGAGTCTTAGCCTTTTAGAAATCTTGTTTTATAGCAGGTCATCTCAAATTAAAACCTGCAAGATTTTTGTCAACCCTTTAAGAAATACTTATGTTTACTGGCCTGGAGCAGAAAATTAGGAAGGTTTGAGGAATCTTTGAAGCTGATTAAAATGGAATTTAAAAAGTCAGCTTTCCATTTTGCACTATTTACCACTCCTTGGTGCCCCCATAGGACTACTTTCTGAAGTTGATAATCCCAGGGTGGGAGTGCAGTGGAGCCCCTGTGACCCAATACTCCATTGCTTGAGCCCTATTTTGTGGCTTGAGGGCTTTTTTTTTTGGCTTGAGGGCTTTTGAGGAATGGAGTAGATAAATAAAGAGATGAATAAATAGATAAATAAATACAACAGCGAGCAGATTCAACAGCACCACCAACACAACAGAGGGAAGAGAACAAGATTAAAATGGTAAAGGGATGGAAGGGAGGAGCTGGAAAGGGAAAACAACGAGGACAAGGTGGCCGGAGACAAGTCTTGGCCTTAGAGCAAGTCCAGTTCAAAGGCGTGGATACGGGCAATGGGAGCTCTCCAGAAGTTGAAGGTGCTGTACTCAAGGAGGATATCACCTTCAGGGTTCTTCTGCTCTGCTCCAGTTGCTTGCCCGGTCATTTTGCTAGCGCTGCTGCCCTTGATCTTGTAGGTAGGTGTATCTGACAGACCCAGGCCTTCCAGCTCAGACAGATCCAGTTCCGGAATGGGCATCCTCCAGAAAAGAAAGGAGCTGTACTGGCTGCTCACAGGGTCCCTCATAGCTTCCTAGGAAGAAACCACTCATCATTCTTCATGCCAAAGCAACTTCCTTCTGCCTCCTGGCCTTTTTTTTTTTTTAATTTTTCAGGACTGGGGATTGAACTCAGGGCCTTCTCATTGAGCTACATCTCAGCCATTTTTATTTTTTGAGACAGGGTTCCATTAAGTTGCTGTGCTCCAATTGCAATCCTGCCTCCGCTTCCCAGAGTGAGTACTGGGGTTACAGGCTTGTGCTACCATATGCAGCTTGCTCCTGGCATTTTCTAGTTTAGAAACTCCACACCCCTATTTACATATGTAAATAATCCAGCTCCCTAGAACAAGCTTCAGAACTTTTCCCTCTGTAATCCCAGCACTTGGGAGGCTAAGGCAGGAGTATTGCTGCAAGTTCAAGACCAGTCTGGGCTACACAGTTCAAGGCAAGCCTAGAGTACATAGTAAGATCCTGTCTTGGGCTGGGGAATTTAGCTTAGTGGTACTGTGCCTGCCTTGTAGTCCCAAGGTCCTGAGTTCGATCCCCAGTACTAAAAAAAAAAAAAAAGACCCTGTCTCAAAAAATAAAAAATTAGACTCAAGATCAACTTAATGCAACAGGCAACAAATAAGTCATTCCAAAATGGAGAAAGGTTAGTTTTTTGTTTGTTTTGTATGGTACTGGGGATCTAACTCGGGTCCTTGCTCTTTCGAGGCAGGTGGTGGAACAACTGAGCTAAATCCCCGGTCCAGATTTTGTTTTTGAGGTTTGGTCTTTTGAGACAAGGTCTCACTATGTAGCCTAGGCTGGACTACAACTCACAGTGCTCAGTGATCCTCCTGCCTCAGCCTCCTGAGTGCTGAGATTACAGGCATGCATCACCACACCCAGCCTAGAAGGATAGTCTTATCTCCTTCAATAAACTGAAAGTTTCCCTAAAGGTAAAACCAGTGTGCTTTCTGTGTTCTTAGGCTTTGCACACGGACACCCAAGGCTGGCTGTTAATTTTCCCTTAGTATTTAATACTGATGAGTACCTTGCCATTCATCTATTAGTCCACAGATAATCTTACGAATCTACTTCTCTGTAACCTCCCTCTCCTTCAAAACCAAATCCAGGTTCTAAAATTTTTGTCATAACAGGACCTCCTCTGATCCTAATTCTGATATATATATATATATATGATGATAATGAGAGCAAATGGGTTGGATGGCTGCCATGATGACCCATACCTGTGATCCCAGCACTAGGGAGGCTGAGGCAGGAGGATCACTGAGAGTTCAAGGCCGGCCTGGACTACATGGTGAGACCTTGTCTCAAAAAAAAGGCTGGTGGTCCCAGGTGAAGGGAAGTCTAGATTGGAAGAAGATACTTTCCCATGCTCTAATGAGTAGCTCTCCCACAGCTTCTGTTGACCCTACCGACACCTTGCCTGATGTTATGACTATTATAGCTCCCTGAACCTCCACTCTCCTACTTACCAGCCAAGGGAAGGGGCAAGAAGCCCTAGTTGAAATGTTCCCATCAAAGCAGAAAGAACATTCCAGTGCCTCCAAGATTAGAACCCTGTTTCAAAAAGCCTTCCTCTAGCACTCACCGGGCCTCGTGGCTCTCACCAGGCCTGTGACTCCTAAATAACAGCCTGATGTTAGGTAGTAATTGCCTGACAAACACAAGGATCTGGGGTTGATCCCTAGCACAAAAAAGAAAGAAAGGAAGGAAGGAAAGAAAACTAAATAATAGCTTTAAACAGGTTCCAAAAAGCACGTATATAATGTGAAATATCTCTACTGAAGCAGAAAAAGCAAGCTTTACTCTAGAACAGTGATGTATGAGAGTACTGGGACTTTAGGAGTATCGAGTGGGTAAGTTAATTCTGAATTGTTTTTTTTTCCCTTTGGTTCAAGCTCCAAAATAAACTGAGAGTGAGCATTACTCAGCAGAGAAGCTGCTTCAGGGGGTGATGCAGGCGCAGAGCAGGTGGGGGAGGGCCCTGGAGGGTGAGGTCATCCTGCTGTGAGGCACTCAGTCATCTTCATAGTAATCTGCAGAGACTTGTGCAGAGAGAGCTAGGAAATAGCCCTACCTGTTCACCAACCAATCCCCGCTCGGGTCTGGACTGAGGAGATCCTAAGAAACAAGCCTTAGAATCAACAGTGCCACTGACTGCCCACTGGAACCGTTTACTGCGTTACCAGCTTTCCCCCTAGCTAGCTGGCTTCTTTTTATATCCCCTCCCTGGCAATTCTCCCACAGAGTGACCTCAGAATAATGCTGGGCATATCATGGGCTCTTTAAATAGAACTGTAAGGAGAAAAAAAATCATAGAATTTAAACCTAGACCAAACTTTAAAAATTATCTAGTGATTTGTGAAAACTTCTAGCCAGTTTATATAAACCTAAGGCTCATAGTCGCCAGTCTTTGCCTACAGCTTTATATAATTCTATGCCAATATTTTCAAATTTTATGGGACATCAGTTTTTCTTGTTCTCTCTCTCTCTCTCTCTCTCTCTCTCTCTCTCTCGGTTTTGTTTTTTGTCTTTTTTGAGACAGAGTCTCACTATGTAATCCAGGCTGGCCTCAAACTCATGGTGATCCTCCTGTCTCAGCCTCCTAGTGCTGGGATTACAGACATGCGCCACCATACCCAGCATCTCTCTCTGTTTTTTTGAGATAGGGGCTTGCTATGTGTCTCAGGCTGGCCCTGACCTTGCAATCCTTCTGCCTCAGCCTAGGATTATGGGCATGCACCACCACACCTGGTGAGATTCTAGTTCTTTTTTGGGGGGAGGGTGGTAACTGGGGATCAAACTCTGGTCCTTGCATTTGCAAGGCAGGTGGCGGCACCACTGAGCTAAATCCCCAGCCCTGAGATTCCAGTTCTTGAAGAACAGATGTTCTGGGGCTGGGGATGTAGAATACTTGCCTAGCATGCATGAGATCCTGGGTTTGATCCCCAACACTACATACAAAAATGTTTTCCTTAAAAAGCAAAAACAAAACAGATACTCTGTAAGTCAGGTGCTGATTATTGCTGTGATTCTGATCTAAGTAGTGAAAATGTGAAATGCAGTAGAGTAAGCTAGAATCTGAGGAAAGCGAAAAAGCTCTTTGACAAATTGACTCCTTCTCTTGCAACTACAGTTATGTATAACTGCCTGAATAGTCCGAGTGTCTGATTGAACTACCTTGCAATTTAAAAATTCCTAAAGAAATTTTGTGAAATATTAACTCAAAAGACCTAAATTTCCAGCTAAGCCACTGACCCACAGAATGTACAGGGTACCAAATGCATTCCAGAAAGACACATATACAAACGTATGTGGCCTTAAAATCAAGGCAAAAACATAAGGCTACACAGAAAATTGAAGCTAAAATATGGTATTTACTAATGTAAAGATATTTATCATGTAACTTTTAATTTAATATGGTATGGGTTTAATTTCAAAGTCATCCACATTTTGCAAATGTCTTATGAGCTAGCTTCTCCTTCCTCTTCTCATCTGTCCTTACATCTGATATTTACATATCTTAAAGGGTTTGTTCTTGCATTATAAGCACTCGATACATGCTACCCACTATCCTTTATTTAAAATTATCCAGATATTTTAGGCAAAGGTAATTTCTAAATATCACTGTTTATTCTTAGAGATACATGACTAATATATCAGATTTAAAAGATGCACTTTTTGTGACCCACGTAGACACACCCAAATACCCTTTGTGGAGACCCTCTGTGGGCGTCCAGCCCTCCCCACAGGGCCTTGCTGTGTCATCCTGCCACCATGGGGGGGGGAAGGCATGGATGTTCTCTGGCATGCCATGTCTGCCTCCCTCTGAGCGTGAATTTTTCTATTAGTCATGTCCGTTCCCACTTATTCTACTGAGCAACTAAGACTCTACTCCCATGAACAGCTCCTGTGGAGCTGAACTGATTTCAGTGTGGGGTCAGGCAGCTGGAAGAGGCCCCCATCTTCCCTACCTCAAGCTGCCCCTTTCTTTGGAGCAAAGATTTGAGATGGGGAGGGGGAGGAGACCCCAAATGTCAGGATTACTCTCAATATTATCCTATATCTCACCTTCAAGACTCCTTCCCACAGAGACAAACAGCACTACAGGAAAAAATGGGAAATACAGGAAAGTAGAGGCTAGAGAGATACAGAGGGAATAAAGAGTAACCATACGACTAGTAGTAAAAATTAGAACTTGAAAAGGAAGATATAGATAAGCAGACTGAAGATATTAAATACACAGGACAACAAATCATAGGAAAATGGAAATGAGATACGTGCTGAGAAATAATTACACGTAAATTGTTACAGATTAATGAATAGGGACCTGCTATCAAGGCATGGATGGAGATCTTACTAAAGAGGTGTTAATCTGGGAACAAATCGCTATCCATTGTTCATAGCGCCCCCTTCTCTCTTTAACTGTTCCCCACCTCAATCTTATTTGGGGTCTTTGACCAGAATAAGCTGCTGTTCTACCTCTGCAGCCCCCTGCCCACCCACCCCCAGTTTAGTTTACCTGTTATCAGTGAATTACTAGCGTGTTCCAAAGACGACGGGAGTACTGCGGGGTCTCGGGGTCTGCTCTGGGCTGGAGAAAAAGGAAGCTGTTGGGGCTCTGACGGCTTTGTCTCCACCCTCGTCTTCTTCCCAGACTGAGCCTGCCAGAGCGGTCTCCCCCTGCAATGCAGCCCCTCCTAAGAAGGGCGGAGGACTTCCCGCCCCCTCCCTGCCAGACTCGGCCAATTCCGATGATAGGTTCGGAGCCCTGGAGGGGGAGGAGGGGGCTCGCGGCATCTGCATAGGTTTATTGGTCCCACATCATTCCCGATCCCTTCCCGACCCCCCGAGCTGACCGGGGAGCCAGGAATGCATTGTCCCCAAATTTAGATTTATTGGTCAAAAGAGTCTAAGCAATGGAATGGAGGAGTGTCACTTTGTTCCCAACGTAAGGACTCCAGGTTACTTGCTAGGTGTTATGGAGAAAAAGATTCTCAGCTTTTACCCCCCTCACTACCCCTCCGCCTCGCCTTTCCACCCTCACAGTGGGGAGAGGCGGGAGGGTGCTTCTTAGGTCTGGGCCTCGGCGAGTCCCCCACCCCGCAGGGCCTGGCGCGCGGGGACCACGCGTGACGCAGGGCGTACCGGGCGCGTGCCGGGCCCTGGCCCAGGTGCCCACTGGCTCCAGGGCACCGCCCTCGGGCTGCAGGGCGCGTCCCCGCGTGCGCGCGCGCTCGCCGCGCAGGGCCCGCACGTCCGGGGGAGCAGGGCGCGCGCCCGCCGCCGGCGGGTTTCGTAATCACGTCGCCGGCGTTTCCGTCCTCGGCCCGCCCCACCTCTGCCGAGCTAGCTCGGCTCCCCCGCCGCCCCGCGGAGCCAGCCCGGGAAGCCCACACGGCCGGCCGCGGCCCGGACCCCCCCAGCGGCGGCCGGACGCCTGGACGCCCGCGAGGAGCAGGTGAGGCCGGTGGGGACGCTCCGATGCTGGCGGTGGGGAAGCGAGGACGGCGCCCGGGCTGCGGAGCGGAAGGAGGCAGGGCGGAGTGCGAGGCCGAGGCAGGGACCGGGCCGCTGGCGGCGCGTGCGGGACAGGCGCGGGGGACCAGGCGCCGGGAGCGCCTTCCCAGAGCCTGGGGCAGCCGCGGGGCGAGCGACAGTCCGAGGGATCAGAGAGGTCCCGGGCCTGCGTGAAGGTTGGGAGGCTCGGAGAAGGTCGGGGTGGGGGTGGCCGACTCTGGAGGGATGGAAAGCCCGGGGCTTGGTTCCTTCCCTGGAGCCCCCGCTAGACCTGTCCTGCGGAGCGGGGCGTTGGTGCTGGGCAGATACCGGTCACCCGGCTGGCATATGGGATCCAGCCCCGTTTCCAGGCCCCGCAGCAGCCGTGCAAGTGTGGGGTCTCCGAGCAGGGCCAGCTGCAGCCCTGGGCTGACAGCCAGGATTGCCCACTCCTTTCTCAATTCTGCTCCTTTCTTCGCAGCTGCTGCTTGTGAAGGCTTGTCAGGCAGCGGGTTGGAGGCCTGGGGAGGAAGGCCGCGGGACCGGGAAAACCGGTTTGGGGCCAGCACTGGACCCAGGAACTACCTCTGTACATCCTTCCTTCCTGGGACAGGTCTCCGCGGTCCCCTCTCTTGGTCGCCCCCCAACAGGTTGGGGCTCGAGCCCTAGTGTGACCTTGGTGGTGTTGAGATTGGGGGGGGTCTTTTCAGTTCCCTGTTTCACTCTCAAATGGGACTAAGAGGGGCGCAGTCCTCGCCCTGTTCGGCTGTCGGGATGTGGTCCTATGCCGTCTAATCCCCGATCTCTCGTTGGTTTCCCAGACCCTTCTCTGGGGTTGAAATAGGGGCTGTGGATTCTGGCACCTCTTCCTCCTCTGCTTACCTTGCTCAGGACTTCAGTTTTCCTCAACCCGCTTTTCCCTAGCAGTTTTAAGAGTGACAGCCAGTC
Organism: Heterocephalus glaber; assembly: GCF_053883595.1. NCBI lineage: Eukaryota > Metazoa > Chordata > Mammalia > Rodentia > Bathyergidae > Heterocephalus > Heterocephalus glaber. The sequence continues at coordinate 57,431,415 of NW_028258296.1, read as the reverse complement.
GCTCTCAGTTCCTTTTTTGGCATTGTTCCCCTTCCCCCCAACCCCAGCCCTCCATGCTTTGGCCCGGTCCTGCCCTTTTCACAGCCTGACCCCACCCCCGAGTTTCAGAGACCCTAATGTCCTAGGGAATGGAATTTCCTGGTCACTTCTCAGACTCACTGGGCATGTCTTGCCAAGTCCACACACACACTTTCCCTCCACCCAGCTCTGCTTAGATCCCTGGAAGTGAAACAGAAACGTCCTTGTTTCTTCCACTGCCCCTTTCGCTCCCCTCTCCTCTGCCCTCCCAGCCCCATCCACCCCTGTCCACTCAGCTTTGAGCAGAGGGGGAATATACTGTCCACTCAGGACAGATTGTCTGGTGGTGTCAGGGGTTTCCTCTGATTCTTCATTGTTTTCTCCGTTTCCCTCCAACCACTCCCACCTGCCTCGGCCACTACCTTCTCGACAAACCCTGTGACTGATTGACTTAACTTCCCCACTGGCCACAGCTCCCCTCTCTGGACAGCTGTGTTCTGACTTCCGGCCTGATTACTCCGCCCTTCCAAGGGAGGGAAGGGAAGTGAGAGAAAGGCCACAGTCTTCCCTAGAAGCTGTGTTTGTGTGATCTCATCTCAAGACTGCTAAGAACACAACAAAACACAGTGTTTTGGTCAGTCTAGGGTGCCAGGGTCCAGGCCTAGAAGGAAGGTGATTCCTCTGGATGTTCCTGTGTGATATTCTCGAAGCTGCCCTGTTGGTATCTTTGAGGTGGTCTGCAGCTCAGAACTGGGAAATGTAGGATAGGGACGTCTAGATGGGCCCACCCTGCCTGGCAGTAGTGAGAAGGGAAGAAAGTTCTTCCTTGGACAGTTACACTACTGGTTGGCTGATGCAGCCTGGGGATGGAAGTGTTGAGAAGGGAAGAGAACAGGTCGAAGCATGAGGGGAGGAGGGAAGGCCCTGGCCCCTACGGCCTGTGAGGCGGAGCAGAGCTGCACGACAGGACCTGTGAATAGGGTGGGGAGGCTGGAAAATGATTCCTCATGGGACAGAAAGACTCTTGGCATGTGCACAGATGTCTGTACAAGACAGGGAGATGTGGCCATGCTGTGTATGTGCAAATATGGGAACACACGAGGGAGGGGGCATTGGCACAGGACACTAGACTGTGCTAGACTGGGCAGAACCTTCAGGAAGGGTCTCAAGGTCAAGTAATCAAGGAGCCGCTAAATGGTTTCAGGGAGGGGTTGGATCTCAGTTGAGGGGACTGAGGAGGAAAGAGGGCAACAGATTGAGAAAGGGAAAGATTTCTCACTGTAGAGAGTCTTCCTTGAGGTACAGTCTGTTACAGCTAGTCTCCAAGGACCTTGGTGGTCAAGGGCTCTTGTTCTTAAAGAAAATTTAAATGTTCAGGGCAAGGTAAGGAAAAGGGAGGAGCAGGGTGGAGGCCTTGTTTGTGAGAACCAAAAACCACTATTTCCTCTTTAGAGTCACTTAAACGCCCTCCCCTTCTACCCTAAACCCAGGGAGCTTGTTGCATCCCCTTTGTTCCTTTCTGTCACTCTCTTTTGGGCTTCTGCATCTCCTCACCCTAAGTCCTCTTAGCCCCCTTCCTCTCGTTTGGTACTAGCCCCTTACCCCCTGTTGGTCTTTTGGTTCTCTTACTTCCTGAGAGCCAAGCTGAGAGGTTCCTGTGTTTGGGAAAGATTGTTGTTGAGGTACAGGATTAGGGCATCTCGGAGAGGACTGGAAAAACAGGGCTCATCAGGAGGCCTCTTGAAGGTTGGGGTGTGTGTGTATGTTCTCATTAACCTTCCTCTTTGCTTTCTGAATTCAGGGTTCTGGATCCGAGGAAGGCATAACCTTGTGCTCGGCCACCTCTCTCCAGCCCTGTTAGTCTCTTTGATGCCGACCTCGCTGCTCAGCTAAGGGTCCCTGGGGTTCCGCTTCTCTAAACCCAGCCAGCTGAGTGGCCCGCATGTGCTGTTGACACCAGGGCGTGTGAGGAGGGGCCATCAAAGCACCAGAGCAAGAGCCCTCTGGGGCCTCTGGCAGAGGATTGAAGCTGGCACCTTCAAGGATTATGAGTGAATTTTGGCACAAACTGGGCTGCTGTGTGGTCGAGAAACCCCAGCCGGTGAGTCTCCCCCCACCGCCCTGGAAACAATTCCTGTCTGCTGTGAAGTAGATGCACCTTCTGTGATCTTCCTTTGAAAAAGGACACTGCCTCCCTCCCATTAGGAAAGGTTCCATATTGCCAGGCAGATGTGTACCTGCAATAAGAGGGCCTGGGAGATGGAAGCAGTGAATAGGCTGAGCGTTTACCTCCTGATCCCGTCCATTTTGAGTGGGGCAGGGGTCATAAGACAGGCTTAGCACCTGTCAGTTTTCCCCATTGTTTCCTCATCAGCCAGAGGTGACTTTGCCTCTTTGTGCAGCATTCACCCCGCAGGCCGCTGCCCTCCCCAGTGTGACTGGGTCCTTGTGGTTTCCCTGTTGTAGAGCCACATCCCCTCTTCCCGCCAGGCCCTGAGCTCTTTCCTTTCCTTAGCGGTTTCCAAGACTCTTTCCTCTTCCTCTACTGTGATTGGAGGAGGGCCTCCAGACATGACTTTATCTTCTCAAAGCAGAAGAAGAAGAGAAGGCGGATTGACCGGACCATGATTGGGGAACCGATGAATTTTGTCCACCTGACCCACATTGGCTCTGGGGAGATGGGAGCTGGAGATGGACTTGCCATGGTAACGAGGGGCCGGGGATGGGCTGATGTTGGGGTATGGCCTGGAACTGTAACCCCCGCTGAAAGTTCAGTTGAGGAATATAACAGAAACCTGAAGAAGCAAGAATCAGGGGTTCTAGTCCTGTTCACCAATTGTGCAAACCTGAGACCTGGTATTTCAGATCTCTGGGCCTAGGGCCCCTTATCTTTGCAGTTAGCATATTGGTCTTCATTGGGGTGGGGAATATATATGTCTTAGTAATTGGAGGGTTCTTTCCAACACCACGACTCTTCTCATTAAGAACTGCTGCCCAAGCTGGGCATGGACTCTTGTAATCCCAGCACTTGGGAGGCTGAGTCAGGAGGATCACTGCAAGTTTGAGACTAGCCTGGGCTACATCACAAGACTCTCCAAAAAACTAAACTGCTGGGCCAGGGATTTAGCTCAGTGGTGCCGCCACCTGCCTCGAAAGCGCAAGGTCCCCACTTCTATCCCCAGTACCAAGAAAAAGAAACCCAAACTGCTGGCAGAGGTGGTGGTGCCTGTCTATAGTTCTAACACTCAGGCTGAGGCAGGAGGGCAACTGTGGCTACACAAAGTGACCCTGTCTAAAACACAAAACTCAGAACTGCTGAGTCAGAGCCATAGTAAGTCATGCTGTGGCTGGGAGTGTTGGACATGAAAAGGGGGAGCACCTCTGGCCTAAATGTAGTGCATTTCTGCTCTTTCGATAAGGAAAACAGGTCTGGAGCTAGTGATGGAGCCTTCCTACTGATTATGAAATTCACATACAGCAAAATTTTTGTAGGGCTCTTTTTTTTTTTTGGTACCGGGGATCGAACTTGGGTCCTTGCGCTTGCTCAGCATGCAGCGAAACCACTGAGCTAGATCCCCGGCCCTGTAGGGCTCTTATTAGTAAAAGACCCCTTTTAACTCATCTTCACAAAAGCCAACATGAAGGAGGCTTGTTTTTTTGAGACAGCGTCTGAATTGCTAAGGTGCCGGGGCTAGGCTCAAATTCTGATCCTCCTGCCTCTGCCTCCCAGAGTGCTAGGATTACAGAGATGTGCTACCAAACGAGAGTGTCTCACATATGCTTTTCAACAGACAGGTGCAGTTCAGGAGCAGATGAGGTCCAAGGGAAACCGGGACAGGCCTTGGAACAATTCAAGGGGCTTATAGCTCCCATAGAAATAAATGGTGAGTGACTAGAGGAACCCACCCAAGAACTCATGCCCACGCCAGTTCATCCTGATCGTCCTCTTCAGAACCCTGGTCCTCTGATGCCAGAATGGGAAATGGAGGGAGGGGGTGGAATGGGAGGCACAAGAATGTAGGTTTCAGCCAGGCGTGGTGTACACCTGTCATCCCAGCATTCCGGAGGCTGAGGCAGGAGGATCACTATGAGTTCAAGGCCAGCCTGGGGTACACCATGAGTTCAAGGCCAGTCTGGACTATATATGGAGACTCTTGTCTCAAAAATGAAACAAGAAAAGTATGTGGGCTCAATCAGAAAGGCAGAGGGGTGGCTGTCTAGACAGAAATAGAGGGAAAGTCTGGATTGTGTAGTGTGGCTTTTCCCTAAAGTCTTGGCGTTTTGTTTTTGGGTTTTTGTTTTCTTTTTAAGGCAAATCTTCTTTGTCTCCATTCTTAAATTCAGGTTCTGCTGTCTTCAAGTTCCAACTCTGTCCAGCCCAGAAGAAATGCTGCCCTCACTTGCTCCCTGCTAGGACTTCTAGAACCCAAGGGTCCCTCCCTTCCCTCTGCCTGACAGTGCCTCTGAGGCGTGGGGGCTGGACTCCTCCTCCTCTCTCTGGCTGCCGCCCCTCCTGGAGAAGGGTCAAGGCAGCTGGACTGACCAAGTGACCCCTGGCAGGCCAGAGGAGCTCAGCGGAAGCCCTGGAACCCAGGATCTGAGCACAGAGTTCTCTCCTCCTGAATGACGGTCTGGGTGCCAGCTCTTTAAACTCTTAGCCTGGAACTCCCTAAGTGGGGTAGGTAGGTGAGATTGCCAAAGCTGAAGCCAGCTTTCCTGAGAAGCTCTCTACCTCCCTGCCCTTCTCTTTCCCCTGCGATAATCTACAGCAGATGTCAGCAGGGGCTGGGAGGGCAACCACTGCCCAGGCTGCTCTTTGTCTTTAGACTTCAGCCCTTAAGCACTACCCCCTCAGTGTCCCTCACTCTGCTGACACCAGGTCTTCTCTAATCCTCTTTCTGTAGCACTACTAGCTCCCCAGCAGCAGTCCTTTTTTCTTTTAATTAAAAATTTAATTTAAGATGACTCAATTGCCCCTAGCCCGCTCTTCCCCTCCTTGCCCCTGTCCCTGTTAGGAACCTTACTGTTTCCCATTGAGTAAGTTATGCAGCGGATCTGTCAACATTCCATTTAAGTCCTGGGGGACCCTGCCCACCCTCTGCCAACCTCCCTGCTGGCCCAGGTGAGAGAAGGAAGAGGGGTCTGAAGAGAAAGCCAGAAAGCAGAAGATAGGAGTCTGGGCTCCAGTTGCACTTTCTGACACGGGGAGGGAATGGTGAAAGCCGACATCTGCGTGCAAGGGGCTCACTGTAGCTGGGGGTCGGGGAGCGGCAGAACAAGGCTGCTCTTGAGGTGCGTTTGACCTTCTAGACACCGGAAGGCTGTTTTGTCATCAGAAGATGTTTAGCAGCATCTCTGCCCTACATTCGTTTTGGCAACCAAAAATATCTTCAGAAACTGAAGGCTCCTGGGGTCACAACTGCCTGAGGCCAGGAATCACAGCCTCAAGTCAAGGCACTTTGAAGTGGTTTTCACTCCCCATCTATCCTCATCTGGTTGTTCCTTGTGAGCCTGAGCCTTGGGTGGACTAGGACCCTTGTAGAGTAGGCTCAAAAGATTGCCACATAATCTTTATACCTTGGGCTGCGTGGCTTGGGGTCTCCACATGGATGAGCACTGTGCTTCTCTGTCCTTGCAGTGTGGAGATGGGAAGGGGCTGTGTGGGGCTTGGGGAGGGAGAGAGAAGCGGGAGGGGCCCTCGTTATGTACCCTCCTGTGCCCTAAGCTCTGTCACTGTGCCCCAGCCCCCAAACCAGACACGAATAAGACTCAGGGAGTTTTGTCTGAAGACCAGGACCCCACCCCACCTGGCTGCAGTGTGCTTCAGACCGGAAAACTGGAGGACAGGGTCTTTAGGCACTTTGTGTTCTCAGGTGTTTTTCGTTCTGGCTCTTTCTTTGCAGGGCAGTTAGACAGATGAGCTCCTGCCTGCTCTGAGTTGGGCTGGTGCGGGGGGGTCTCTGGCTCTGTAGCAGGGTCAGAACTGTGGAATCGCATTCACTCTGTTGAATCCAGCATTCGTTTTGCCCCCGTCTACAGTGAGGAAATTTTCAAATTTCAGTGTACTTTACAGTTTTTCAGGGCCTAAGACTGGTGATAGAGGTGCATTCCCAGCTCCTCTCAGTTCCAGCCAAGCTAGTTGCTCTGGTGAGAGTGCCCCACCTGTTGCCTGGGTCAGACCAGGGGTGGTGAAAGGGGGCCCAGGTAAGGTGGAAAGATGGGAACTCCTGTCTCTAGCCTCACCTAGTAGCTATTCGCTGGACAGTCTGGTGCTCTTGCCTCAAGCCGCCTTCTCCAACGCGTGTACCTCCATCACTAGTGACAAAGTGATGGGAATGGGGTTGAGAGTCATAATTTATATTAAGAATTTGTTGGACTTTTAAATGCATTTTTCAAATAAAAATGTAAACAAATGAGTTCCAGAGTAATCATTTCAAGTGTCCACTGGATTAAAGGGTGGATACAGCTGATCAAAACAGCGTGAAAGTGGCTGGCCCTCGCCCATGAATCGCTACTGTGGAAATTCGGCCACATAGTGTAAGATGCATGTTTGGCAAGTGTTAGGTCTAGTACTGGAACCAGTGAGTGAATTCTGCATGCAGCAAAAAGGAAAGAGGCTGATGGAATTTTTTTTTTTGGTACCAGGGATTGAACTCAGGACCTTGCGATTTCAAGGCAGGCGTGGTGCCACTAAGCTAAATCCCCAGCCCAAGATGGATTTTGTACCAACATTTTGCCTTTTCAGAAGAGGGCCAAGCATTCAGACAAAGAGGAAACACTTCCAAAGGTTCAGATCCTTCCTATACCCTTTTCTGTTCATTCTTGTTTTTTGTTGTTTTGTGTATGTATGGTGCTGGGGATTGAGCCCAGGGCTTGCAAGAGCTACCTGAGGGTCAGACTAGGGATGGAAAGGGTTAATGGGATCCAGCTCTTTTTAGATTTTGAGATGGTCTCACTAAGTTGCTGGACCAGACTCAAACTTGTAAGCCTCCTGCCTCAGCCTCCCAGAGTGCTAGGATTATGGGCTTAGCCACCTTGTCCACCAATATACCTTTTTCTCGGCATTTCAGATTTTCAAATCTGAAGAAATACTTGGATGGTGGCACACAGCTATAATCCCAGTGTGTGGGAGGCTGAGCCAGGAAGATCACTGTGAGTTTGAGGCCAGCCTGTGTCACATAGTGACTTCAAGAAGCCTGAACTACATAGCGAGACCCTGTTTCAAAAAAAATTTTTGTGGGCTCAGTGGTTCCACTGCCTGCCTTGAAAGTGCAAGGACCCAAGTTCAATCCCCGGTACCAAAAAAAAAAGTAGTTTTTGGTTTTTTGAGACAGGGTCTCACTTTGTAGTTCAGGCTGACTTAATATGAACTCACTGTGTAGCACAGGCTGGCCTTAAAACATGTGGTTAGGGCCTGGGATTTAGCTCAGTGGTTCCAGCACCTGCCTCGAAAGTACAAGATCCTGAGTTCGGTCCCCGGTACCAAAAAAAAAAAAAAACTTGTGATGATCCTCCAGCCTCAGCCTCCTGTGTGCTGGGATTACAGGCATGTATCACCACATCCGCTCAAAAAATCTTTTTTTAAATACAGAAATATAGTATTTGTTTAGCTGGGAGAGGTGGTACATACTTGTAATCTCAACTACTTAGGAGGCTGAAGCAGGAAGATTACAAGTTCAAGGCCAACCAGGGCAATTTAAACTTCATCTCTAACTAGAAGGACTGGGTCTGTAGCTCAGTGGTAGAATGTCCCTGGGTTCAATCCCCAGGCCCTCTAAAAACCCATGAAAGTGTTGCAGATGAGATGAACAATGTCAGTATTTTATCCTGGGGATACAGAGTAGGGGAGTAAGACGAGGCTGCTGGCTATGAAACACAATTTTTGGGTTGAGATTTATGGTTTTCCTCAGATCCTTCTATAAAAAGACAAGGCCAACAATGTTTTGTTCAATTTTATTTTTCCGTACTAAAAATAACTAGTGGGTGCTGGGAGTGAGAGGAGAGGTTGAGATGCTGACACGGCCTCTTATGGATGAAGTGGCCATTGCCTCTGGCTTACATGTGTCTGGGCAAGGAAAAAGAAGGGGCAATTAATCCATATCCACATCCTCACCCTTTCCTTGCCCTACCGCCCTACCCCTCAGTCCCTCAACCCTCCTGCCTTCCCTTTTTATATGATTTTTCCTCCCCAGTACCGGGGATCAAACTCAGGACCTTGGGCTTGCCAGGTAGGCACAATGCCACTGAGCAACATCCCCAGACCTTCATATGTGCTTTTAAATATTCAAAATAGTATTGGGACGGGGTGTGGTGGTGAACAGGTAGCCAGGTGTGGTGCACATCTGTAATTCTAATACTCTGAGAGGCTGAGGCAGGGAGATCCCAAGTTTGAGCAAGAACCTGTCTCAAAAAATAAAGAGGTGGGGATATAACTAAGTATGAGGGCCCTAGGTACAATCCCCACTACTGGGATGGGGTGAGGGAGAACACAAGAAAAAAGACAAAAACCAGCAAAATGACCCTTTATTGCCTTTCCCCTCCCTGTTTGCCCTAGCAACTGAGACGCTATCAGGCCAATCAGAACCCTTTGGTAACTTGGTCAAGCAGAGAACTGTCCTCAAGTTTTTTCCTGCTTTGTGTTGCTTTTTCTTTCAGTACTGGGGACTGACCCCAGGCCCTTCCCATTGAGCTATACCCCTAAATCGCCAAGTTGCCCAAGCTGGGTGTGAACTTGTGATCCTTCTGCCTGGGTCTCTGAGAGTGCTGGGATTACAGCTAAGAGCCACCATCCTGGCTCTTCTTGAGAATTCAATTGTGGGGAAAATTCCAGGACAGCTCTTTGGTAGTTACAAACATGGGCCTTGGTGTTGGACACCAACTTTGATCTTACTTGTGACTCTGCCACATACTAGCTTTGGGTTTTCTCGTTTGTTGGTTTGGTTTTTGTTTTTTTTTTTGGTGCTGGGGATCAAACTCAGGACCTTTCACTTGTGAGGCAGGCACAGGTACCGCTGAGCTAAAGCCCAAGCCCTGCCACATACTAGTTTTATACACCTGTTTGTAAAGTGGGGACACCACCTTACAAGGTTGTGAGCAATGGTTCAGGTAAAGTCCACATAGTAAGAAGGTCAAATATCACCTATTGTTAAAATTCAACTATTAATTAGATCAAACTTAATATACACCATCTTAATCATCTGTTCAATAAGAATACTTTATCTACAGTTGTGTGTGTGTATGTGTGTGTGTGTGTGTGTGTGTGTGAGAGAGAGAGAGAGAGAGAGAGAGAGAGGGAGGGAGGGAGGGAGAGAGAGACAGGGTCTCACTATGCAATTCAGGCTGGCTTTGAACTCACTATGGAGCCCTGGCTAGCCTCAAACTCACGGTGATCCTCATGCCTCAGCCTCCCGAGTGCTGGGACTGTGGGACTATAGGTGTGTGCCACCACACCTGGCTGTCTCTGCAATCCTAACTGGTCCATAATTATCCACTGACCAGTAAGACGTATTATTGACCAAATAGGTGGCAGCTGGGGGTGGTGACGTACACCTGTGATCTCAGCTAAAGTACTCCAGGAGGCCAAGGCAGAAGGATTGCTTGAACCCAGGATTTCAGGTCAGCTGGAGACCCCATTTCAAAAAGAAAACAAAAGTAATAGGTAGGGTCAATGGGCAACAGTAAGGAATGACTAATGAATCAGTAACAAAATTGGGTGCCTCCGCCCTGTAAGGTGAAGCCCAGCCTGAGCAACTTAGTGAGGCCCTGTCTCAAAAATAAAAGACTGGGGTTGTACCTTAGTGTGGGTGTTCTGGGCTCAATCGCCGGTACCAAAAATAAGTAAATAAATAACAAAAAAGTGAACAAACAGTTCATGAAAACAAAGAGGGGAGAAAGCAGATGAGGAAGCACACTGGCCGGCTTCGCCCAGGCCTTGGGGTCAGGGCTCCTCAGCGGCCTCGGGAGGACCCGGCTCCTGGGCGAGGCACTTACCGGCCGCGTTTCTGTGTACACCGAAGACAGGCGGTTCCAGACGGCCTCCAGGTCCATCCTCACCAGTTTCCAGAAGGCCAGCGCGGGGCTGGGGCTGGGCCTGCGCCACAGGTGCACGGGGGTGCAGGGGAGAGGCGGTGGTGGAGGTGCAGTGGGCGGGGAGCTGCAGCCCGCGTCGGCGCGGGGGCTGGAGTTCAGCGGACCCTCCTCGCGGCGCCGGTCGCAGGTGCACTGCTTAGGTGCAAGGCCGGTGCTCGGTCCGCAGCAGGCTTAGCGCCCCGACGCGGAGGCGCCCGGAGAGGCCGCGCAGCTTCCCAGCCCTGCCTCGGAGATCACCACCCCCTCCTCCAGAGAGCGGCCCGAGGCCCGGCTGGTGCCGGTCACCGTGGCCAGGAGCCCGGCGGCGGCCCGGCCAGCCAGGGCGTCATTCTCGTCCTGCTCGGGCACCCTCGTGCGGCGGGGACGGCGGGTCCCCGAGGAGGAGGCTGACGGCCCCCGTCCCGGCTGGGGTCGCTTGGCATTGGCGCTCCGCCGCCGCCGGGGACCCCAGACTCAGCCGCAGGGCCCAGAGCAGCGCGCGGCCGGCGGAGACCATGGTGCTGCTGGCTTGGCTGCCGCCTCCTCTCCCTTCGTCCGCTCCGCACTGCCGACTCGCAGGGTCGTAGGCGCCGCTGCCCCGCGCCTCCCGCGCACCCCGCGCCCCAGCCTGGGGACCCTCCCCCCCGCCCCCCGCCCCGCAGAGCCCAGGCCCTTTGTGACTCGAGGCGCACAACTCAGCCTCTCTTCGCGGTTTATTCATCGCCACGGTGTAACGTGCACCGAGTACAGGCGTTCAAAGCTTGGAAGGAAAAAGGGGGCGAGACTCCTGGCTCCTAGGAAGCAGGGAGCCCGGGTGAGGTCGGTTAGGCCTTCCTGGCTCTCACCTCCTCTCCAGAATTCCCGAGGGGCGGAGGAGCACAGTCCCTCCACCTACAGCGAGGAACAGGAAGGAGGCCCGGCCCAAGCGAGGGGAAGGCCCTACAGCGAAAGCAGGATTCGAACCCGAGCCCCACAGCCCCCTCTCCCGGCCGGACACCGCCATCCCCAAACCCAGAGCCCTGCAGCACCAGGCAGGGCCCGGAGGAGGAACCCCATTGCGAAGTGAAGCTGGGCGGCTGGGTTTGAGGCTGAGACAGTTTGCAAAACAGCCCAGGGATTAGGATGCACATAGATCGCTGTCTTTTAAGGCCCTTGATCCATCCCGGGCTAGTTCCCTCCTGAGCCATGGAGATCCCGGTCCAACCTATAGGAGTGAGGGGTTAGAAGTCTCGTTTGGGGCAGCACGGGAGAATGGGGTGAGCTAGAAGATTGGGTGCTTGACTGGTCATTTAGGATCCTTTGCTCCCTAACTCCCTCTTCCCCTCTGGGTGTGACCTCAAGGCAGCCCACAGATCCCTTCTGAATTCCTATGGCCACTCCAGGTCCCTTTAACCTCTACCCTGTGATTATTCCTGGGCCTCTGTACTTGGATGCAGACTTGTTTTCATTGTTCCCATACTTCACATCTCCCGTGTGTGAGTTTTCACAGATACTCTGAAAGGGGCCAAAAGCAGAACCTCCACCTTGTAGCACCCCTGTATCTCCCCCAAGGAATCGAGGGGGTGAGGGCTGGTTTACTCTTCCCGCCCCAAACCTTCCGCTTTCCTGTAGGACTCACTGTCTGACAGCTTCGGGGATGTGAAGTTGGTCTAGGCAGATGAGCCGGCCTAACTCCCCCAGGCTGTCCACAAATCGGATCTTCCGTGTGAACTTGGAACTGCAAAGAATAAACCAGTGAGTTTCATTCGAGGAGAGTCATTCCTGGGGAACTTTACAGAAGGAAATGTAGCAAGTAGAGTGTTTAGGGCTAGAAAGAGTCCGGGTGGGGCAAGATTTTTTTCTTCCCCAGTACCGGGAGTGAACCCGGGGCCTTTGCACTGAGCTATAGCCCCATCCCTTTTTAAGATGTCTTTTGTTTTTTCTTTTTTTTGGACAGGGTCTCACTAAATTGCCCAGGCTGGGATTGAATTTGAGATTCTCCTGCCTCAGCCTCCCAGAGTACTGGGGTTACAAATGTAATCCCAGCTAAAATCTTTTTTTTTTTTGAGAGAGGGTCATGCTATGTATAGATTCCTTATTTAATGACCTACCTGTTTAATGACTATTTGGACTTACAACTCACTGCTTGGATTTATGACCATCTTTTTTTTGGGGGGGGGTACCGGGGTTGTGTTTTTTTTATACAGTTCTGTACATCTTATTTATAGAGCCTCAATGTCTTTTTTATTTGTTTATTTATTTTATTTTATTTTTGGTATGGGGATTAAACTCAGGACTTTGCATTTGCAAGGCAGGCGGTGGAACAACCGAGCTAAATCCCCCAGCCCTTTTATTTATTTATTTTTGAGACAAGGTCTCACTATGTAGTTCAGGCTGGTTTTGAACTCACCATGGAGCCCTGGCTGCCCTCGAATTCCCAGTGATCCTCCTGCCTCAGCCTCCCAAATGCTGGGATTACAGGTGTGTGCCACCACACCTGGCCCTCATTGTCTTTTTTTAGTATAGTACCATTTGTTTATACGGTACTGTAAGTTTTGCTGGTGGTACTATACAGTGTAGTATTGTAGTTTTATGTTATCTATTACAGTACTGCATGTAAGAGTTATGCAAATAGAAACAAAGTCAGTAGGTTAGTGTTTCCTTTGACCATTTCTTCTGAGTATCGTAATGCACATTCTATATACAATTCCTCATTTGGTGATTGATTCATTCCTCACTAAATTAATGTCTGTAGTTCAGGCTGGCCTTGAACTTGTGGGGATCCTCCTGCCTCAGCATACTGAGGATTATAGGCATGTGCCACCATGCCCAGCTTAATCTTCATTTTGAAAATGAGGAAAATTCCTGCTTCAGTCCCAGGTTGGGGACGCTTGTAGGCACTCAGGCCGCGACATGTGCAGGGCTGTACTCATGACGCCTGCTGCAAACCAGGAGGACATCTCTCCTCAGCTTTCCGATTGCTGATGAGTCTAAGGTGAGGGAAATCCATTTGATGATTACTAATAAATTTTTTATAGATGAAGAAGAATAAAGGAAAAAAATGTTTAAAAAAAGAAAAGGAGGAAAAGGAGCTGAGTGTGCTGGTGAATGCTCTAATCCTAGGACTGGGGAGGCTGAGGCAGGAGGAAGCCTGAGTTACACTGCAAGTTCAAGGCCAGCCTGAACTACAAGACAGTTTTTGTTGTTTGTTTTTTGGTTTTGGTACTGGAGATCATCGAAGGACACTTTTTTAACAAAAGAAAGAAAATGAGGAAAAGGAAGTACTTGTCTCAAGAGCCAGTACCTGATGAAGGGCCGAAGCAATGCCAGAAACGTCTTCACATACCATGTAGCATGAACAACCAACAGGGCTCGTAGGTTTTTCCGGAGCCTGCAGAAGAATATGATGAGATCATTCTGTCCCTGGGGCTGCCTTCATGCCTGCAGATCAGGTGGAGCCACGGTCTATACTGCAGTGGCCCTGGCTTCTCTAATGGCTAGATTCCTGTACCAGTTATCCAACTGATTTAACCCCCATTCCTTTGAGAAGCTGGAATCTCAGCTCTGCCCATCTCCATCAGCCTGCCATGCTCCTCGTTTTAAGAAAACTCTCCTTTTGGGCTCCCTCTGTTTGGCATTGGCTTGCATTTTATTTTATGTATTTATTTTTAAGCAGTGACAAATTTTATTTGAAAAAGTAAAAGTGAAGAGTGAGGGAGAAACTGCTCTGCAGAGGGAACTTGGGCTGTGTGAGAGAAAAAGCAAGATGCAAGTACACCCTGGGGGAGAGTAGGCCATCGTGAGAACAGCCACTAGTTCAGGCTGGCCTCGAACTCACTATGTAGCCCAGGCTGGCCTCGAACTCACAGCAGTCCTCCTGCCTCAGCCTCCTGAGTGTTAGAATTACAGGTGAGGCGTGCGTCACCACACCCGGCCCTCCATGTGGTCTTTCCTACCCCATTTCCCTCCTGCCCTACCCCCACATAAGTTCCTTTTGCCAACTTCTCCATTCTTCCCTGACATGTGGGAGAAAAACACATACATAAAGAGCAGGGATGAAGGAAGAGAAGATAATAGAGATGCGCAGAAGGAAGGAAACGGTGAGGCTGGGAGAAAGAAAGCGAGCTTCTGTGTGCCTGCAGGGCATCACGTGGATGCACCCACTTTCCACAGATGCTCAGTGGCAGAGGTCTCCTTGCTGCCACTCTACAGGGAAGAACATGAGGCCCAGAGGGGCTTGTCCACCATCCTACAGACGGCCAACGATAAAGACTTGAAAGGGGGCCGGGATTTAGCTCAGTGGTTCTGCCGCCTGCCTCAGAAAGCACAAGGTGTCCAGCACCCAAAAAAAAAAAAAAGACTTGAAAGTGCGATTGCAGGGGGAAGGAGGAGGGGACAGAGAATTAAGATGTGTCAGGTGCCACCCCCCACGCCACCAGGACTCACTAAGTACCACCAACACGGACTCATCCGAATAAAAACGAGAACAGAAGAAACCACGATTTCAGGACTTCAAGCGAGGGGAGGGCGGAAGACAAGAGCAGCTTGGAAAGAGAGAGGGTGAAGGGACGAACGAACGGGAAGAGGGAAGGACCGGAAGACGGAGCACAGAATGGAAAGGAAAGGAAGCGAGCTGCAGCGAGGCCTCACCGCCGGTCCAGGGTGCGGTAACACTGGCGGATCCAGCCCAGAGGCGGCACCTGGGCCCTGCTTGTGCCTCCGCTCAAGTGAACGAGCAGATAATTTTCAGCCACCAGCAGTTCCAGGGTCCCCACCAGATACCTGGGGTGGGGGGATAATATCGCAGGGAAGGTGTGTGGGGGCCCAGGGAGTCCGAGAAAATTCATGTAGCTGCTAATCAGCTCTTCCTTGCTTGCTTGCTTGCTTGCTTTCTTCCTTTCTTTCTCTCTTTCTTTCTTCTTTCCTTCCTTCCTTCCTTCCTCTCCTTCCTTCCTTTCCTTTCTTTCTTTTTTTCTTTCTTTCTCTCTTTTTCTTTCTCTCTCTCTCTTTCTTCCTTTCCTTCCTCCCTCCCTCTCTCTCTCTCTCTCTCTCTCTCTCTCTCTCTCTCTCTCTCTCTCTCTCTCTCTCTCTCTCTCTCTCTTTCTTTCTTGGATGGAACTCAGGCCCTTGCACTTGCCAGGCAGGCTCGGTGCCACTGAGCTACAACCCTGGCCCCTAGCTACTACTTTTCCCTCCTGAATCCCCTCCTGTAGCCTTTCAGGCTTCCCACCTCACCTAAACAAGTGTTCCATGACGTAGGTGTAGTTGGGAATGCTGCTCCGGGGTAAATAACAGGAAGCAAAGAGGATGACAGCATTGAGGCCATCACCATGGTAACCTGGAGACAATGAGGGAAAACCTCACGCAGGCCGCAAATATGTACCAGGCTGCAAATATGTACCGACAGACAGCGCATGGGACCAGGCTGGGGGACACTGCAGGATCTGGGGGTGACAGACAGCTGTCTCCAGCTCAGGCGCTGTTTTCACCCCTACCTAGCAAAAGCCAGTTTCTACCCCTTCTGGCTGTTACCTCCGTGAGACAGGACTTTCTTATAGGGCTCGATGACGGTCATGTCCACGCGTTGCTCCCGCTGTCCTGTTCGGAACACCCTCCAGCGATGACCATTTTCTCCAGCCACATCCCATACACAGCCCCGGCCCAGCCTTTCGGCTGCCTCGCTGGCCCCCAGGACTTCTGCCCGGGGCAGGTCATCTAAAACAGTACCAGGGTCATGGGGTATAGGGGGTTTCTGGCCTTCAGCACCTTCTCACTTCTCCAGACCCTGTTCTCAGTTTGCTCCTCCTACCGCTCATTCCTCAATTGTTTCCCTGCCTCTTTAGCCAGTTTGTTCAATTAACCCAACCCTTTCTCTTGTAACTTTTTATTTTCAATTTTTCACTGGATGGTGGCCTCAGGGTGGCCTTGAGGTGGTGGCCTTGCACAATGGCAGGTCTATGGCTCTTGTCAGATTCTTTTTCCATTACCTCTCTTTCTCTCTCTCTCTTTCTTTGTGTTTCTTACTGTGTGAGCTCCTCTATTCCCACATTTTCTTTCTTTTTTTTCAATCCTGGGGATCGAACTCAGGACCTCATGCTTGCCAGGCAGGCATGGTGCCACTGAGCTACATCTGTGGCCCCTTCCCACGGTTTCAATTGCCACCTGTGAGACGATGGCTCACAAATTGCCCTTTCTAACTCAGACTTCTCTCCTAACTCCAGATCCCGACCCCTAAATGCCTAGACATCTCCATTTTGCACCTTCTGGTCACAAGTCACACAAAACAACTCAGAATCATTTTCTTCTTCCTTTTCCCCTATATTTCCTATCTTGATGAATTGCTCATCCATTGGATGCTGGAAACTGTCATCTGAGACTCCTTTTCTCTATCAGCTCTCAGACCAATGGGGTTACAGAGCCTCTTCCTTCCGTCTACCGTCATCTTTCCACCGCTGCTGTCCCAGACTGCGGACACCTCTCATGTGGCCTCAGTAAGGCCCCCTCCTGTTCTCCCCGCCTCTATGTCGTTTTCCTCCAATCCAGCCTCTACACCACAGCTAGAATAAGCTTTTTCTTCCCCGCTACTTTTTCACTCGAACTGTAATGTACTGTACCACCATTTGTTCTGATCTTCCCATAGCAAGTAAAGAGTTGCCTCAGTTTGAAAAACAGTGGCACAGGGCTTGGGGCTGGGGGCTTACTCAGTGGTAGAGCTCTTGCCTAGCATTCCTGAAGCCCTGGGTTGATTTGTGTAGTGGGAAAGGAGGTGCATAGCATTTAGCATCCTATTATAAGACAGAACCATAATAGCATTAATACCCTCATGGCAGAACTTTAGGGTTGTTTTTTTTTTTCTGGTACCAGGGATCAAACTCAGGACCTTGCACTTGCAAGGCAGGTGTGGTGCCACTAAGCTAAATCCCTGGCCCTTTAGGTTGTTTTGAGACAGGGCATTACCCAGGCTGGCCTCAAACTCAGGGCAATCCTCCTGCCTCAGCCTCCCAAGTCCTGGGATTACAGGCATGTGCCACCATGCCCAGCTATTTTCAATCTTTACAGCATTATTAAATTTTCGGGCTGGGGATTTAGCTCAATGGTTTCACTGCCTGCTGTGCAAGCGCAAGGACCCGAGTTTGATCCCCGGTACCAAAAAATTTAAAAAATAAGAAAAATTTGATCACATTATCCCCATGGTTAAAGCTTTTCCATGACTCCCCCTGCCCTCAGCACAAAATCTAAACTCCTCAGCGTAGTAACATGGCCTGCAGGGTTGGCTGCTTAGCCAGCACTGCTGTGTGACCACCTCCCTTCACCTACCAGCCTGCCTGACGTGAACAGCTGTGCTCTGCACTCTGAATTCCCAACCTCCCACACCAAGGCTTGAGTTGCTGCCTCCAGCCAGAACGCCCTCTGCAACCACCTGAAAAACAGTGGCTACAGCTGCATCCCTCAGCCAGCTCAGTCACCTCTCCTGTGAAGTCCTCCCTAACATCTTTTGGGCAAAATTGACCTTTGCATTCTTAGCACCATACCCAGTGCACATTTGGACCCTGCCCTTTAACTGCAACTATATGTATGTATATGTATATGTATATATATATATACTTTTTTTTTTTTTGGGTACCGAGGATTGAGCTTGGGACGTTGTGCTTGCAAGGCAGGCAGCAGAACCACTGAGCTAAATCCCCGGCCCTATATACATATATGTGTATGTGTGTGTGTGTGTATATATATATATATATTTTTTTTTTTTTTTAATTTTAATTTTAATTTTTTTTTTCTGAGACAAGGTCTTGCTATGCAATTCAAGCTTCCCTTAAACTCACTCTGTAGCCCAGGCTGGCCTCATACTCAATGAGATTCTCTTGCTTCAGCCTTCTGAGTGCTGGGATTTACTGGTGGGTGCCATCATGCCCGGCCCTGTGTGTATATTTATTTCCTGAGTTGTACACAGAGGCTTTGCTGAGGGTAAGGCCTTTGTCTTTACTACTTCAGTTCTAGCTCAGTGACAGCATGTAACAGGTATTGAATAGCTCTCCTTAGTAAACAGTGGAACCCCCACCCCGCACTACTCTTACATTGTCTATAAACTCCAACTTTCCCTTCTGAAGAAATTAATTTTGCTGGTTTTCCCTTAGTCCCTATCTTATTAGGTCTAACATCAGTCCCTTTAAATCTATATAGAGCTTATTTTACTGGCTCTACTTTTCTTATTTAAATATAAGGCTGGCTGGGATGAAGGTGTCTGTAATCACAGCGCTCAGAGGCCCAGGCAGAGGGCAGCCTGGGTTACACAGTGAGTTCAAGGGCAGCCTGAACTAGAGACCCTGTCTCAGATAGATAGATAGATAGACAGACAGACAGAGTAAATAAGGCTAGCCAGGCCTTGGTGAGTTATAGGCAATGTTTTTTCTTGGTTCAGTTGAGCTGAAACTTGAACCTAGAGCCTGGCACATGCCAGGCAGGCCTCTGCCCCTGAGCCACGCCCCCCGCCTCTACTTCCGCCAGCTCTGTCCTGGGGTTTGCTGCGCACCTTCCCATTCAAACTCATGCCCACTGTCCAGCTGCTCTGAGTCTGAAGGCGTCTCCAGTTCGTCCACGTCCAGGTCCGAGCTGCCGTCGGAAGAGGAAGCTGTGGAGTGGGTGGGAGAAGCCTCCTTCTCTCCAGGCCCCTCCAGCAGGTTCGGCTTCAGATCCGGGGCAGACAGACGCTTCCGCATGGGGCGCTGGCCGCACAGGGCTAGAGTGCTGGGGGTGGCTGGGGTGGGCCAAGGGGGAGACACACAAGGCCTGAGCTGAGGATGGTGGCTGGAATTCCTGAGGGCAGGGACTTCAAGGGGCAAACTCTGAAGACGGAAGTGACACGGGACGTTGGGGAAAGGGGGCAATGGAGCTGCAGAGGGATAACGGCAGCGGGGCCTTCAGTGGACTAGAATCAAGAGCTTGAAATCTGGTTTCTACTTTATTCACCTGCCTGTGGGTCTCTCTGAGCATCTTCAGGCTCTTCAGAAAGGCCAACCTCCTCAGGAAGCAGTCTACGGGGGAAAGATGAGGGGGCTCCTCGCCAGCTGTCAGTTTACCAGCTTGCTCTCTCCCTGCCACAATGTTAGCATCTGTTTTCTTTTCCCCCCTGCTCTTTCCTTCAAGTCCTAATTTAGCCTCGGCATCCTCTGTTCGTGACCTCTCTCCCTCCTCCCAGACTCCCTCGCCCCTCCTCACCTAGGGAATTCTTCATCTTGCCATTCTTCCTTCAGCTCTAGTTCCCCAAGTCTCAGGGCTGCTCCTGGCTCTGCCTCTTCTGCACGCTCCCTAACCCTGAGTCCCAGAAACAAAAGATTATCATGGAACAACCTAGATAGTGTCTTAAGAGCAGACATTGGAATGGAGGACAGAGGACAGGACTGGGGAGGCTGAGGCAGGAGATTGTGAGTTCAAGGCCAGCCTGGGTTACGTGGTGAGACATCTCAGAAAACAAAAGAACTCAGACTTCTTGTTTCCTAAACAGTGTTTCTCCACCTCCACCAGGGTTTAGGAGCAGAAGAAAGATGAAATGTAGAGGGAATCACATTTTCCCCTGTGGCTGTGGCCCCACCTACAACACGGCTGGAACCAGACAGACCCCTGGAGCCATCCCCGGGCATTAGGGAAGATGGCAGCACCTTCTCCACTGGGCTGGGAGTGGCTGCCTCGAGCATGGGGAGCATCAGGGAAGAAGGTAGGGAGATTCGGTGGGAAGGAAAACCTGGACCTAAACTCATTTCTGGATCAGCTATTTGGAAGGTGGGAGTTAGAAAAAAAACAGGCAGATTTATCAGATATAAAATATAAAGACTTCCCTTTAAAAAAAATCCAGCAATTATCCTGGAATCCTGAATTGACTTAATTCCAAACCATACTGACATTTCTTACCGGGAGGCACTCCACCCCTTCTCTGCAAATTAAATTCTTGTTCAGTCTTCTCTCCGCGAAGAACCCCAGAAAAAGCCCTGTGTAGGGGCCGGATGGTGGGAAGTCCTTCACTCCATACCCAGCTGGATGCCCCTGTTGGGACTTACCCGAGGGCTGGAGTCTTTTTTCTGGTCTCTTGTGTAGACCCCATCTTCACAAGTCTTCCAGCCTCTCTTGAACAAGCCCCCAGCCCTTCCGGAAGCTTTTCTGGCCCAGCTGTTGTGGCTCTGGCCTCCATGAAAGAGGGAGGTGTGGAAGGGAGGCAGCCTCATCTTCAAACAGGTTTTGCCACCTCCCCTCCCAAGGAGCAGGTTTGCCCAAAAGAAAAACCCTGGCATGTGGGGGCGGGCTCAGGAGGACAGTGGATTTTCCATAGGGTGACTGGCCTGAGGTGAGTCCTGGAAGGAGATCTGTCCCCCTTACTGGATACCTGATAACTTTCTTGAAGCTAAGGAGTGGTGGGGGGAACAACAGAATGGAAGACTACTTGGGCCTACTTTTTTTTTTTCTTTTTGCGACAGTCTTGCTCTGTAGTTCAGGTTATCCTTGAACTCATTATGTAGACTGGGGCCTACTTTTCAAGTACTATGAAAGCAAAACTGGGAAGACAAAAGTACGTTCCAAAGCTCTTAGAAAAACAATAAAGGATAGCTGGGCGTTGTGGTGTACATCTGTAATCTTAGCACTCAGGAGGATGAGGCAGGAGGATCAGAGTTCAAAGCCACACTGAACTCCATAGAGTTCAAGGACAGCTTGAACTACAAACTGAGTCCCTGTCTCAAAAAAAAAAAAGGTTCAAGCCCAGCTGAGCAATTTTTTTGTTTTTTTGGTACCGGGGATCGAACTTGGGTCCTTGCACTTGCGAGGCAGGC
Source organism: Heterocephalus glaber (assembly GCF_053883595.1). Taxonomy (NCBI): domain Eukaryota; kingdom Metazoa; phylum Chordata; class Mammalia; order Rodentia; family Bathyergidae; genus Heterocephalus; species Heterocephalus glaber. Next base: position 57,410,530 of record NW_028258296.1, on the reverse strand, counting down.
GGCGGAACCACTGAGCTAAGTCCCCAGCCCCTCAGCTGGGCAATTTAGTAAGACCATGTATCAGGATTTAAAAAACGGCCAGGGATTTAGCTCAGTGGGTCCACCGCCTAGCAAGCACAAGGTCCCAAGTTCAATCCCTGGTACCAAAAAAAAAAAAAATCAAAAAAGAATTGCTGGGAGTGATGGCACAAGCCTGTAATCTCAGCACTCAGGAGACAGGCAGGAGGATTGCCTTGAGTTAGAGGCCAGCCTGAGCTACATATGAGTTCAAGGCCAGCCTGAATTACATATGCAGACACTATTCTTCCACTCTCCCCCAAAACAAAACAAAAACTTAAAAAGGAGTGGGGATGTAGCTCTGTGTGTGGTTCATTCCTCAGTAATGCTCGATAGACGGATAGCTGGGGTGGTGGTGCACAGGAGCACACTGAGAGGCTGAGGCAGGAGGACAGCAAATTCAAGGCCAGAATGGGCAGCTTGGTGACTCAGTGGGTCCCTGTCTCAAAATGAAAAGTAAAAGGGGTTGATGAAGCTCACTGCAAAGGCCCTGGCTTCCCCACCTAGTACTCCCCCCTCCCCAGAGAGACAGAGAGAGAGAGAGAGAGAGAGAGAGAGAGAGAGAGAGAGAGAGAGCGCGAGCTAGAGTTGACAGAAGACAATTAGTAGAAAGATGGGCGATAAACCAGTGGGAGGCAGATACAATTACCTAAGGTAAAGGCCTATTATAATTGTAAAAGGCAACAATAAGACTCCAAACAGGAAAACGTATTTAATACTTTAACAAAATGCAAGATAAAGTACCCAAGTTACAAAACATAAATTGCTTTGGTTCAGTGATCACACCACTAGTTTTACCTTTCAAGTGGCTATAGACACCGCACCATTAGTGACGTCAGCCTGCCCCCATCACCCCAGAAGATGCCACACTGAAACCATCGCTTGTGTGCCATTCAGTGAAATTGTTGGCAAACAGTAAGGGGCAGGGAGGGGGCACAGGCTGGTCTGAAGAAGGAAGGGGGACTACACATGCAGAACACATCGGGGGACACTCTCCGCTGGGCCACTGTGGTATGAACCATACCCCTCCACATGCTACACAAGACTGATCCCCTCGCACAACCACACGAACACGGACAATCCAGTGAGCCCAGCATTCCCAGGAAAGCAAAAGAAAAATGCACAGGAATGGAAGAGAGAAAAGACATTGCAAGGGGCAGATCACAGCCCACCAGGGAACATCTAAACCCTGTTCTACAGATGGGGACAATGAAACCTAGAGACAGGAAGTGTCTGGGGCCAGGCATTTAGCTCAGCGGCACTGTGCCTGCCTCATAAGCGAAAGGTCCTGAGTTCGATCCCTGGTACCAAAAAAAAAAAGTGTCTTGCCAGAAGACACATAGCTTGTGGCCATCGGTATAAGAACTTGCGCTTCCTTTTAAGGTAACTGGACAGGAAGAAATGGACAAGAAATTCATTGACCTGCTAGGCTAGGGGACAGACCCAGGATTCTTGCCCCTTTTAGGAAAGAGTACCTATGAGGTCAAAGCCCTTCCTGGGTGGGTCCTTGACTCTCAAGAACCAGGGGTCTTCAGGGTCTCCTCGGGGTCCCTGTGACTCTGGGATAGAGGAACCCAAGGAAACAGAAAGCTAGGCCACCTACCTGATAGGGACACCAGGTCATGGCCTTCAATCTGTTCCCAAACCAGACCTGACACAGCCACAATAAGCTCCAGACAGAAATTCAGCCACCTCTCTGGCAAATACCAGGGGGCAGGAAGACAGGTTGGAGACCTGGAAATCTGAAGGCTGAAACTGGAGCGAGTTTCTAAAGCGTGCCCTCTGTCTATTTAGCCTGAAGTAAGTATTCAATAAATACTTAAGTAAATAAAGAAATGAAGTGAAGTCCAAGAGACCATCAGTGAATGTCTGGTTCCACGACAGACTCTGGTTCTGTTCCAGGGCCGGACCGAGGGCACTTCGGGATTACATTCGTTCCCCACTCTGCTGGGACGGTGGGTGTGTTACGATACATTGTGCCCGACAGATGAAACGGAGGGAAGCCAGTGCAGATTTAAAGAATAAAGTTAAATAATGACATCTGTCTGATTGGTAGAGACTGGAGGGAAAAGGCAGAAAGCCATTCCTACAGCAGCTGCTTTCTTTCCCATCTTTCGCCTCCCAGTTTCATGAGGACAGAACTGAACACCAGAGCGGAAATCTCTGAAGATCTCCGAACATGCACCGGAGGTGTCGAGCCACCTCCCCCTCGCCCCGGCGCCTCCCGAGAGTCACTTCTTTGACAAGGCGGGAGTGGGAGCCTGGGTCAGCGAGATCTGGCTGCACTTCTCAAAGACGGCCTCGGCGGAGAGCTTGGGCAGCCCCTGGTCCAGCGGGCACTCATCCACCAAGCTGTTCATGGGTGTGGGGGGCAGCGGGGGGTCGTCTTCATCTTGACTCAGTCCAGGAGTCAGGGTACTCCCTGCCCTGTCCAACCCCTTGTCCACCTGCTCCGAGGATGCGGCCTCAGGCTGCCCCGCTGGGATCTTCATGGACTCAGAATATGCTGTCAGGGCTTCCTGGAGGAGAGGCAGAAGTTTCTTCCGGGAGGCCTGGGTGTTGCCTTGGAGATAGGCCTGCAGATTGGGGTACGCGGCGGGGAAAGGGGTCAGCTTCAGCATCGGGGAGTGGGAGCGTTCCAGGGCTCCACAGATCTAGAGGCAACAAGGACAGGAAAGGACATACAACTCGGTGTAGTAAAAAGCTCAGGCTTCTAAGAGAAGGTGCCAACAGAGGAGGGAACTTTTCAGTTAAGTCACTGAAACCTGTTTTAGTGCATGCGACCAAAGGAACATCTCTAATATACACAGTATTGGGCCGGGGGTTTAGCTCAGTGGTTCCGCCGCCTGCCTTGCAAGCGCAAGGTCTCGAGTTCAATCCCCGGTACCAAAAAAACCAAAACAAATAATATACACAGTATTTTAGAAACACACCACCACCACCCCCAACTGGGGATGGAACCAGGTCCTTTGCAGTGAGCTATATCCCCAGCCCTTTTTTGTTTTCATTTTGAGACAAAGGCTTGCTAAATTGCCTAGGCTGGGCTCAAACTTGCAATCTCCTGCCTCAGCCTCCCAGAGTGCTGGGATTACAGGCACGGGTCACCATGCCTGGGAAGAAACAGAACATTTTAGATCTCATTTCTTTTTATTAATAAGTAAATCTAGGGCCGGGGATTTAGCTCAGTGGTTCCAGCGCCTGCCTTGTAAGCACAAAGTCCCAAGTTCAATCCTCAGAACCAAAATAAATAAATAAATAAATAAATAAAAATAAGGAAACCTAGGCTGGGGATTTGGCTCAGGGGTACAGCACTGGCCTAACAAGTACAAGGCCAAGTCTAATCCCTTGCACCACAAAAAAAGTGACAAAGGAAGTCTGGCTGGGCGTGGGAGTACTCATTTATAATCCCAGCTGCTTGGGAGGCTAAGGCAGGTGGATCAGCCTGAGCAACCTAGCAACCTAGGCAAGGCCTTATCTCAAAATGAATAAAAAAGGGGGACCAGGGATATAGCTTGGTGGTACTGTACAGCCTTGGGCCCAATCTTTTTTTTTTGGTACGGGGATCGAACTCGGGACCTTGTGCTTGCGAGGCAGGCACCAGAACCACTGGGCTCAATCTTAAGTATGGGGTGACAGAGAGACAGTGTCTGGAGCAAAATCACGTGGACGATCAGAGTCTGAACCAGAACCCAGGAGCCCTTGGTCCTAATCTAGTGTTAGAGTTAGGTCAGGAATGTCCCCCGGGCAGGGCATAAGAGCACAGGTCTGTAATCACCACGAGTCTCAACAACAAGGAAAGGCCCTGTCTTAGAAAAACAAAACAAAACAAAACATAGAAAGAAGGTCCCCCAAAGGCCTCCTTCACTCACATGCGGGCTCTGGGAGGTGACTGGGGGCGGGGGGAGAAGATAGATGGATATATATGCAGCTGACTTGCTGCCGGCAGGAGGGGCCCTGTCAGAGGACCTGTGTCACCAGGGAGCGGTGTCTCCCTCCCCAGCCTCCCTTCTCTCTCTGCTTCTGGCCACCATGACGCCAGCAGCTGCCCCCTGTGCCCCTCCACTATGAGTTTCTGCCCTGGCCAGTAACCATGAGCCAAAGGGAACCTTTCCGCCTCTCAGCTGTGGGTGTTGGGCACTGCGTCCCAGGGAGGGGAAAGTGACTAAGACAGCCAGTGTTGTTTCCAAGTGTACACCCAGTGCTCAAGGGTGCGGCTGACACCTCTCAGGAGGCCAAGGGAAGACTGAGGCAGAAAGAAGGGGAGACAGGCCGAGGCAGCGCATCTGGCTGTTTACACTTAGAACTTACATCCTAAGACTGGTGTTACTATCACCCTCATTTATGGTGGGGAAGCGGAGGCTGAGGTGGATTAGGTAACTTAGGGTTTGTAGGAAGGAAAACAGACACTCCAACCCAGGTCTGTATCCCAAACCAGTGTTCTACATCAATATATTAACACTCTTCCTAAGGCAGGAGGAAGCGAGGTGCTGAGGCTCGTTTTGAAAAGAGGATTCCTATCTCCTAGCACCAAGGCAGCCCAGGCCAGGGAAGCATCATCAGACATCACACAGCTTCAGGGCAGCAGAGAGGAACAGATTCTGAAAGGGGGAAGAGCACTTCTTTATTTGTGATACTGGGGACTGAACTCAGGAAGCACTGAGCTGTATCCCCAGCCCCTTTTTATTTTGAAACACCCTCCTAAGTTGCTGAGTTTCCCAGGGCAGCCTCAAGCTTGCAATCCTCCTGCCTCAGCCTCTCAAGTAGCTGTGACTGCAGGTGCGCACCTCCATACCCAGCAAAAGAGCACCCCCCAACTGGGGATCGAACTCAGAACCTTGCGCTTGCAAGGCAGGCATGACAGCACTGAGCTACATCCCCGGCCCAGAAGAGGACTGGTTTTTTTTGGTACCAGGGATCGAACTTGGGTCCTTGGGCTTGCAAGGCAGGCAGTGGAACCACTAAGCTAAATCCCCGGCCCCCAGAAGAGCACTTTTTATAGCCAAAGTACCCTCTCCTTCAGGACAGGATCGGTAAGAGCCACTGTGCTCTGAGTTTGACGATACTGCGTTAGTGACCTCATCGGACCAAGCAGCGCTGTGCCATTTACAGCCTCAGAAGTCAATGGAGGCCTTAGCTCAAAGCCAACCAAGTGGCAAACTGGGAACAGAAACACATGTCTGTCAGGTTTTAGAAAAGTAGCTCTTCCCACAGTGCCAGACTCACATGGAATGAAATCAGATTTGCTTGCTGGGGGAGCAAAGAAAGGCAAAAAGATGGAAAAGGCGGACCTACCTTTCATGAGCGCAAAGGGTCATCTGCTGCGTTGGGCCTTCAGCAGTGCTCACACAGCCTAAGCAACCCAAGGGTCCACTTTTAAATTCTTCTCTTGCTAATCATTAACCAACAGAGGAACAGAAAATGGCCAAATGGAAAAACAGGAAAGGAAAAAACAGGGCCCTCAATCACTGCTCTACACAGTTCAGGATGTAATGATTAATCTCTGTGTGGTAATCGAAGAAAAAAGTGCTGGAGACAGAAGGCAGACCTCCTGCCCCACCACGGTGCCACGCAGCCCATCCCTGTGCTTCTGATTGTCTAGGCAACAGAGCGGAAGCAAAAGAACAGATTTTCAGAGGAGAGGAGTTAATGATTAAGCCAAGAATCAAATCTGATCCCAGATGCCTATCACTTCCTTCTCAGCAGGACTGTCCCTAGTTCTCGGGGAGTCCCCTTGTCCACACTGCCGTGAAGGTGACCCACACTCACACACAGGGAGCGTGGAGAAAGCGGGGAGCAGGGTCCCCGACACAGGTCAGAGAGCCCCCACGTGGAGCTGAGGACAGAGGCGCACACAGATGAGCTCGGAGCCCACCAGGGAGAGGGATGAACACTCACCGCCATTCGAAGTGCCACATGGGGGCAGAAAACAGCCAGCTGCCGCACCGGCTCACTGTGGGCGTCGAAGAAGATGGTCATGGCGACCAGGGCATCGTAGCTGTGAGTCTGGCAGAAAGCGTTGAGGTCTTCGAGGAGGTCCGGCCTCCGCAGGAAGGCCTGGGAGGAAGGAGAAGGGGGAGAGCCATGGCAGACCCGGTCTGTCTCAAACAACAAAGAAGGCTTATTCTCCACCAGAAGGTGTCTAGGGTTCACCACACTGGACCCAGGGCAGGAGGCAATGAGACAGAACATGGAGAGCGCAGGTTTTGAATTAAGACAGAATTGACCGGAAAACCAGCTCTATTAGCCAGATGGTCAATGAGTTACATTCACTTCCTGGACCTACATTTTGACATCTGTAAAGTAAGAAGACCAACAATTACCAAAAGTAATTTTTTGTTGTTGTTTTTTTGGTACTGGGGATTGAACTCGGGACCTTGCGCTTGCGAGGCAGGTACTGGAACCACTGGGCTAAATCCCCAGCCCAGTAATTGTTTTAAGAATGAAAATTTAAAAAACAAAAAAAAAGAATGAAAATATGAGCTGGGGGTGCCGTTTAATGGTAGATGATATGATTAGCATGTTCAATCCCAGCAGCAAAACAAGAACAAACAAAAAAAGAAAACACGATAACGCAACCTGGCATGTCGAAGGCTTTTCTGCTCTTGTGATGGAATAAGCAAGAGGTTTTGCTTTGTGAGAGTTTTTATTATAAAGCTGAACAACAGGGCATACAAGTAAGAGCAAATATGTGCCAACCGTGGTTGTGCATGCCTGTGATCCTAGCACTCTAGAAGCTGAGGCAGGAGGATTCCAAGTTCAAGCACAGCCTGGGAAACCCTATCTCAAAATAAAAAAGTAAAAAGGGCCCTAGACTCAATCCCTAGTACCGTTAAAAAAAAAAAAAAATGCAGACTCGTGATCCTACATCCTTGCCTGGCTCTTCTTTGCCAATCTATACCCTTCTCCCAAATCTCATGCAGTATTTCTTCCAGTGAATAGCACCACCACCTATTTCACATAGAGCTTTTCTCTATCCTTGGCCTTTCTTATGCGTTAATTTGCACTGTAGTTATGGTACTTAGTAAGCCTTTTTTATTCTTACATTTGTTTCCCAAACAACATTATAAGCCACAAGAGAAAAGGCCATGCTATTTTGTTTTAATTACTTAGTATTTTTTACATAGTACAAAGCAGAGAGCAGAATATGAGAGTATGTGTGCACATCAGATTCCTGTGTGGTGGCATGTGCCTGTAATCTGAGTACTTGGAAGGCTGAGGCAGGAGGGATTGCTGTGAGTTCAAGGGCAGCCTGGGTCACACAGTGAGTTCATGGCCAGTGTGGATTATATAGTAAGATCTTGTCTCAAAGAAAAAGAATAGTACAATGGAATTATTGCCAAACACAGTGGCAAATGCCTGTACTTGGGAGGCTGAGACAGGAGGATCACAAGTTTGAGGCCAACCTGGGCAATTTAGCAAGACCCTCTCTCCCAAAATAAAATAAGTTTTTAAAAGGGCTGGGGATGTAGCTCAGTGGTAGAATGCTTGCCTGGTATGTGGGAGGCTCTCCAGGGTCAATCCCCAGTACCAAGGACCAAAAACAAAAACAAAACCTACCATTATTCACCTATCTACTCAACAAACATTACGGAGTATACAACTACGGTGCCAGAGAAAAAGCAGAAAGAAAAGAAAGGACCCTGGTCTTGGCAGACCTGATAAGTTAGCAGAGGAATATAGACAACAAAGAAATATGAAACAAGATCATTTCAGCATGTTAAGTGCTATGAAGAAAACAAGACCAATTAATGGCTAGAGATCTTTGCTATTGTTTTTGAGATGGAGTCTTACTATGCTGTCTCCACTTGACCTCAAACTCTTGGGCTCAAGGGATATTCCTGCTTCAGCCTCCCAAGTAGTTGGGAATACAGGTGACTGTCACCATACCCTGCTAGATTTTTTGAACACAGGAGATATAACTTCAGTTACAGTGGTCAGGAAAAACCTCTCAAAACAGGATATATCTGAGCTGATAGGAAGGAGCAGGCTCCGAAAAGAGAGAAGTTCAAAGCCTGTGAGTGGGGGATGCGCCTGTGTGAGAAGAGAGAACACCGGGGTGGCTGCAGGCCAGGCAGAAAGTCAAGAGTGGGATCAAGCAGGGCCCGGAAACCTCAGGAAGGATTTTAGGTTTTATGAAAAGCACAATGAAAAGGCAGGAAAGGGAGGAGTGATCTGACATGATCTGATTACATCACATCTGCTTGCTGTGGGGTGAACGGCTTGCAGAGACACAGCTCGAGGTGACAGGCTGTGGGGGTCAGGAGGAGAAAGAGACAGGGACCCGGGAACAGCGGTCACTCCCAGGTGAGCCAGAATTGGGGCATCTCAGCCCGCTCTTACCTCCAGATCCATGTACACGGCACTGACGGCCACCCTGGTGCCGGCTCTGCAGGTGACCTTCTGGTCCTTTCGCAGCATCTGCTCGGTGGTCAGTCCTGGCAATCAGACACGAGACCAAGTCACATGGGGATGGGACAAGGCAAGGACAAGGACGAGGACGAGGAGCGGCACAGCCTCTCTGTGGGCGATGATCTGGAGATGACCGAGTATGTAACTGTGTGGTCAATCACCCAGTTGGGTCACAGTACCTTTGGAGAAGAAGAGGCGGGGGGGCTTCTCCTTTCATCCCCCGGCGCCTTTGTGGTGCCAGAAACCGGACCCTTGAGCATGTAGCCAGGCGGTCTACCTTCAGGACTAATTTTTTTCCCTTTCTGTATATTTTCACCTTCTAAAAGTACCTGTGGTACTTTTTTTTTTTGGTACCGGGGATCGAACTCGGGACCTTCCACTTTCAAGGCAGGCGGCAGCACCACTTAGCTAAATCCCCAGCCCCCTTCTTTTCTCTTAACAGGCAGAAGCTGGGTAGATTATGAAAGTTTCTTATTCTCTTCCTTTGCCCTTTGTGTACTCCCTCTAAATTTCTTCTGCCGCTCTAACGAATTATACCGCTCTTGCTCTTATACTTTACTATCCCTCAGCATATTTTATTTAAAATTTATTTTCAGTACTGGGTATTGAATCCAGGGCTTTGTTTATACTAGGGCGAGTGCTCTTGTCACTGGATTACCCCTTTTCTTTTCTCCTTTGGGCAGTGCTGGGGGTTGAACTCATGGTCCTCATACTGAGGTACATCCCTAGCCCTAGTTAAAAATTATTTTACTCACAGTCACTAAGTTGCCCAGGCTGGGCTTGAACTTGTGATCTTCCTCCCTCAGGCTCCTGATGCTAGGACTGCAGGTGAGTGCCATCATGCTTGGCCCTGCAACTGTCATGATGGTATTCCCAAATATAACGGACAAAGCTTGCCCACATACCTTCTCATGTGGGAGGTAGGGAATTCAGCTTGCAAATTCATACCTGATACATCAAACTTTGCCTTTTGTAGCCAATCAAAGATCTCATTTCTTTTGGGCAGATCTGGGAAGAGGGCCTCTAGCTTCTCCACATACTTCCTGTCCTTCGTAGTTGCCTTTCCGATTTTAAGATCCATGTTGACACAGTCCAGGATGATGGTTCCTGTGAAGGGAGATGGCAAGACTCGAATCCAGTGCCTGTCCATTCATGACCCTAGAACATACAGAACCTTTAAATCAAATGAAAATACAGGGGCAACTTACAGGGCAGAACCAATGGAAACAAAATGAGAAATGCACCATGTCCTGAGTAACTAAGACCTCCTAAATCCAAACTAAACATGGACAGGACATGCAGAAAAGGCAGAAAGAGAGCCTGAGCATCTCAATCCCTGGAGATTCTGAAACCGAGCTGCAGAGAAGACATCTCTTCTTTTTTTTTTTTCCGGTACCGGGGATTGAACTCAGGACCTTGCGCTTGCAAGGCAGGCGCTGGAACCACTGACCTAAATCCCTGGCCCAGAAGACATCTCTTCAATAAGCCAAATTCCAGCAAAGAATCTTGAAGTGAGAAGAGAAAGTTCGGTCCAACTGTCTCTTTTTTTATAAATGGAGAAAATGAAAACAAGGCTAGGAGGTTTGCTCATTTGCTCAAGGACACCGAATTGTTTCTGGGGGGAGCTGGTACCAGAGCACTTTCCTGCCCTTTGGCCAGCACTTCTTCCACTAGACAAGGCTGCCAACAGGAAGCGTCAAGGTCTGCAGCCCCGTGCTTCCTGTCCATTTTCTCCAACATAACATCCCACAGGCCTTTAAACAAGTGCCTAATTGTTCCCCAAAGAATCTCGTCCCCTGGTATGGGTGGTTTTTAAAGTGCATGGGTTAGGCTGGAAGAGTCTGGACTTCTCCACTTTCCCAAGAGGAACAAGTCGGGTCCAACCCCAAGGTTGCCCTCACCATGCAGAAGGGCTGCTGTCTCTCTGTCCAAGATCTCTGGTGCCCCCTGCAGGATTCTCTCAGTCACCAGGGTAGCACAGGACCCCACCAGCTCAACTGACACGTGGCAGGGAGGACAGTGCTTCTGCTCAATGGGTCGGTGGTCCATCACCTCTGCTACTGCCTCCTCCAGAGCTGCGTCACTTCTGCAGAAGGGGAGGTACAAGAAAAGAAATATAGGGGTAGTCTGGCTGCTTCTACCCATCTCCATCTGCCCGCCCTCAATTACGGGAAGTATTGACAGTTTAGGCAAACACAGACTTTTGGTTATTTCTGTCTCTCCTTTAATCCTCTCCAATTCTTTCCTCTGTTGAGTGTGTGTAGGGTTACTGGGGACTGAACCAAGGGAGCACTGAGCTACAGCCCTGACCCTCTTTATTTTTATTATGTCCTTAAAATCCACAGGCTGCCCTCAAACTTGTAATCCTCCTGCCTCAGCCTCCGGAGTAGCTGTGATTAGAAGTGTGTACCCTGATTCTCCATTCCTTTTTTTTTTCTTTCTTTGTTTTTTGGGCAGTGCTGGGGATTGAACCCAGGACCACACCATGCTGGGCAAGTGCTCTGCCACTGAGCTACATCTCCAGTGAGGCCTCAACAATGCTGCATCTGAAGTGCTGTTTAAGTGGAATGTAAGTGGATTCTGAGAAATATCTGCTGCAAATATCCATATATTTACTGTCCTTCAGGATTGCCTTTCTAACTGACATCCCTGATACATTGTAGCCAGGCATGATGGCATCCCCCCTGTAATTCCAGCATCCTGGGAGGCTGAGGCAGGAGGATGACAAGTTCAAATCTAGCCTAGGCAATTCAGTGACTTAGTGAGGCCCTGTCTCCAAATAAAAAAGCAAAAGAGCTTGTTTGGAGGTTCTAGCAGAGCAGCACAGCTACTGGTATATCTTCAATGAACGCAATGCTTCTCATATCTTGGTGGTCATCCTCTTTTACCAAGTGCAGTGCTCATATGGAGCACAGAGAAAGGAAGGGGACACTGTCCAGCCAGCCCTGTCGGCCAAGGCAATTGGTGATCAGTGGGGTGACAGACATCCCAGCCAGATCACCCTCACATCCAAAAGAAAGACAAGAAAAGGCTGGGGATGTCACTTAGTGCAAAGACCCGGGATTCATCTAACCACAAAAACAACAGCCACAAACCTCTCTTGTTCACTCAACCCACCCAATACTCAAATTCCATGCAGCTCACCAGGTCCCAGGGCTTCTACTCTGCATCCTTCTTTTCCAGCCCTGCACGACTGCCTTGTGCTAGGCCCTCTAGACCCCTCAACCACGCTGGACTCTCAACAAACCTCTCCATCCTTCAGCAGCCTCTTAACCAATCACCTCTTCTAACCAGGACCTCCTCAGCCCTTCTTCACAGAGAAAGCAACCTGAGGACCTGGAATAAAATGATGCCAAGTTCCCCTCCACCTCCCCTAAAGTCCAGTCTCTTTAGAAGGCCCACGAGGACTCCACGATCTGGCCCTGCCTATCCCTCTAGTTTTTGTTTTTTTTTTTTTTTTTGGCAGTATTAGGGATTGAACCCAGGGCCTTTACGCTTGAGCTACATCCCTACCCCTTTAAGAAAAAAAAATTTTTTTAAAGCTAAGTGGGGTAGAACTTGAAATCTTTCTGCCTTGGCTTCCCAGAGTGCTGGTACTATAGGGATGTAATCCAGGCTGTCCTGGAACCCACTGTGTAGCCCAGGCTGGACTCAAACTCATGATCTGCCTGTCTCAGCTGCCCAAGTGTGGGGATTACAGGTGTGGGCCACCATGCCCAGCCTCCATGTCCCACTTTCCCACAGACTTTATGCTCCAGCTGCGCAAAACAAATTCCACTTCTCCTAACTTACCAGGCTGTTTCATGCCGGTGTGGCTTTGCTTCTGCTAATTATTCCCTCTGCCTAGAATGCCTTTCCTAATCACCTTCCCTTCCTTCTCAGGGAGCAAATACCTACTCCTCTTCTGAGACTGAAATTCCAGGGTCAACTGCTATTAAACATTTTCAGATGCCCTAAATCTCCATCGGTGGTGTGTAACGAGCCATTCTGTGGCCCTATGTCCCTGCAGTGACAGCTGGCAGGTGCCCCCAGCCCCCAAGACCATGACCAGTTTGCCTCGTTCCCTCTTCTTGGCAGACAGCTTCGTGAGAATAGGGACTATCTCACTTTTATCCTCCAAATAAAATTTCATTGATGAGTGAGTGAACATGCATGAATGCTCTTCGGCTACCTTCTGTCATTTCCTGGTATAACTACAGTGTGCTCAAGGAAAAATAATATACATTTTAAAATTAGCAGCAGAACCAGGCCCAAGCATGGTGGCACAGGCCATAACCCCAGCTAGGTGAGGATGAGGATCACAAATTTGAGGCCATGCTGGGTGTGGTGGCACACACCTATAATCCCAGCACTCAGGAGGCTGAGGCAGGAGGATCACTCCAAGTTCAAGGTTAGCATGGGCTATATAATGAGACCCTGTCATCAAAAAAAGCAAAAAACAAAACAAAAAAAGTTTGAGGTCAGACCGGGCAATTAGATAAAAATTCTTTCTCAAAACAGAAATTTAAAAACAAGCTGGAGGGCCGGGGATTCAGCTCAGTGGTTCCACCACCTGCCTCGCAAGTGCAAGGACCCAGGTTGGATCCCTGGTACCACAAAAAAAACAAAAACAAAAACAAAAACAAAAACACACACACACAAGCTGGGGATATAGCTTAGCTGAGTAAGGTGCTTGCCCAGCATGTCTGAAGCCTGGGCTTCCTCTCTAATACAAAAAAGAGGGCCGGGGATTTAGCTCAGTGGTTCTGCCACCTGCCCCGCAACCGCAAGGACCCAAGTTCGATCCCTGGTACTAAAAACAAAAAAGAAAAAAGATTAGCAGGAGCCAGACAGACTTAGACAAGACTCATCCTCATGTTGCTTTTTTGGGCAGGGTTTTTCCTAGTCATAAATTAGGGGTGGAATTATTATAGTTACACATATTTGTTAGGCATGAACAAGCCAGGCATGGTGGTACACTCCCTAGACACAAATGAGGTATTTATAGACTCCACTATAACACATTCCAAAATCACTAAGAGTCTATGTAGAAAATACCTTTGCTAGCTTTTTAAAAATAGCCAGGTTTGCCGCCTGCCTTGCAAGCACAAGGACCCGAGTTCGATCCCCAGTACCAAAAAAAAAAAAAAAAATAGCCAGGTATGAGTCATCGTGCTGGCACACCCCTATAATCCCAGCATTTGGGAGGCTGAGACAGGAGGAATGCTGCAAGTTCAACACCAGCCTGGGCTATGTTGTGAGTTCAAGACTAGCCTAAACTACATAATGAGACCCCATTAAAAACAAAATTAAAAAGAGTTGCAACCAATTTTACAAAGTTTCTATTATAACAACTCCACCACAAAAATCTTTTTGTTTTGTTTTCTTGAGACAGGGTCTCAATATATAGCCCAGGTTTGGGCTGGGGATGTAGCTCAGTGGCACCGTACCTGCCTCGAAAGCACAAGGTCCTAAATTCAATCCCCGGTACCAAAAATATATATATATAGGGCTGGGGATTTAGTTCAGTGGTTCTAGCACCTGCCTCACAAGTACAAGGACCTGAGTTTGTTTGATCTCTGGTACCAAAAAAAAAAAAAAAAAAAAAAAAAAAATATATATATATATATATATATGTATATATATATGTATATGTATATGTGTATATATATATATATATACACACGTATGTATATATGCTGCCGGGGATTTAGCTCAGTGGTTTCGCTGCCTGCTGTGCAAGCGCAAGGATCCGAGTTCGATCCCCAGTACCAAAAAAAAAATAAATAAATAAATATATATATATATATATATATATATATATATATGCAGCCCAGGTTGGCCTTGAATTTTCGATCCTCCTGCCTCAGCCTCCCACTGGAATTACAGACATCTTCTACCATGCCTGGCCATAAAAAATCTTAACGATAAATGAATCAAAGGCAGATTTGAATTTTTTTTTGTTGTTTTTTTTGTTTTTGAAGACAGGCTCTCACTATGTAGTTCAGGCCAGCCTTGAATTCACTATGATCCTACTGTCTCAGCCTTTTTTTTTTTTTTTTCAAAAAGACACATTTATTCAATGTTATGATCAGATTATTACATTTAGCAATCAACCGCATGGGAGCAAATAAAAGGTCTACATTAAAGCCTTTGTTGGAATGCTTTACACTTTCCACAGAACAGAAACTAAAATAACCTGTTATACAGTCAGTCACACATACAGTTCTCGAGTTTTTTGGCCCATACACATGAGTATTGTCTAAAACATGTCTTCTTTGCAGCAGCTAGGCCCTGCCACCCCTGTGCTTGGCTGAGTTCACAAGTCTGTTGTAACCTGTAGCTTCCCTGTCACTTCTCTGGCTCTCCTCTCCTGCTAACTTTGTTTCCTGGCAGTATTAAAACTTTCTGCCACCGCCATAGCTACTGGTGCTGCTGGAACTGCCACAGCCACCTTGATTTCATGGTCTGGCAAATATTGGCCTCCTCCACCACAGGGCCCAGAGCTTCTGCCTCCAAAGTTGCCTCCCTTCATCGGTCAAAACTTTGAAGATTGATTATTCTAATTGCCAAAATCATTGTAGCCTTTAGCACCTCTAAAAGTGCTTCCATCATTTCCAAATCCATTGTAGCCACCCCCACTGCCACCATAGCCACCTCTACCACGGCTGCCACCAAAGCCACCTTGACCACTGGCTTCCTCTACAACCGAAACTGTCACTGCCACCAAAACCACCTCCACAGCCACCACCAAAATTTCCAGAACCACTTTGACCTCCTTGGCTAGATGAAGCCCTGGCCATCTCCTGTTTTGACAGGGCTTTCCTCACGTCAGTTGTGGCCATTCACAGTATGGGATTTCAGAATGACAGTGTTCTCCACTGAATCATGGTCATCAAAGTTTATAAAAGCAAAGCCCCTCATCTTCCCACTGCCTCAGACAGTCATGATTTCAATCACTTCAATTTTTCTACACTGTTCAAAATAATCTCGGAGGTGATGTTCTTCAGTATCTTCTTTATTTTTTAGGGTTTTTTTGTTTTTTTGGGTATCGGGGATCGAACTCAGGACCTTGTGTGAAGATGTGCTTGTCATTCTTAATAAACAACTAGAGTAAGAATACATAAGAGCAACAGAGTGGTATCTTTATATGATACACAAGTGTATGTTACAAGAATTCCATCAGGCACAGGAGCCTCAGGTTTAAGGTCTCAATGTTAGGCCAAAAAAAAAAAAAGGCATGGTAAAGTTTTTAACATCTAAAATGTCACTCGTCATAAAGGAGGGTGTGATAGAAATTGTCTTTAATAAATCATCATTGAATTTCCCCTCACTTTTCTTCCATTAGACGCTAGGTTTATGTCTGAACATGAAGAAAACATGGTTCCTCTGTGGTCAGTGATGTGAACCAGTCCAGAGTGGAAGCCAGCTGGGGAGACTCCCTGGGGGTTGGTCCATCATTAGTTCCACCGTGAGGAAGGCAAGGGGCCACATTTCTATCAGTCCAAGCCCTTTCCTGGGGCCCAGAGCTAAATCCCCGGCCCCCTTTCAGTATCTTCTTTATGCCACCAATAAAGATCTTCCTCACAGTAAAGTGGGCACCCAGTCTTTGAGAATCTCTCTCGAGACAGCTCTGTTGATTCCACAACTCTTCCATCTACTTTGTGTGGCCTTGTGTTCATGGCGGCATCCACCTCTTCCAGTGGTGAAGTGACAAACCCTGAGCCCCTGGAGTGCTTGATGTTTGGGTCTCTCGTCGCCACACAGTCTGTGAGCATTCCCCACTGCCCACAATGGCTTCTCAGACCCTCATCTGTCGTTTCAAAGCTCAGCCCTCCAATGAAGAGCTTCTGAAGCTGTTCGGGCCCTGAGGAGACTCAGCCATGATGGCAGTCAGAAGAGAGACTAACGATGGTTCCTCGGCGGCATACACTGCAAGAGTGTCTCAGACTCTTGGGTGCTGGGATCACAGGTACGCATCACCACTCCCAGGCAATTTTTGAGTTATTCTTTTTCAGTTTTAACTCACTATATTTCTATTTCATTTTATGGTAGTATATGTATAAATATAAATATATATATATATGTATTTTTTTTTTGGTACTGGGGATCGAACTCAGGACCTTCTGTTCGAGGTGGCAGAACCACTGAGCTAAATCCCCGCCCTGATAGTATATATCTTTATGTCATCAACACATACATATAACTGGAGAACTGATAACATTTGCTCAATTTTTTTTTTCTTTTTTTTCTGAGACAGGGTCTTGCTATGCAGTTTAGTCTGGTCTTGAACTCGAGGTGATCCTCCTGCCTCCCAAGTGCTGGGATTATAGGTGTGCACCACCACACCTGGCTTCTTCCCTCTTTGCTTATATTTCAGTAATTTTGATCTGGTGTGTCCACATCAGTTTAAATTCTCTCTACTTACCTGGGTAGGACATGATGGTCGACAAGAATGAGGGTAAGCAGGCCAGCCTGGTGCAGCACGTGGAGGTCAATCTCATCTCGGAAAATCAACAGGGTCTCTGGTATATGAACCTTCTGAAGGAAGAAGACGTTGTCACCTCGCAGAGGTAGCTCAGAACGTTTTATATTTAAAACTGGTATAAAGACTTCTTCAGCTTCAGTTGTCTGGACGAGAGAGTGAAAAGGGGTATCTCAAAGTTTTGGAAGGCAGGAAACAGTCACAAGGCTGGGCTGGAAGTGTAGCTCAGCAGTGGTAGAGCACACACTCAGAATCCATGAGGCCCAGGGTTCCATGCTGACACCAAAAAAAATAAAAGTAACAAGGGTATTGGGACCAATGGAGACGTGATCTTGGCTAAGTTACCACGTTCCTCAAAGCCACAACTACCTAGGCTATAAAAATAAATAGATGACTGGGCCAGGGATTTAGCTCAGTGGTTTCACCGCCTGCTGTGCAAGCGCAAGGACCCGAGTTCGATCCCCAGTACCAATAAATAAATAAATAAATAAATAAATAGATGAGGGCCGGGGAATTAGCTCAGTAGTTCTGCCGCCTGCCTCAAAACCACAAGGACCCGAGTTCGATCTCCAGTACCAAAAAAAAAAAAAAATCCTAACTAAAAATAAATAGATGATGATCCTTCAGTTACATGGAGGAACTTTGGCACATTACTTGTCTGATATTAGAGAGAAAGACAGAGGGAGAAATAAATGGAGGATAATTTTTTGGAGGGGTTCTGGGCTTTGGACCCAAGAATCTGCACATGCTAAGCACATGCTCTACCTCTGAGCTGCACCCCCAGGCCCAAAAGGATGACTCTTGCCCTCCCCTCCCTGGCAGTGACAGGAAGGTCAACAAGGTAACCACGAGGAAGTCCTGCTTTTCCATGCAATGCTGCACAGATTATAATGGTCCTTAACAGTCAACCTGGATGAGCTCACTAACACCAGAAGGAACCCACAAATATACTGTTTGCAGATTGCTTCATGGTTTATGAGTCCCTCACAACAGATTTCCTCATGTGTTCCTCACAGCAACACTGAAACGTTATTTCGGATGTGACCCAAGACTCAGCAAAAAAAAAAAAAAAAAGACTCAGCAAAGGTAAGGGATTTAACTTACCCTCGGCTAAGTGCTGGTAAATGGCACACCAGGATCTTGAATCCAAATCTTTTCATTCTAGGTACTCACCTTTGTCAGGTAAAAAGCCAAGGCGAGAGCAGATACCATGGAGTCCAAGTCACAGGCTTCATTTCCTAGCACCACATGCAGAGGCCGGGACTCCTGGAGAGGACACAGCGGAAGTGACAGGAGCCTCTCTGTCCATTTCCGTCTATCTTCCACCCTCAGGGGCTTCTCGCATCCTCTCCCCAGCCTCTGGAGCAGCTGGGTCAGCGGCCTGCTGGCCCTCACTGCACAGGTGGGCTCTGAGCCGGAAGGGCCCAAGGGCGTAGCTAAGCCTCAAGGGTTCCACACACACCCAGTTGGTGGAAAGTGCTCTTTTCTTGCTACTCAATTGTCTCCTTAAATGTTACCTTTCAGAAGAACAGGGGTAGAGAATTCTCTGATTTCTTACGCCTCTTGGGCACTCAAATTAGTCAAAAGTAGAACATTTCCGCAGTGGATATAACTAGATCTCTGCTTGCCCCCACTTTCAAAATAGGGAAAATAATTCTTACACTTCTAAATCATGAAAATAGGTGAGGAGGTTCTGGAAATAAAAGTAAAAGTAAGTTCCAGTCCCTTATCCACTTGTCCAGGGAATTCTGCAACCCCTGAGAAGCCCCAGCGAGAGCTACACATAGCCAACAGCTCTCACTGTCCAAGAGGCAGACTCATTAAACAAGTTGCCACCCCTGGAAATTTTATTCTTAAAGCTTTGAAAAGTCCAGCTGCTGATAAGAATGCTGAGGGAGCGATAGATCCTATTATTTTTTTTATATATATTTTTTGGTTCTGGGGATCGAACTCGGGTCCTTGCACTTGCGCAGCAGGTGGCGAAACCACTGAGCTAAATCCCCGGCCCTAGATCCTATTATTAATCCTGGTCTCTTGCATCTCCCTAGCTGTCAAGAGTTTTAAATAAATAAATAAATAAAACATGTATCAAGTGTGCCAGGCATTGCTCTAGTATTTTTGCATCCACTAACCAATCTTTATGAAAAAAAATCCCAACTAATTATTTGCCAGGTGTGATAGCACATGCCTGTAATCCTAGTCCTTGGGAGGCTGAGGCAGGAGGATCACCAGCACTTCGAGGCCAGCCTGGGCTACATAGTGAGTTCAAAGGCCAGCTTGAACTACATAGCCAGACTGTGTCTCAAAAAAAGAAAAAAGTGCCACCAGTAGCAATATGAGTGGAACGGAAGCATATTATGTTTTATGAAATCAGACAGGAACAGAAAGCCAAACACCATGTGTTCTCTATGGAAGCTAAAAAGTTGATCTCAAAAAAGTAGAGACTAGAAGAGTGATTACCAGGTCCTAGGCAGAGAGCGGGGGAGAAAGCAAAGCTAGAGGACAGTTAACACACGGGGTGCAGTTATATAGGAGGAGTGGCATAACTACTGCTGACAAAAATGAAAATATTTCAAAATAGCCTGTAGAGAGGATTTTCAATGTTTTCAACACAGAGAGATAACAGGCTGGGAGTTCGGCTCAGTGGTAGAGTGTGCACTTTCCTAGCACCAAAGGAAAAAAAAGGGGATAAATATCTGAGTGGCAAATATACCAATTACCAATGCAGTCATTATGCGCTGTCTACATGTATTGGAATGTTCACTGCACCCCATGGCTGTACACAATTCTTTTGTCACAACTGGGGGGAAAAAAAATATATATATAGATATATATAGATATATCTATATATATATATATATGCAAAGAGAGGGAACAGCAAGTCTTTTTTTCTTTTGGTACTGGGGATCGAACTCTGGACCTTGCGCTTGTGAGGCAGGCAGTGGAACCACTGAGGTAAATCCCTGGCCCTTTTTTCTTTTGAGGCAATGCCTCTCTGTATAGTCCAGGCTGGCCTTGAACTCACAATGGAGCCCAGGCTGGCCTTCAACTCACAGTGATCCTCCTGTCTCAGCTTCCTGAGTGCTGGGATTACGGGTGTGTGCCATCACGTCTGGCCAGCAAATCTTTCTCCACATTAAACTCTTTTCTAAAACAAAGAGAGCATTGTGTCTCCAGGACTGTCCCTGTCCTGTGGGCACCCCTGACTGCAATTCCCGTCCTGCTATAGGATAAGGCCTCTGTTTCCTGGAGATCAAGGCTGCCCAGATAGCTGTGGTGTAGAGTGAGAGCTGAACACTCCAGCTAAGTGGCTCCAGAGAGCACTTGTCCACTGAAGCACTGAGGGGCCTGTGTGCTCAGGAAAGGGAACCACACAAACATGAGAGGTCACATGGGCCTGACTGGAGGAAAAGAGGTCAGCGGGACAGAAAAAGGCCGAATGGGGTCCAGGAAGCCGGCGGAGAACTCTTCCTCCAACTCAGCTACAGCAGCGCTTCGCCTGAATCAAGACTGGTTGGATCGCAGCACGGAAGGATCACAAAGCAAAGCAGAAGGCAGGGACCAAATACAACCTCACCGCTGAGTGAGGAGAAAGAGCTCCAGAGCCAGGGAAATAACCAACCTCTTGTGCTCGGCTGTGCTCCTGCAGGAACCAAAGGAAAGAACAGAAAGAAGTACAAGACTCTGGGACTTCAGCACACTCGGACCTGGGGCTAGGAAGGGTAGCACATCCGGCCCCTCCCACCATCAGCACCCACCATTACCGTCTGGGTTGTTTGCACCCCAAATCATGATTGAGGACATTCCCACCCTCTGCACTATGTGTTGTTCTTTTGGAAAGCAGCAGAACTGCCACTTGAAAAGATCACAGAATGGGACTGAATCCAGCTCTGCCTCTTATTTGCTGTGGGACTTTGGCTTCTCAAAGCCTCATTTTCTTTTTTTTTTTCTTTTTGGTACTGGGGATCGAACCCAGGTCCTCAGCTTTCGAGGCAGGCAGTGGAACCACTGAGCTAAATCCCCGGCCCATCAGAGCCTCATTTTCTGATATAAAAAATGAGACAAATACTATAACCAAGGTCATGAAGTTTCTTTTGAGCCGGTCTCCCTATGCAGTTCAGGCCTGCCTCGCTCACAGTGATCCTCTTGTCTCAGCCTCCTGAGTGCTCAAACTAAGGCATGCGCCATCACACCCGACAATCAAGGTGTTATGTGGATCAAATGAGACACCAGCTCAGTGGCTGCTCTGTAAACAGTGAAGAAGCCACCTCCCGTCTCCTTTCCCTTCCCCCCGTACCCCCAGCCCTTCTCCCAGGGAAGCCTTCCTCACTACCCAGGCCAAGCAGTCTTCCACTACCCCAGGCCCAGCACTTGTGGCTGTGGGATGGAATTTAACCTCTAGCCTACAGGGCGTCACTATCTGGTCACAGCTGTGCAGCCCAAATCCTTAACATCGATCCAGTCGGGTGGCTCTATCCTTTGTGGTTCAAACCAGAAGACTTTTGGGAAAGGACAGAGGTGCCCTTAAAGATCGTGCTGGGGTAACGGACTGCTCGGCACACTGCGTGTGTGGGTGGCCATCGCTCATTTGGGAAGAGGGTCACACTCAGGCTCTCAAGCTCCGCAACCTGTTTTCTACCCTCAGGGGAAGGGCGCAGGGCAAATACAGCTGTACTTAGCAGCACGAGGAAACCTGAGCTGCCAAGGGAAGAGACAGTCTGAGAGCCACAAGTAAATATTAAGTTTTTCTATCATCCTGCTCTTTTCTTTGTGGCCTCAGTGTGCGGCAGGAAAGGAATTTGAGGTTGGGAAAGTAACTCATTTCGCTTCTGAAGCTGAGTATGGTCTGATAACTACTTAGCAAAACACTTACTGGGGAGGACAAACAGCCAAAGACAAACTCCTCTGCCAGGGCTGCGTTTTTTTTTAGGTACAGGGATTGAATGCATGTTTACTAGGCAAGTGCTTTACCACTGAGCTACACCCTTTTTATGGATCACTGCCATGTGGCACCACATCCAGTTAGGACTACACTTTTTTTTCTGAGACAGGGTCTCGTCACATAGTTGAGGCTGGCCTTGAACCCAGCACACCAGGTGGGGCAGGACTACAAATTTCTGTGGACAGCCAGCCACTCAGGACTTCTACCTCCTGCCTGAGAAGTGTACACAATTGAGCATTCAAAGATTGCTGGGGGCGGTGTGGTGCCACACGCAAGCTTGTGATCCCAGCGCTCAGGGGGCTGAGGCTGGACTGCCAACTAGCCTGGGCTCCACAGAGTTCAAGGCCAGCCTGAACTATACAGGGAGACCCAGTCTCAAAAAGGAAAACAAAAACAAAGACTGCTGGGGACTTTGTCCCTGTATGAATACCTGAACTTGAATGTAGCCCCACCCTGAAGATTGCGCTCTTCTAGAAGTCAAAGATGAGTCAATCTTAATAGGATACTTAAGTAGACAGGAGCCAGAACCACTGAGCTAAATCCCTGGCCCAAGACAGGGCTCCTTCTAAATGGAGCATCTTACTGTCACTGTGGTGGAGGCTATAGAGTTTCTCTGAAAGCACAGAATGAAAATGTGGTACCAACAGGAGACTTGGTGAGATTATTAGCTGTCTCTGTCCTGTACAGAAGCCAAGCATTCACAATTCCCTAAGAAATGTACAGATAAACTATCATTTAATAGAAACACGTGAACTTCATGGTGTCTTTGAAGCATGTCTCTCTTTACACAAACATAACAGGGTGGCCACTGGGGAATGAAGAAAAAGGCTTTTTGATCTTTCTGATTTAATATCTTTTAAAACTTTTAGGGGTGGGGGTACTGGGGATTGAACTCAGGGTCTCTGCACTAAGCTACATCCCCAGTCTTTTTTTATGTTTTTGAAACCAGGTCTCACTAAGTTGTCCTGGTTATGCTCCAATTTGAAATCCTCCTGCTCAGCCTCCCAGACAGCTGGGATTTGAAATGTACGCTATCATGCCTGGTTTATGTGTATTCTTTCCTGTAATTAAAAGCAATTTAGAGCTGGGCATAGTGGTGCATGCCTGTAATCCCAGCACTCAGGAGGCTGAGGCAGGAGGATTGCTGTGAGTTGGGAAGCCAACCTGGGCTACACAGTGAGTTCAAGACCAGCCTGAACTGCATAATGAGACCCTGTCTCAAAAAAACAAAACAAAACAAAACAATCTAAACCATTGGCGTCTGTCCACCACTATGTGCTGATACCTGTTCACTTGATATTCTTTATAGTCTAATTTGCTCCTTTCACCAAACCCTGATGAGACCATGTGATGATGAGTGTTTTAAGGGACAATGTCACCTTTATAAGTGTGCAGGTTTGGAAGAGGATCTAGATCTTGCTCTTTGGGGGATGAAACCAAAGAGAAAAGCCAGGATACCAGCAAAACACTAGAAAAATGAAGTCTTTTCCAGCTTCATAATGTTGCAGAGATGTTACGAGGTGGGTGAGGCACAGTGGAGAGCAGCAGATGCTGGAGTTGATCAGCCAAAGAGAGGGGTTTTGGGTTTTGGTGAGGTTTCAGGTCTACCCTTCACAGAGACTGCTCATTTGGATTATGGGGGTGGGAGTGAAAAATCCAACTCTAGTGCTGAGAATGATACCACAAAAATTCTACTTTAGTCCTCCAATGAGGTCCCTGTGATGCAATCAAAGGTAAGCCAGAATTGGTTGCAAGTTGTCTTATGCATTAAAGCAACTTTCCCCAAATCTGTTTTTCACAAGAAAAAATTTGGTGTAATTGGTGTCAAAATTAAACTTCATCTCAACTCAGTATGAGAACATTCATTTATCCCATTAGCTGAGTATGGTTCAGAAATTAGGTGATTTTTTTAGGATTCGTGGAAAATCAGAATCTATTGTGTAGGGTAACCTGTAAGCACTTAAGATATTTTACATATGTATTTATTTATTTGCAGTGCTGGGGATTAAGCCCAGAGCCTTTGTACTGAGCTACGCCTCCTGCCCTTTTATTATCATTATTATTTCACTTTTTTTTTTTTTTGAGACAGGGTCTTGCTATGCAGTTCAGGCTGACCTTGAACTATGTAGCGGAGGCTGGCCTCGAACTTGCAGTGATTCTCCAGCCTCACTCAGACTTGCTAGTGCTGGGACTACAGGCACGCGCCACCTCAGCGGCCTGTCATTTTTATTTTATTTGGGAACAGGGTCTCATTAACTCACTAAATTGCCTCGGCTGGGCCTGAACTTGCAATCCTCCTGCCTCAGCCTCCCAGAGTGCTGGGATTACAGGCACGTTTAAGTTACCTTAAAAGGAAGACAATCTAGTCTAGGGGCAGTGTTACATCAGGGGACAAGCGACCTCCCAGAGCCTTCTCTGACTGGCTTTTCCCTGCTAACTGCAGATAACAGACCAATGCTAAATGATCAGTCAGCATGGCCGGGTGAGGCCAACTGCCTCAGAAAGCACCCAAAATAAGCTCCAAAGCATTCAATCATGCTTCTGGCTTTGATTCCAAACATACTTTGTGCTTATCCCTTCCAAACAGGGGAGGATTTTTCTGTTATGTGTGAGAGAAACCGGGGGCAAAGGAATGCAGGTTGTGGGCCAACAGACACGGCTGATGTATTCTGCATGTTTGGCTTAAAAACAGCTTTAAAGTAAAACACCGTGACTACCTCTTCTATGTAAGAGTTCGGCCGCCAGAGAGACACCGCGGTCAGGGTAGAAGTGCGCCCGGCGGCCAGGGGCTCCGGGCTGGGAGAAGGAAGGAGCGCGCTCGTGGGCTCGGCGGGTACCGGCGACAGCGCGCAGAGACCCAGACCCATCAGGACCCAGAGCCGGGCCTCCTCCTCCCCGCTCTGGGGCGGATCTCGAAGGCGGGGAACCTAACGCAGGGAGAATGAGCAGTATTTCCTCGCTCGTAAGCCCCAAGCCTGATCAGACCCCACGTGCCCTCCCCACAACTCGGTGATCCCTTCCACACGGACCGTCCGGCTTTCCCAGATCCCATCTTCGTCCTTCCCGGACCCCATCCATGCTCCATTCCTTACAGTCACAGACAGGGATCCGTTACCTGCAGAGCAGCTCGACAACCCTGCAGGTAGTCCTCCATGGTGAAGTCCTAGGGATGCCGTCGGCCCTCGCTGAGGAGAGGCTCTAGGGCGAATGCGCCCCGCCCAGAGCTCAGGGTCTAGAAGCAGGAGTCAGGAGGCGGGACTCGAACCTGCCACAAGGCGATTCGGCCGCCCACCCTGGGAGGAAGTGCGTCATCCCGACGTTACCCCCAACAGTGGAGGAGGCGAAGTTCTGCGCCCAGACTCCTGGGACGTCGTTCCGGAGGTGACAGGAGCGCAGGGCGTGCTGGGAAGTGTAGTCCAGGAGCTCTAAAATCATTGCAACAATTGGAGAATTTCCTTAGGGATTTGACACACAAATGTATATGTGTCACATAATTAACCCATTTTTGTGGCTTCTGATTTTCCTCTCAGACTGCACTAAGTATAGCATCTTAACATATACGACACCAAAAATTCAGTTGTCACTTTACATTTACAACGTGACAAAACAGTTCTCCCTCTTCGTTTTTAGAATTCTCTGTTCACCTAACTGATCTATTGCTACCACTTTTGTAGTTGTACATACAAGAAAAACATTGAAATCATCTTTGAGCTCTCTTCTTAATACCTAGTCTTGCCAACCCTTGCTGTTTCTTCCTCTAATTCTGTAGCTTTTTAAAAAAAATTTTTTTTTAACAGCTTCAGCAGATACCTTCTCATTGCTTTCTTGGACTGCTGTAACCTTGGCATTTTGTGCTCTCCTCTCCTAATTGTTCCAACTGCTCTTTCAGTCTTCAGACTTGCTTAACGCCTCATCCTGCGGCAGCCGGGTAGGTAGAGTTTGGAGGACCCTTCAGAATGGAGGTTCCAACTTCCCTTAACTGCCACTCTCCGCCCTCGCATCTTCGTCCTTCCCCTGCAAACAGGTCCCCTCCTCATCAAGTGTCCCCTCATTTATTAGCCTATCCCTCTGCTTCCTCCTGCCCCGAGCTGAAAGCTGAGAGTCAGTGACCGATGAGGTAAGATCTGTGAGCACAGGAGCCTCCCTTCTCCTGCTGTACGGCTTCTCTCCCTGCTGTGCTTTTTTCCCAGAACCAGGGGCTTCTCCCACCTCTTCTGGGAGCTACCAGATGCACAGCCCATCTCTCGTTTCATTTCTAGACTAAGAAAAATGATACAGGAAGGGCTTGGGAAGGAGCCCTGTATGGGCTCCTGAGGAACAGGAGTAGGACCTTTTAAAATATTAAATGAGTAAAAATACAAATATCATGCTCTTTGGTCCTGCTTCTGTGGATCTAGAGCACAGGTCTGTCTGGCACACACGGGGAGAAAGCCCAGATCCAACAAGCTGCTGCTGTCCAGCCTGCTCCTCCCCGCTTGAAGGGCACTTGCTCTTCCCTGTTCTCACCAGAGAGGCACAAGTGCTCCGTCCCTTCCAGCGGCAGTGGAGGGAAAAGAATGGGTCTGTTGTTTTTCTCTCCTTGTTTCTCTCTCCCTCTGTGCTGATCACCAAGCTGCTGACCAAGTAAGAAAGCCTTGATGGAAATCCTCCAGTGCGGGCCAGGCCCCTCCTCCCCCAGGGAACTTGTCCTTGACTAATTTTTCTTTGTCCGGAAGAGAGAGAAAGAGAGAGGAGAAAGAGAGAGAAAGAGAGAGAGAGGAGAGAGAGAGAAGAGAGAGAAAGGGAGGAGAGAGAGGGGAGAGAGAGAGGAGAGAGAGAGGACAGAGAGAGAGAGAGAGAGAGAGGACAGAGAGAGAGGCAAAACCACAAACTTCCTTTGAAAAGCAGTTTGTTTTCAGGGCCCGGAGCACGTGCCGGAGACTCAGAGACTCAGCTGCTCAGGAATCCTGAAGATGCTTGGAGAGGGAGCCCGGGAGCACCTGGACTGTGCCCCTGCCTGCCCTCACCCTGCTGCACTGCCCCCAGCCCTGGGGGTGAGTCCGGAAGTGGCCACAGCCCAGCCAGCCCGGCCTTCTGCTCTGAGCCTGTGACAACCTGTGTAAGCTCGGCAGTGACAGCTGGGGAGCAGGGAGCTCTGACACCTCTCGTTGTCGGCCCTCGCCCCCATAAACTGCCAGAGCTGAACCTTCCTTCTCAGTCCTGGACCTGCACCCACTTCTTTAAGGTAAAAACTTTGTTTTACCCATGTTTTCCACCTCTTCCCACACCAGCGGCTCTCCTTTTCCTCTCTGGCTCCGGCTGCGGCTCCGGCTCCAGGGAGTGGGCAGCTGGCTCTCCTCCCATCCGTGGGCTCTGGAAGTCTGGTTGGCTTGAAGGAGAATGGAAAGGACATGCTGTTGGTTCCCTCATTTCCTCCTAACCAAGTCCTTCCCCTCTTCCCTGGGAGCAAGTAGACAGCACGCTGTTTGACCTACTCTGTGGGGAAAATTGAAACCATTGGTTGCTTGAAGATCTGGGTCAGACTGGGGAGATGGGCATGGACAGTAAGGGACTTGAGGGGACAGAAGGGTCTCAGGGACGGGCTCCTTCTGGAAGCCACACACACACACCTATTTGATATCCTATTTGCATCTACTCTGGGGTGATTTCCTCCCCGGGGCATAGGGCCGGGGCTCTTTGAACTTCTCATCTGCCACCATAAGAGATTCTGAGCTGGGGGGAAAGTACAGGACTTGAGCTGAGGAAAGAGAAGGAAAAGGATGAAATTCGGCGCTTTTTTTTTTTTTTTTTTTTTGGTACCGGGGATTGAATTCGGGACTTTGTACTTACAAGGCAGGCACCGGAACCACTGAGCTAAATCCCCAGCCCTGAAATTCTGATTTCCCTGAGGTCTCCCCCCTCCCCCGCCCCTGCCCGAGTCCTCCCCCAGTCTGAAGCACTCCAGGCCTTCCCACATCTGTACTTTACAGGTGGGAACTCTCGTTACCCTCTGCCTGGTCTCCAAGGCCACAACCTCTGCCTGGCTTCTGGGGACCCCTCTCCCTGGCCCTCTCTCTCTGGGATCCCTCCAGACTGGTGTCTTTCTGTCACTTCCTCTGGCCCACTGACTTCCCAGCCCCCATTCAACTATTGATCATTTTTAGCACTAGGCAGAAAAGAAGCCCTGTATTTCTTTAAGCTTTTTAAACTTTCTCTGGTATCTGCTTCAAGGCTCTCCCCAAGTGACATGTGAAAGGGGAGGAAGAAAGGAGCAACAGAGAGAAGACAAAATGTGTAAAGCATTCAGGCAATTTTTGCTGTTCCGATTCTAAATTAATGTGTAAATGAAATGCAGCTAGCAGAGAAAAGAAAATCTTTGGAGACAGGATCTTGCTACGTAGTTCAGGCTAGCTTTGAACTCACTATGTAGCCCAGACTGGTCTCAAACTCCTGGTCATCCTCCTGCCTCAGCTTCCTGAGTGCTGGGATTATAGGATTACAGGTGTGTCTCACCTTGCCTGACTGACCCATATTACTGCAGGTTGTAAGACAGCATTATCTCAGGTGAAGAGAAGGCTAGAGAAAAGACAGGATTTCTTTCGTTGAGAAAAGAAAGTTTGCTGCTCAAACTGACCTTGAACTCACCATCTTCCTGCCTACCAAGTGCTGAGATTACAGGCCATGTATACCACACCTGGCTGAGGGAATATTTTTTTAAGCAAACCAGTAATCATTATTTTTATATTCCACATAAATAACTGACAAGAGAGCATTTCTGGCTGGGTGTGGTGGCATGTACCTGTGATCCCAACACTTGAAAGGCTGAGGCAGGAGGATTGGAGAGAGTTTGAGGCCAGCCTAGGCTACATAGCAAAATCTTATCTCAAAAAAATAGTTGGGAGGGGCCAGGAATGTAGCTCAGTGGCGCCACACCTGCCTGGCAAGCATAATGTCCTGAGTTCCATCCTCAGGCTGCAAAAAAAAAGAGAAAAAGCTGGGTTGCAGGTGCATGCCTGTAATCTCAGCATTTGGGAGGCTGAGGCAGGAGGATCTCGGCAAGTTCCGGGCCAGCCTGGGCTACATATTGAGACCACGTCTCAAAAAAAAAGAGGAAGAAGTTGAGGGTGGTTCTTTTTATTCCTCCAACCTGGAGTTACTTATCAGAACCACTCTCCAGTCCAAGTCTTTGGAACCTACATTTCTCCAGCCTGCAGGAAGCCCCTCCCAGGACCTTCCTGCTGTGGTCTGGGGTTGTGTAAGGCTCAGTGGAGCCCTTTGGGGAGGGAGACTTCCCCTTCCTCACCGGTGTCACAGCAGGAGCACAGGTCTGCCCTGCACCCCCAGCACTTTGTGACTGGGACCCTTCTCAGCTGTGGGGTGGGTGAGGAGGGGTCCCCCTCAGGGCCTCGTGTGTGCTCTGCAGTTCTGTGCAGGGAGAGGCATGACCCACCCGGGCAGCCATGGTGCAGGTTAGGCAAGTGCTCTCCCATTGAACATCCCACCCCACTTTGTGACGGGACTCCTCACTAAGTTACCAGGATGGCCTTGAGCTTTTGATCTTCCTGACAGCCTCTCAAATAGCTGAGGCCTGTGCCACCATGAGTAGCTTAACTTTTCTTTCTTGATTTCTTTCTTTCTTTTCTTTTTTTTTTTTAACAGGGTCTCACTATGTAGGAAAGGCTGGCTTCAAACTGAAAGTGATCCTCCTGCCTCAGCCTCCCGAGTGCTGGGAGTGCTGGGATAACAGGTGTGTGTCACCACACCCAGCTCCTTCTCCATTTCTATTCATGTTTCTCTTTTCCACTTTTGTTTCAGGGAAGCTGACTCCACCTGCATTCGATCCCCCAGTCCTCCCTCAAGCCTGGAAGCTCAGCCCACCCTGATCTGATCCGGCCACAGCTACTTAGTGGTGAGAGCTCAGCCTGAGCTCGGTGTTCAAGAGGGGAGAGCAGAGCTGCTCCGAGCTGGGTGTGGCTGTGTAGACCAGGGTGCCTTCCCTACCACACTGACTTACTTTCCTAGCCTTTTTTGGCTCTCTGCTTTGCAACCCAATGGTCTTGATGCACGGCGTTCTCTTTTGTGCACCCGGACTGGTCTAGGCGAAGCCCTAGGGCCGGAAACGCCGTCAGGGCTCCTTACTTGACTCCTTCCCACCATGGAACATGCTGGGCCTGAGCAGCCGGGCCCTGATCAGGTCGGAAGGGCAGAAGCCGTCACCTGGGAAAACCACGAGGTCCCCTTGGGATCCCAGGAGCAGCCTCAGAACGGGAACGCCAGAGACGCGGATGGAGAGAGAGAGCCGGGAGATCCAACTCCGCTCCCTGCCCGGGGCGGGGAGAACCTCGAGCGCCCCGTACCTGAAGCCCAAGCGTGCCCACCTGGGCCGGCCTGCGGGAAGCCACCCGAGGTGGAGATGATCGGGGCCTGCTCCGGGCCCCAGGAGCTCCCCCAGTCCCCGCGGGCCCGGAAGCCCGAGCCGGACTTCTACTGTGTGAAGTGGATCCCCTGGAAGGGGGCGCGCACGCCAGTCATCACGCAGAGCGCCAATGGCCCGTGCCCTCTGCTGGCCATCATGAACATCCTCTTCCTGCAGTGGAAGGTACCGCGCGCTGGGAGTCCTTTCTGAGCCACCGCCTCCATCCCTTCTCAGACCAGTCTAAACTTTACAGATGGTTCTCCGTCCCACTCCTCTAGCAACAGGGAACGCCTTTCGGTACCTGCTTCCGCGGGCTCCTCCACGGTGCCCTGGGAGGAAGGCAACGCCCACTCCCCTTTCCACTTCCAGGTGAAGCTGCCCCCCCAGAAGGAAGTGATCACTGCTGAGGAGCTCATGGCCCACCTAGGTGAGACAGCGCCCTGAGAGGAGATTCCCCCGGGGCTCCCCAACTCTGGAGGGCTCCCCATGTGCGGCTCCTCTGCAAGGCTGGAGAATGAAAAGCGAAGGTCAAGGTAGAAAAAAAAAGGTTAAGGGGTCAGAAGTCCTGGTTTTTGTTGTTTATGTTTGTTTTTTCAGGACTGGGGGCCAAACCTCAGGGCCTTGAGCATTCTAGGCAAGCACTCTACCAGTGAGCTACATCCTTGTCCTCTGCCCCTAGCCTCTATATGTGACCTTGGGTCACCTTTGTAAGCCCGCTTTTAGGGGGTCTGCGTTAGACCCGCCCTAAACATTTCCAGCCCTGAAAATCTCTGCTCCCGGGACTTTACTGTCACTCTTCAGGAGAAGAGGAGGCCGAGCTTTGGGCAGTTGGTGAGGGGGGGCTGACCAGGGCTCCTGTCCTGCAGGAGACTGTCTGCTGTCCATCAAGCCCCAGGAGAAGTCAGAGGGACTTCAGCTCAATTTCCAGCAGGTGAGGCCAATGGTCCTCGAACACAGGAGTTCGCAGGTTTGTAAGGGGATACTTGCTGGACCATGGAGAGAAGCCTTTTGCTGCTTCTGAATAGGGTTCCTTGAACCATAACTTTTGCAGGAAGAGCAGAAGGTGAAGTATTTCTGTCCTGATATCTGGGCATGGTAGTGGATCCTATAACCCTAGTACTCTGGGAGGCTGAAACAGGAGGATTGCAAATTCAAACTCAGCCTAGCCAAGTTAGTGAGACCCCCCCGTTAAAAAAAAAAAAAAAAGGGCCAGGAATTTAGTTCAGTGGTTTCAAAGCCTGCTATGCAAGCGCAAGGACCTGAGTTCGATCCCTGGTACCAAAAAAAAAGCTGGGTGTGGCAATGCATGCTTATAATCCTAGCACTTGGGAGGTTGAGTTTGAATCGAGCCTGGGGCACACAGTGAGTTCAGACCAGCCTGAACTATATAGTGAGACCCTGTTTCAAAAAATGAGTACATAAATGGATTTTTTTTTTTTTTTTTGTATTGGGGATCGAACTCTGGTCCTGGTGCTTTCGAAGCAGTCGGCAGAACCACTGAGCTAAATCCCTGGCCCTACATAAATAAATTTTTAAATAAAAATAAAAAATTTAAAAAAGGTCTGGGTGCCGGGCATGGTGGCACAGGCCTGTAGTCCCAGCACTTGGGAAGCAGAGGCAGGAAGATCACTGTGAGTTTGAAGCCAGCCTGGGCTACATAGTGAGACCCTATCTCAAAAAAAAAAAAAAAAGGTCTGGGGATATAAAGGAGGAATGGAATGGCTTTTAAGAGAGCCAAGGAAGAAAAGTAACATGATTATTGTTACTGTTTTAAATTCTGGGGATGGGAATGGAGCGCAGAGGGAGGAGGCTGGACCAGCGTCATTTTCTGTGCTGCCTCCAGAATGTGGACGATGCCATGATGGTACTGCCCAAGCTGGCCACGGGGCTGGATGTGAACGTGCGCTTCACGGGCGTCTCTGACTTCGAGTACACGCCCGAGTGCAGCATCTTCGACCTCCTGGGGATCCCTCTGTACCACGGCTGGCTTGTGGATCCACAGGTGAGCCCGCCCGCCCCCCCCCCCCCCCCCCCCGCAGCCTTCTACAGCTCAGGCTGTGAGGCCGGCCCGATTTGGTGAGGTGGGGTTAGAGAGGCCAGAGTTATATTGGCCACTGGCTGGGAGGGCACAGCTTGGGAGGCTAGACCTTTTGCAGAATTCCTTGACTTTTAACCTTTTTTTTTTTTGGTACCCGGGATTGAACTCGGGTCCTTGTGCTTGTGCAGCAGGCAGCAAAACCACTGAGCTAAATCCCTAGCCAACTTTTAACCTTTTTTGAGACAGTCTTCTAATACATCAGATTATGTGCAAATAGGATCTGTTCTTTAGACATCAAAAATCCAGGGGCCTTTGATCATAGCGCTGCAGTCCTTGTGGGCTTTGTTCATTTCCTTCCTTAAAATACAAAACAAAGAACACTCAATTTTTTTCGTCCCATCCACTCTACACCCCATGAAGAGTCCTGAGGCTGTGAGCGCAGTTGGGAAACTGAGTTATAACCAGCTGGTGGAGAAGATCATCACCTGCAAACACGCCAGTGACCCCAACCTCGTAACGGAAGGTGAGAGCCCTGGTCCCTCACTATCTTGCGTGAAGGGAAGGACAGCTGCTTGAGTTCACGGCTTACTGCCACCACACCCCACTTGTCCTGCTCACACTAGGTCCGAGCCTTGGGCACACTAGCCAAGCGCCTGGCCCCTGAGCTACATGCAGAGCCCCACCAAGGGGATTTCAGAAGGTGGGACTCCAGAGGGCTTCTGACAGGATTTTGGGAATATCCCTCCCATCCTGGATTCTATTTCCTTTTTTTTTTTTTGGTACCGAGGATCGAATGTGGGACCTTGTGCTTGCGAAGCAGGCGCAGGAACCACTGAGCTAAATCCCCGGCTTTCGTTTGTTTTTTGATGGTGGCACGGATTAAATCCCAGGCCTCATGCATGCTCTCCCACTGAGCCACGCTCCTGACCTCTTTCTTCCCACTCCATCCGGGGCTTTTGGATTGAAGCTGAGGTCTCTGTCTTGTGCCTTCTGGCAGGCCTGATCGCAGAGCAGTTCCTTGAGAACACTGCAGCCCAGCTGACCTACCACGGCCTGTGTGAGCTCACTGCAGCTGCCAAGGAGGGGGAACTGAGCGTCTTCTTCCGGAACAACCACTTCAGCACTATGACTAAGCACAAGGTGTGGAGGGGTTGGGGGCAGAGGGCAGAGGGCAGTCCTTTCCCCAACTTTCTCTCCCGGGTCAGTCTCAGCCAGGGTAAGATAGGTTAGTCTGTGGGCACAACTGAGCCTTAACGTCTTTCAGTTTCCCATGACAAATGCTGATTTCTCATTCACGCCGCATTCCCCCACAGCTTGGTACCATTCTGTCCCACACGCCATCTTCACTCTGGGACCCAGGCTGACAAAGAGCCATTATCTGGGACATGTGGGGAGAGAAAGCCAGTCACTATGCGTTCACACTTGGTGCTTCGGCCTGGAAATGACACCTGTCATTTCTGCTCACCCTGCCCTTAGTGGGACAGGAAAGTGTAACCCTCTCCCAGAAAGGAGAAGCAGAACTTCTGAAGAACACTGCAGTCTTCCAGAGTTAGAAATCGCCAGAGCTCTCTAGGAACTTGGTAGAGGAGGGAGAGGGCTCTGGTTCTCAAGGGTTTATCCCCATCGCCATCGAGCGGCCCAGAGAACCAGGGAGTGTAAGCAGGGTCTCAGGGGCACCTCAGCCCGAGGACTCCACTCCGGCCAAGATGACACCACACTGTCACCCACCTGGCTCTGCTCTCGGCGGCCTTCCTCTCTCCCCATGGTCACACACATCTGTGAACGGACACACGTTCCAGCCAGCACGCCAGTTGGTTCAGAGGTCTCTAGCTGTGTCTCAGATGACCGAGGGCACTAAGCCGCCCACATCACCTGTCCCACTGATGGGCTCTGTCCTTTTCTTTGCAGAGTCACTTGTACCTGCTGGTCACAGACCAGGGTTTTCTACAGGAGGAGCAGGTGGTGTGGGAGAGCCTGCACAATGTGGATGGGGACAGCTGCTTCTGTGACTCCGACTTCCACCTCAGCCATTCCCTGGGCAAGGCGCCTGGAGGAGAAGTTGGGAAGAGCTCCCCAGAGGAGCAGCTGCAGGTCGACCAGGTGTGTGTGGGCTCTGGGGAAGGCGCAGAGAGCTCGCTGGCCTCAGAGCGTGGGGCCATAAGTGAGCTGCATGCACTTTATCATTTGGGGGCCATGACAGCTGACGTCCATGCTCCTGCACGTCCTGTTCCCTGTGGACCATCTCCTTCCTTGGTTTGTATTTTCTGGCACCACACAGACTACACTGGCTCTGTTTTGCTCTGAGGGAGAAGGAACTGGAGAATTTGAAGGACAATCTGGTTTGGAAACCTAGCCTGAATCTCAGTCCCCCAGACCCTGTTCACCTCACCTCGTAACTCTGTTTTTGTTTTTTTGAGACAGGGTCTCACTATGTAGCCCAGGCTGGGCTCAAACTTGTGGAGATCCTCCTGCCTCAGCCTCCCAAGTGCTGGGGTTATAATTGTCACCCAGTTTCACCTTGTTAATTCTCATTCTTTCCAGGATTACCTGATTGCCTTGTCCCTGCAGCAGCAGCAGCAGCCACAAGGTGCGCTGGGCCTTACTGACCTGGAGCTGGCCCAGCAACTTCAGCAGGAGGAGTATCAACAGCAGCAAGCAGAACAGGAGCAGCCTGGGCAGGCTCGAGCCCCATTGCCCCAGGTGAGTCCAGCGCTCCTCCCTCTGCAGGCCCCGCTCCTGCCTGACCTCCCTGGCACCCCCTCCTAGCCTTCTTTCCCCACTGTCCCTGATCCTGACCCTCTCTAGAATCTTGTGCCTTTCCAAAGGTGTTGGGTGACCACCAGTTAAATCCCATACAGGGAAGAGGGGCCACATCTGGACGGCCAGCCAGGGAGTGGCATCAGAGGCCGAAGCACCAGTCCGACTGCATTCTGCTGTAGCCCTCGGCTCCGGCTCCGGTTCCGAGGTTGTGAGTGGTTTGTTTGCTCCCCCACCTCGGCCCCTGAGACACAGGGTAACTTATTCATGGACTTGGGGTCAGGGCAGGCAAGGACAGACTCAGCAACACCCTTGCTGCCCTCGTGTGCTGCTGCCTTCTCTTCCTCCCATCCAGGCATGGGTGGGGTGAAGATTTCTAGTTTCCAGTTCCCTTTCCCGGAACGGTGCGATCTCTCCTACTTCTCCTTCCCTTTTTGGCCTGCCTGGGGGCTCCTGGTTACTCAGCAGGCCTCTTTCCATTTGTTTCAGGGTTTGATTTGGATTTCTATCTCTATTATTTGTAATAGCTGCCTAGGGTTTGGAAATAAAACTTCTTTCCTGAGATCTGTTGTTTGCTTTACCCTGTAGTGGTAGGGTTAGGTATTTGACCCAATGGAGGAATGCAGAAAGGGGGAGGAGGGGAGAGGCAGGAGGTTGCCTGTCATTTCTAATCAAGCCAGCAGGGAGAACCTTGTTTCTATTTTACGTTTCTGTGTTTTGATTTGTTTTTGTTTTTGAGAGGGTCTCACTATGTAGCCCAGACTGGCCTAAAGTTCTAGGCGATCCTCCTGCCTCAGCCTCCTGAGTGCTGGTATTACAGTCATGCACCACCATGCCCAGCTTCTTTTGTGTGTATATATATGTATATATATTTTTGGGGCGGGGGGGGGGTACCCAGGATTGAACTTGGGTCCTTGCACTTGTGAGGCAGGTGGCAGAACCACTGAGCTAAATCCCTGGCCCTTTTGTTTATATTTTTGATAGGTGTTCTATGGGAAATCCTGCTTCAGAGGTGGGTTTCCACATCCTTCAGTGGACAGATGAATTGGGCAAGTTACTGAGATTTCCCAGGTTGGAGAGGGTTGTTTGTTCCCAGTTCCCACAGAAAGTCTTTTGCTACCTCTGACCATTTCTGACCTTGTTCTTCAGTGATTTTGCCTGAAATTTCCTGAGGAAGAGAGGGCAATGAGGAGGGGGAGTCCCCGGGGGCAGAGCGTGTTGGAAACTATAGCACTGGGCAGATCCAGGATTCCTGTTGGCCAGCCAAGTGCACGTTGAAGGTGCACCAAGTTGAAGGCTTCTTCCTGGTTCATGTCCTGTTCCACCCAAACTTCAAATTAGGGAACACAAACAACAGTACTGAGATTTGCCAAAAGAATTCAAGTACCTCAGTGAGGTTCTGGCCAGGGTCCGAGAGGATGAGGAGGACAGAAACTATCAAAGATGTCCTCAAAGATGTCCCATTACCGCACACCCAAGATGAGCAAGAGAACTCAGGTGCAGACAGTATTCTGACATGAGGGGAGCTGAGGGGTTTAAAAGACAGGTGGTGCTGCAGGCAAGGTTCTGCTCGGACGCCAGACTGATCCTGCAGGCCCACCCAAACAGGGACCCAGCTTCATAAATGTCCCGTGAGGTGGACGGCAGGGAGGTCTCAAAGGTCTTCAGCTCTGCACAGGGCCAGCAGGGCCGGGCGGCAGTCTCCCTTCACGGCACGCTGCAGACAGGAGCCGGTGTTAGTGAGACCACAGTGCCTCGGCCCAGCATCCAGCATCTGACTGACTCCTTTCTTACATTGCTGCACAACTTATCAGGGCAGGCCCCTCCCTGGGGCTCAGATAGCCAAATCAGCCTCCTCAGGAGCTCTCAGGCCAAGAATATGCTTGGGTGGGCCGGGATGGGTGGGGACGGGAGGACTGAAACTGTGCTCCAGGCCAAGGCTGGGCCAAGTCTCACCTGGAGAGAAGAGTAGAGGGACTCCCCAAATTTCTTCTTGAACTCAGCCCGGATGCTTAGAAGGTCAGTCTCATTGCGGGAGACGAGGATGCGCATCAGGACTTGGTAATTGGGCTCAGTTTCCTGGTGGAGAAAGGAGGACATGGAGGGAATATTTAGACAGTAAGACTTTCACATGAGTCACAGGGAGGTTTGGTGTAGGAAGTGGAGGTGCGGTGGGGCCAAGGGAAAAGAGAAGAAAGTATACATATTATTGCTGGGCAAAAGTTTTGTCCTTCCATCCTCCTAAGATGGTACAGCAGGAAAGGTCAGTCTCTGAAGGGGAGTTTGAATATTTTTCTTGTGTCTTCCTTCATCCTGCCACTGTGTATGGCTTCTTTCCCCCAGAGCTGAGTGCTGAGAGGCTGAGGCAGGAGGATCACAAGTTCAAGCCTAGTTTGGGCATTTAGTGACTTAGCAAGACCCTGTCTCAAAAAAGGGTGGGGAGGGGACTAGGGATACAGTTCATCAGTACAGCACATGCTCTGCATGCTTGAGCCCTGGCCTGGGTTCAGTCCCCACCACCAAAAAAGAATAGAAAGTGATATTAAAACAGGATTCTCTAGGGCTGGGGATTTAGCTCAGTGGTTCCAGCACCTGCCACGCAAGCACAAGGTCCCAAGTTTGATCCCTGGTACCAACCCCCCCCCCCCAACCCAGGATGCTCTAAGCTGGGTACAGTGGTGTTTGCCTGTAATCCAGGCTATTTGGTTTACTTTGGGGTTTTTTTGAGACAGGGTCTCACTTTGTAGCCCAGGCTGGTCTGGAACTCTTGGTGATCCTCCTGCCTCAGGCTCCCAAATGCCAGGATCATAGGCATGCACCACCATGCCCGGCAATCCTAGCTATTGTGCCAGAGGCAGGAGGATCACAAGTTTGAGGCTAGCCTGGACAACTTAGTGAGTCCCTGTGAATGAAAAAAATAAAAAGGACTGGGGGTGTAGTTTAGCACAAAGGCCCTGGTTCAATCCCCAGTACCACAAAATAAAGTTAAAAAGTACAGCAGTATTTGAAAAATTTTTTTCTTTCTCTCTCTCTCTTTTTTTTGATGCTGGAGATTGAACTTAGGGACTCACACATGCTGGGCAAGTGCTCTACCACTCATCTACCTCCCCAGCCAATTTTTCCTTTTAAAAATACTCAGGAAAGACTGGAGATGTGGCTTAGTGGCACAGCACCTGCCTAGCAAGCACAAAGTGCTGAGTTCAGTCTCTAGTATGGGGTTGGGGGAGGATTCAAGAAAAGGAGCCTGTATTATTTTGTGACTCTTACTTCTAGGATAAATCCAGCATTTACATCCAAAAATATAGCCCTAGGGCCAGGGATTTAGCTCAGTGGTTTCACTGCCTGCTGCGCAAGCGCAAGGACCCAAGTTTGATCCCCGTACCAAAAAAACCACCACCATCACCACCAACAACAAAAAACCCCCCAAAATATAGCCCTATAATGGAATTACACTCTAAAATCATTTACTGCTGACAGTTTGATTTTGTGAGTGTGTAGTGCTGGGGATTGAACATTTCCTATGACATTCCCCATGCTAGGCAAATGTTCTGTTACTGAGCTACACCCCCAGCCCATAAGTTTTTTGTTTTTATTTTTACAGTAATGGGTATTTACCCAGGGGCACTCTACCACTGAGCAATACCACCCAACCCTTATTTTTAATTTTATTTTGCTTTTTCCTCCCTTCATTTTTTTTTTTTTTTGGTACTGGGGATTGAACTTGGGTCCTTGCGCTTGCACAGCAGGCAGTGAAACCACTGAGCTAAATCCCCAGCCCTTTATTTTGCTTTTTAAAAAAATTTTTATTTATTTTTTGAGACAGGGCCTCACTATGCAATGCAGGCTGGCCTTGAACTCACTATGTAGCCCAGGGTGGCCTCAAACTCACATCCACCTGCCATTCAGATCCACCTGCCTCAAGCTCTCCAGTGCTGAGATTCCAGGCATGCATGACCGCACCCAGCCTTCAAATTTGTTTATTTTTTTCAAATTTGTTTTTATGACGAGTTTAGACAGATAACTATACCTCTTCAAATGCATCTTAGGGTTGACTCATTACAATAATCCAGGCTTTCTTGATCAAAAAGAATCTAGAGACACTGGAAAACTATAATTTAGGGAAGAAAAAAAGAGAAGTAGATTTCCAGGAATTGGGAAGGAACTGATAGAAAAATTAAAAGCTGCAGAGAAGCTTGAGCGACAGACCACAGAACAGAGAAGGAAACAAAGCAGCCTCTTGAAGGCTCTCGCTCATCAGGAGGGAAGTCCCACTCTGCAGAGGGAAGGTGAGCACTGGGGGCTCTGGGAGAGATGGTGGCAGTGGACTGGGCTTGCCACACAGGCTCCAAGGGGAACCCATGGTCTACAGGGACAGTGCTGGGTTTTACTCTGAGGGGACTCCCTCCACACAGGGGGCAACAGCTAGGCAGGGATCCCAGTACAGGTGCCCACCATGTTGCCAGAGTGCTTGGCAGGACACCATTCCCAGAAAGGTTGATTGTTTGAATGTGAGACTCAGAACAGCTGAGGACAGCTTCACTTCAGGGTTCACCATGTTACCCTCCCACAGTGACTGGGTGAGAGGCAGACACGGGAGACAGTGCTGGACAGGGAGCAGACTGAAAAGAGACTCCCTGAGGGGTTTGAGTGCAGGCCAAGGAGATGAGGCCAGACCTCTGCAGTGGGAGCCCAGGCCCAGCTTGAGTTGTGCAGGGTCTGAAGGTGCCAGCACTGAGTGCTTGAGCCCTTGCCCTGCTGCCTTCATCTAGCACAGATTTGGGATCTGATTGCTTTCCTACCTGCTGGTGCAAGCAGGGACCCCTCTTTCTTGGCTTGGACATTGCCACAGCCTGGGATAAACAGGCAAAACTATGGGCTATAAAGGCTAGGCAGAGAAAACTGACTTGCTGTACTCCAAAACTGTGGCTCCAGAAGAAAACCACTCATTCAAAAGTGCAGAGAATTTCTAGTTCTCATTTGTTTTCTTCTGTTACCTTTCCCAATTTTGTAAAAATCCTTCTACTTTTTAATAAGGTCCTTTGTCTCACTTCTTGATCCTCCCTTTCAATTACAGTTCAATTACTGTTGAATTCCTTTCTATCATTAGTGGAGATACAGTTTTGCACTTAGTACAGATTTGCTATATGTCAATATCTGGGTTGTTTTGGGCTGGGTGTGGTGGTGCATGCCTGTAATCCCAGCACTCCAGGAAGCTGAAGCAGGGGGATCACCTTGAGTTTAAGGGCACCCTCGGCTACATAGTGAGTTCAAGGCCAGCCTGCACTGCATAGTGAGACCCTGTCTCCAAAAAAACCAACAAAAAACTGGGTTGTCTTAGTGTTTGTACTAGAATTGTGGATTTTTTGTACTAGAATTGTGGATTTCTTTCTATAGTTAAGGGTGGTACATTATTGGACCTTATGGTATGTCAATATTTGATTTGTGTTGGATGATGGTATTGTTGCTGATTTGCTTGGTATTCTCAGGGTCACATAGTTGTTGCTATTAATGAGTTTTCACTATGCTAACACCTGGGTTACCTTCGTGACATTAACTACACTGCAGTCTATTCCTGGACAACTGGGTGTTGGGCAATTGCAGTGCATCGCCCCCTCCCAGATGAACAGAGGTGGTCAGACACAGGCAAAGGACTATGGTTAGCCCTGCCCAGAGTGCATCACTCACAAGCAGACTAAAAGAGATCTGGATACCAGCGATTGCCTGTAAACCTAAGCACAAAACAAACTGAACAAAAAACAATAGAAATACACTGTAAGAAGACAAGGTGACAGACTGCCTTCAGAAACCCCCAACTCCCCCAGAGATGACCTGGGGGCATCAAGGAAGAGGAAAGCAAAAGCCAAACACCCAAATTATTTGGTAAGATAGGCCCGGTGTGGTGTCACACGCCTGTGATCCTAGCACCCCAGAAAGCTGAGGCAGGGGGATCCCTGAGAGTTCAAGGTGAGCCTGGGGTACACAGGGAGACTCTGTCTCAAAAAATAAATAAAAGATAACAGGAGATTAAAAAGCAGATCAAATAAGTGCTCAGCAGGATCACAGGAGATAGGCTGTCCTAAGGACAGCCCACCTGGCTTTCTTCAAGGTGTACTTTTATCTTGCTTTTCCCTCTTTTACTCAGCCCAAGCTCACACTACTGAGCCAGTTTCTCCCTCACACTTCACTTTCACTTTTTCAAAGAAACTTGGCCACTGCTTTTTGCTCATTTTGTTCTAGTCTTTGTTTGAGATGAGAAGAACCTGGAATCCAACTCCAGGAGAGGTGAGCAACCCGAAACCTGATAACGTTTATTTGGCGAGCCACTATTACAAGGAGCTACCCAATTACATTTGGTGTAGCCGACCAGGAATAAAGTTCAGGTTCGGAGACCAAGGCCCCACGAGCCACCGCCACCTCGTGGATTTCACTGACTTTCCCCTGGGCTGTGTTCTTGATGAGTGGAACAGGTTTGATCCAGACAGTCTAAACTAGGAACGGCTCATCTACATTTCAATGCAGTCTGGCTTCAGGGCAAACTGGGAAGTGGTGAGAGACACAGAATGTAGACTGAGACTATTCCTGTTACAATGTTTCTGTTTAAAATGAAACCCCTTTAAAAAAGATCATAGCAGATATAACTAAACAGATAATGGAAGTATTAAACAAAAGGATCCTAGAGTTTACAGAAAATATTAATAAAAAGCCAGCTGAGCTGGGCGTGGTGGTACACACCTGTCATCCCAGTACTCAGGAGGCTGAAGCAGGAGGATCTCTGCAAGTTTGAGTCCACCCTAGGCTACATAATTCAAACCCAGCCTGAACTACATAGCATGGCCTGTTTTTTTAAAAAGAAAGAAAGGTTAAAGTATTCATGGTGATACAGGCCTCACCTATTTGAGAGGCTAAGTTAAGAAGATCAAAAGTTCAAGGCCAGGGCCGGGGATTTAGCTCAGTGGTTTCACTGCCTGCCTTGCTAGCACAAGGTTCTGAGTTCGATCCCCTGTACCAAAAAAAAAAAAAAAAAGAAGAGTAGGAGCTGATTAGCAGCTACATGAATTTTCTCGGACTCCCTGGGCCCCCACACACCTTCCCTGCGATATTATCCCCCCACCCCAGGTATCTGGTGGGGACCCTGGAACTGCTGGTGGCTGAAAATTATCTGCTCGTTCACTTGAGCGGAGGCACAAGCAGGGCCCAGGTGCCGCCTCTGGGCTGGATCCGCCAGTGTTACCGCACCCTGGACCGGCGGTGAGGCCTCGCTGCAGCTCGCTTCCTTTCCTTTCCATTCTGTGCTCCGTCTTCCGGTCCTTCCCTCTTCCCGTTCGTTCGTCCCTTCACCCTCTCTCTTTCCAAGCTGCTCTTGTCTTCCGCCCTCCCCTCGCTTGAAGTCCTGAAATCGTGGTTTCTTCTGTTCTCGTTTTTATTCGGATGAGTCCGTGTTGGTGGTACTTAGTGAGTACTGGTGGCGTGGGGGGTGGCACCTGACACATCTTAATTCTCTGTCCCCTCCTCCTTCCCCCTGAAATCGCACTTTCAAGTCTTTCTTTTTGGTGCTGGCACCAAAAAAAAAAAAAGTACCAATAAATGTTTTGCTAAAAAAAAAAAAATCCTTTCTCTGCCAGAGAAGATCTGCAGACATGAGATTGCAATTTCCTCAGGAAAAGTGAAATAGATGATAATGAAGATTCAAAGGAAAGTTCAGGAAGAAATTCTCTCTACACAGATGGGTTTTCCCAACTTGGGAACAGGAAAAGAATTGCAGTCACTACTCTGAACTTTGAAAAGCCCCATAGGCTCATATTAAGGAAATGGAGTCCCATGATGAATATATTAAGAAAGAGGGCTGGGGATTTAGCTCAGTGGTTCTGCCGCCTGCCTCGAAAGCACAAGGTCCCAAGTTTGATCCCCAAAAAAGAAACACAACTCATCCAATGGACAGGCTAGTAGAAGAGAGGCAGCCTGCCCTCCATGAGCCCTGCCGGCCAGCACTGTGGGCCCAAGCACTCTTCATTCTTTTTCTTTTTTTGAGACAGGGTCTTGCTATGTAGCCCTGGCTTGCCTCAAACTCACAGCAATCCTCCTGCCTCAGCCTCCTGAGTGCTGGGATTACAGGCACATGCCACCACACCCAGCCAGCACTCTGCTTTCTCTGCTAAAATCCAGGCCAGGTTTTCAGCTGCTAGCACAAACAACAAGCATAAGCATCCCCTGACCAAGACTCCAGCCTGAAAGTCTCCACATGTGACTGCATCTGGGAACACCCAAAGGCCCCATGGGAGACCCCGGCGGAGGGTACTCCTGCCGCTGGCCCTGCCCTGA
The DNA here is from genome assembly GCF_053883595.1 of Heterocephalus glaber. Taxonomy (NCBI): domain Eukaryota; kingdom Metazoa; phylum Chordata; class Mammalia; order Rodentia; family Bathyergidae; genus Heterocephalus; species Heterocephalus glaber. Next base: position 57,367,149 of record NW_028258296.1, on the reverse strand, counting down.
GCTGACAACTTCGACACGCAGACCCCATCTCAAGGAGGAAACCCGCTGTCTGATCTCAGAGCAAGCTGTGGCCTCCCCTGAGCTGAAAGCCTGGTGGCCATCAGAAGGAAACGTCCTCCGAATGAACAGGTGAAGCAGTCAGCGTCCATGAGGAACCCGGGCAGGAGGATGATGGGAGAAACGGGCAGGAGTGGAAGAAGACAGCCAAAGTTTTCAGAGCTTGAAGTGGCTTCATTATGGTTACAGAAGAATAATTTTTGTAAATGTTACTTCATTCTGAACTAGTTTTCCTTTTGTAAATATCTTGACACTGTCCTCCCCATTTTTTTTTTTTTTTTTTTTTGGTACCGGGGATTGAACTCAGGTCCTTGTGCTTGGGTAGCAGATGGCGAAACCACTGAGCTAAACCCCTGGCCCATGTCCTCCCCATTTTAATCAAAAGACCTTTTTTTTTGGTACTGGGGATTGAACTCAGGACCTTGTGCTTGCGAGGCAGGCAATGGAACCACTGAGCTAAATCCCTGGCCGGCCAAGGCTGGATTTGAATTCTCCTGCCTCAGCCTCCTGTGTAGCTAGGATTACACGTCTACAGGCTGGTTTTTTTGTTTGTTTGTTTGTTTTAATTAGGCTGTCTTCTGTCAACAAGGCATGATGGTTCTCACGGGGATCTAGTTTGTGGAGCAGAATGACTGGACTCCTTTGGTGGAATTACTCACACTGAGGCTGCTGCTGACCAGTGGGGAAGGGGTCCCCAGGCGCTGAGCTAGCAGACCAAGTGACACAGCTGGAGAGCGCCCTCAGTCCTCAGTTAAGGGCTCCTTAGTGAGACTGCATCACTTACTAGCTGTGTGATTGGGCAAGGCCCTCCCTCAACCTTTCTGCCCTTCAGTGCTTAGCCATAAACCCAAGATGGGTGTGGCCATGATGGTCGGATGACATGTGTGATACACTCGGGATAATCCCTTTCACATAATAAGCACCCGAGAAATGCAGCTCCTGTCATTATTCTTCTAGTGTTGTCACTGCTGTCTACAACTGATAACAAAGAATGTACTTATTTTTTTTCCAGCCCTGGGGATTAAACCCAGGGCCTTCCACACTGAGGTACACCCTCAGCCTATTTTTTTATTTTTCATTTTGAGACAGGCCCTCGCTAAACCACTAAATAGCATAGGCTGGGTTTGAACTTTCGGTCTTCCTGCCTCACCCTCAAAGTACACGTGAGATTGTCCACCCGGAAACTCCTCCCTTGCCCAGGAAGAGCTGCCTCTGGTTCCAAAGGGAGGAGAAGGGAGAAGCTCCTCACCTGCAGGGCCCGGTGAAGTTTGTCAGCAAAGTACAGCGGTGTATTCCTGACCACTGAGGCTGGAAGCGAAGGGAAGCATGGAGGGAGGGCAAGGGTTAGGCCTCAGCTCTCCATCCCTGGGAGACCCCGCCGCTGCCTCGGTGGGCCCCTACCTAGGCTGAGCAGGGCCACCTGGGCATCTCCATGGAAACGGTCTCGCACAGCCTCCTCCAGCGCTCGCCCTGTGCGCCACTGGTAGAGATCACACACTTCGGGGTATCAGAAGGAGCAGTTGACGGTGGGGCGGAAGTATGGGTCACAGAGGCCTTCTCTCCCTCCCGCCTCCCTCAGCCACTCATTAGAGCAAGCGGGGAGACACACAGGCCCGTGCGTACCTCGAAGGAGGTGCTCAGGATTGCGCTGGGTGAAGATCGGGACCCACGGGCCTTCCACTTGCCGTAGTGCCTGGGGTGGAGGAAGGAGCCAGCCATGCTTTCCTGTCCCCAGAATCCGTCATGGTGAAATGAGATCAAGGGTGGAAAAGGTGGTTTTGTATGTGTGCGTGTGTGCGTGTGCATGTGTAAAGCTCGCATGCGTATGTATGTATTCCGTATTTATGCAAGAACCAGGCTGAGATAACCAGCTCTGCCCTCACAACTCTCTCCCCTGATTTGGAAAACTCCAGGGTCTGGGCGGCCTCCCAGGAGAGCAGACTTTGCTGAGGAGCTCCTGGGAGTTCAGGAGACAGAGACAGGCGACTGCCGTGCCCTGGGCCATGCCTCCCGGGGCAGCAGCGCTCCCCGAAGGACCTGGGTACACAGATGGGCCGAGGGAGGGTATCTTCTGTGCCGTCCTGCCAAGGCCTGGGTACCCGGCTCACCTGGACGTCCTGCTCTGCCAGATTGTAGTCAATGATCCCAGAGTAGCTGTCACGGCCTCCCTAAAAGGAGAAACTTCTCAGGAGGACTTTATTTATTTATTCTAGTGTTACTGGGGATTGCACCCAGGGCCTCTGCACCGAGCTACAACTCCAGGCCTTTTTAATTTTTTTAAGACAGGGTCTCTAAGTTGCTAAGTTACCCAGAGTGGCCTCAAACTTGTGATCCTTCTGCCTCAGCCTCCCAAAATGTTGGGATTACAGGCATGTACCATCGAGGGACAGTTTTTTATCCCCAGACCTGGGCTTCCCAAAGCCCCCTCATTTATCAAATGCCAGCAATGCTTCTGCTTCGCCCATGTCCTTCTCTGGGGGCCAGTCCTCCTCACCTTGGCCAGGGCCAGGAGCAGGTCCTGCAAGATGCTGCTGGTCTCAGACTTGATGTCCTCCTCAGCGTCCACCTGGAAACCTGGGTGGGGCCGGGAGCTCTCTGACTCCTCCTGGTCATCCCAGTGTGGACCCCCCCAGGGTCTGTCAATGGCCTGATCACTGTGTCCTACCAGGCCTGTCTCCTGCTCAGAGTAGCTGGGTGGCTGCCTATCCCCAGAGGTGAGGCCCAAATGTCGCCAGGCCCTGAGAACATCTCTCAGCCGGAGGCACCATGCCACCAGGCAGGAGCCAGCCACTGTCGGAGGCCAGCAGTGGAGCAGAAAGGGAAAATGAGACGGCTAGGGCCCGGCCCTGCAGAGAGGGCTGGTGAGGAAGACCACAGGTGTGCAAGGGAAGATAGGGAAGGGAGAAAAGGAAGGGAAAGGAGGAAAACGTGAAGGTGCAGCTCAGTAACAGCATGCTTCTCTAGCAAGTTCTAAGGCCCTGGCTTCCATCCCCACCACAACAAACGAAGGAACAAGGCAGGGAGAGAGGGGAGAGAGGCGAGGACCTCGGCTGAGGAGCCCTCAGAGGAAAAGGGAGGAGCTGAGATGAAGGTGAGACAAAGCTGGTTACAAATTAGGGGGAGGCAGGTGGCAGCCAGCCCACCAGCCAGGGCCAGACAGTGGTGCCCAGAGTGCCCAGCGACGACAGCAAGGGTTTGGGAGGTGACACTGGCACCTTCGGGGCTCAATGCTGTCATTACTTTGCAGTCTGTCCTGGAGCCCCGGACGAATCACTGTTTCTCATTCTTTAATGATCACATGTGGGTTTTGCCCTGGGAAGACAGGCATGGAGGGGGACTGGAAGGGAAGAAAATTTGGCCAGTCCAGGTCCCAGATGGCTGTGTCCAGGGAGTGTGGAAGGGGCCTCTGCAGCCCGGGGGACCCCACCCATATTCTTACTGTGTTTGTAGGCTGCCAGGCACTCCTGCAGCTGTGGCGGGGCTCGGGTGGCAAGAATTTCCACGGCCACATCCTCAGCAGAGCCTGAGCCCTACGGGAAACCAGGAGCCACTCTGAGGCTGGGCTATGTCCTCAGGGAGGCTGAGGGGCAGACAGCAGGCATGGCTGCTTCCCCCAAGGCCTCGGTCGGAGGAGCCCTCTTCTTCCGGGTGTCCTCAATTCCCAGACACTAGCAGTGTGCTCCCCCGCCCCCCAACTGCCCGCCCTCGAGTACCTTCAAGGCCTTCCTCAATTCCTGGGCGTCAGACTGGGCCAAAGGCTGCAGCAGAGCCACCACGATCCACTCCAGGTTTCCAGAGAGGGCCACCCGCAGGGACTTCAGCAGGTCCTAGGATAAAGTGTCCCCATGGCAGAGGCATGAGGACCCCCGGGGTCAGGGCTTCCGGAAGTGCAGAGGGTTTGGGAAGATTTGGCTGGTTTTTCAGGTCATCTTAGTTGTGGGCAGGGCTTGGCCTGGGCTGCTCACACTGCACCCCAAGTCCTGCCGGGGGTCTGGTCTGACTCACCTGCTGGGTGCGCTCCCGGAAGGCCTGGGAAATGAGCTGCCGTTGCTCTCTGCTTCGATTCGTGAGCACCTCCAGGATGGCACCCTGGTCCACGCCTGAGCGAGGGGATGGCGGGGCTGGGACCAGGGGCTCCACGGGGCTGGGACCCCCCCACCCTACTCCGTGGGGGAGACAACAGGGTCTAGGGGAGGGCTGGGAAGGGAAGGAGCTGGGGGTTACCTCACCCCATTTACATTTTATCTAAAAAGAAGATGCAAATAAAATGTCAAAGCAGCATTCAAATCTGACACCTGTTTAGGCAAAGGGCTCCAGGTGTGATGGTTAAAAAAAAGCCTTTTAGGGATTGGCTAACATGGCTTAGAATCTCCGTTCTTTTTGTTTTGTTTTTCTGTTTGTTTTTGAGACAGGGTCTCACTATGTAGTTCAGGGTAGCTTGAACTCACTGTGTAGCCCAGGCTGGCACTGGACATGTGATCCTCCAGCCTCAGCCTCCCGAGTGCTGCTGGGATTACAGGTGTGCCCCACCATGCCTGACTCTAGAATCTCGGTTCTAAACTGGACACAGTGGTGCATACCTGTAATCACAGTACTGTGGGAGGCTGAGGCAGGAGGATTACAGTTTTGATTCTGCTTTTTTTTTTTGGTACCGGGGATTGAACTCAGGTCTTTATGCTTGCCAACAAGCGGCAGAAGCACCGAGCTAAATCCCCAGCGGGAGGAGGATTACAATTTTGAGCCCAGCCTAGGCAATTTAGCAAGAACTTGTCTCAAAAAAAGTAAAAGGGGTTGGGATGTAGCTTAGTGCAGTAGCTATGGGCTCAATCCCGAGCACCATCCCCTGCCTCCTCCATTTTTTTTTTTTTTTTTGGGTACTGGGGATCAAACTCGGGTCCTTGTGCCTTCAAAGCAGGTGGCGAAACCACTGAGCTAAATCCCCGGCCCTTCCTCCATTTTTTTTTGATTGGCTAACTTGGTTTAGAATTCCAGTTCTGAGGGCTGGGGAATTTAGCTCAGTGATTCTGCTTCCTGCCTTGCAGGTGCAAGGACCTGAATTCGATCCTCAATACCAAAAAAAAAAAAGAATTCTAATTCTTGAATTCCAAGGTATGCCTGCCTGTAATCCCAGCTCTCTGGGAGGCTGCTACTGGAAGATCACAGTATGAGCCCAGCCTGATCAGGTTAGTGACTGGATGAGACCCTGTTTCAAAATTAAAAATAAAAGGGCCGGGGATTTAGCTCAGTGGTACCGCTGCCTGCCTCACAAGCGCAAGGACCTGAGTTTGATCACCTTTACCAAAAATTAAAAATGGCTGGGGATGTAATTCAGTGCAAAGGCTCTAGGTTCAATTCCCAGTGCAAAAAAAAGAATCCCAGTTGTGCTACTGAGTGGCCTTGGGCAAGCCTGTTAAGCGTCTTAACCTCCCTGAGGCCCAGATTCCTCATCTGTAAGGTGGGAATAATAAGCTCACAGGGTCACAGGGTCAGGGGCCTGTTGTGAGGACCGATGAGAGGTTGGGAGGGTGGGATGCTCCTATGGTGCTTGACTTGCAGGGATTAGGCTGTTTCACAAACAGCTGAGAGTGGCAGCATGTCCCTCCTGGCTTCCGACAGGCACAGCCCAGCTCGAGGGAAGGGGCTCACCTCGGCCTGTGATGGCTCTCAGGAGCCTCTGCACATCCTTGTCCACACTGAAGCTCAGGAAGGTCCTGAGAGTGCCCAGCGTGCCCCAAGCTGCAGGCTGTAAGGGCAGGGCGATTAGGAGGGGCCTTCCCTGCCCTCCCAGTGCCCGGCCAGCCCCTCCCCCTTTCCTATTCTCCCACCATCTCAGCCTCTGAGGAGATGCATTAAAAAGGACTCCTAGCTGGGGGCTGTGGCACATGCCTATAATCCCAGGTACTTGGGAGGCTGAGGCAGGAGGGTCTGGAGTTTTGAGGGCAACCTGGGCAACATAGTGAGGCCCAGTCTCTAAAAACAAAATCAAAATCCTCCCCCTAAACCAGATTCCTAAAGTCCTAGCAGCTCCTACCTTGTTGACAAGGCCCAGGTGGCTGAGGATTTCCTGGGTCAGTGACGGGCCCATCTCTCCACTGCTCACAGACATGGTACAAGCTGGCTTAGGGAAGGAAGGCAAGAGGAGGTGGCACGGCCCAGGCAGGCCTCCGAGGTTCCTCAGCACTGGCGCCTGGACTCCCACTGCTGATTCCTTTCCCTTGCTGCAGACAAAGACGGGGCGGGGGTGGGGGGGGATATTAACCTGTTAGTGGTTTGGGAACATGAACCAGAGGGCAAGAGCTAGGGCTTGGGGAGGGGGAAGGGAAGGGGGAGGGGGAAGGAAAGACCCCCTCCCTCCCCACCCCTCCTTTAGGAAGAAAGGGTTGACCAGAGAGGCTGTGGACAGCACCAACCACACCCTCCCTAACTCCAAATTGGACCCAAGGCTCCTCAACCCTTGGCCCGGAGATGCCCACTCTGGAGGGATCCTCCTGGGCAGGTGGGATCCTCCTGGGCAGGCGGGGTGCTGAGGTACCGCAGCCGAGCCAAGGCAGCCCCAAGCCCTGCCCGCAGGCGCACCTGCCGTCGCCTTCCCCGGCTGCTCCTGTGTCAGCAGCTGCGAGGTCTGAGCCAATGTGAATCCGTGTCCTTGTGGGACACAGGAACCTGGACAGGAGAGTAACCTCGAGGCCCCTCCCAGCCGCGCCCCCAGGTCTGGCTCCCTTGCTCCCCGCGGTGTCCTGCCCGCCGCCTCCCGCGTGGGCCCAGCTCCTGGAGGGCCTGGCAGCGAGCGCGGGCGTGGGCAGCGCAGGCCCGGCAGGCCCGGCAGCCGGTCGGTGGTCTCTGCTGAAGGCCAGCCCAGCTGTGGTCCTGGCCCCGGCCCCTCCCAGCCGCGGGAGAGGACACCTCCCCGCCTAGCATCTCCTCCTGGCCGCAGGAGCCCCCGGGTGAACTCGCTCGGCCTCGCCCGCCCGGACGCAGGCGGCTTTGTGCGCTAAGTCCCCCCGGGCCGGGGCCGGGGCCGGGGGGGCCGGGGAGGGTGGGCCGGAGACCAGTCGCTCAGCCCAGCTTCTGACCGGGCTCCGGCTCCCAGGGGCAGGTCAGACGGGCTCCGGGCTGATTTCAAGGCGATAGAGAAAAACCAGTTGGGGCACATACCAGCAGGGCATCCCAGCCCAGGTCCCAGAGGGGATCCCGGCACGGCCAACCCGCCTGGGGAGCCGGTGGGGCCGGGCGTTTCTATCTGTGAAGGAAGGGGAAGGTATGCAGGGGTGGGAGCGGATCAGCAGAGTCAACAGAGGAAAACGCGCAGGGTGTTCCCCGTGGGCGGGACACCAGGCTCCCAAATCGCCGGGGGAAGGAGGCCGCTCCGGGCCCCAGTTCCCTAAGCCTTGCCCTTTTGCTGCCAGGGGAGCAGGAGATGCAACCACAACAGCTCGTCCTGAGGCTGTCAGTGCAGAGCAGCAGGCGAAGCTCACCGCTGGCTCCCTAGGGCCTGGGGAGCGGGGTTCCTGCCTCCCCGGGCGTGGGGCCGGGCTCAGGAACCCGAGTGCCCCCTCTACCATCCCCTCCCCTCCCACCTTCCAGACCCAGTCCAGGAGGGCCCTGTGGCGCTTTGCACCCCAAAGGGGCCTTTCTGAGTGCCCATCACAGCTCCTCGCTTCTCTCCTGTGCAAATAGAAGTAACACCAGCTGTGGAGCTAGAGCGCTGGGTCCCTAGAGAACCTGCCCGGTGTGAGTGGGCCGTGGGAGGGGCTGAGTGGGAACTCGGCCTGGGAAGGTTCCTGGGAGGAGCGGGTGAGGCCTCAGGGGATGAGACACACACGCTGGGCGGAGGGCGGAGATGTGTCCTGTGGATGAGGGTGTTGGATTAAGTAAATAAAACTGGGAACACCCAGTTACATTAGCATTTCAGACAAGCACCGGATAATTTCCTGGAGTAGGTGTGATCCAAATATTTCACGTAACATACCTGTGCTAACAAACTATTGTTTACCTGAAATTATAATCTAACTGGATGTTCTGTATTTTACCTGAGAGCCTGACAATGGGACTCATTGTTAGCATGGGGCTCAAAGCATGAGCCAGGCTTCTCTCAGTTTACTCATCTTCAAAATAAAGAAAAAAGGGCCGGGGATTTAGCTCAGTGGTTTTGCCGCCTGCTGTGCAAGCGCAAGGACCGAAGTTCGATCCCCCGGCACCAAATAAAAAAAAAAAACTCCAAAAAACAAAAACCAAACAAAATAGAGAAAAAATGCTGGGGATTTAGCTCAGTGGTGCTGCACATGCCTTGCAAGTGCAAGGTCCTGAGTTTGATTCCCCTGCACCAAAAAAAGTTTATGCAAGTTTTTCTTTGCCTGATCTATACATTTTTTTGGCAGTCTCTCTCATATATATATATTATATATATATATATTTCCCCCCACACACACACTTGGAATTGAACCCAGGGCCTGTGCACTGAGCTACATTCCAGGCCCTTTTTTTATTATTTTAAAAACAATATTAAATTTAAAAGTTTATTATTATTATTATTGTTATTTGGCACTGGAGATTGAACTAAGGACCTTGTACTTGCAAGGCAGGTGCAGTGCCACTGAGCTATATTCCCAACCCTCTATTATTATGATTATTATTTTTGGTACTGGGGATTGAACTCAGGACCTTGCCTTGGGAGGCAGGTGGTGGAACCACTGAGCTAAATCCCCAGCCCTGTATTATTATTTTTTAAGATGGGGTCTTGCTAAGTTACTAAATTGCCAAGGCTGGGCTTGAATTTAGACTCTTCCTGCCTCAGCCTCCCAGAGTACTGGGATTACAGGCATGTGCCACCATGCCTAGCTATGTTATAGGCTTTTGTGAGAATTAAACACATATAGGGCTGGAGATGTAGCTCAGGGGTATAGTGCTGGCCTGGTATATGCACAGCCCTGGGTTCAATCCACAGCATCACAGGAAAACAAAAAAACAAAGAAACATATACAACACTTAGGAGAGTGTATTTGCTACTACATAGTTTCCAAAATGTTAACTAACAGCTAGGTGAGGTGGCCTATACCTATAATCTCAGCTCCTCTTGAGGCTGAGGCAGGAGTACCACAAATTCAGGGCCAGCCTGGGCAACTAAGTGAGGCCCTGTCTCAAAATTAAAAATAAAAGAGCCAGGTGTGGTCACGCAGGCCTGTAATCCCAACACTTGCCAGCACTGGGGAGGCTTACACAAGAGGATCGATCGCTGAGAGTTCAAGGCCAGCCTAGGCTACATAGTGAGTTTAAGGCAGCCTAAACTACATAGTGAGATCTTGTCTCCAATAAAAAATTTAAAATAAGAGACGTGGATGTCAGTGGGAGAGCATCCTGGGCATGGTACCACAAAAAAAGTCCTAACTAATATAAAACAATAAGTGCCGCTACAATATTATTTTATAACGCTTACATTGTCTCTAAGAAGTTCGATCTTGGCTCTCCGGCAACTTGCCATTTCCAACGTGGCCGCAAGAGGGCATTAGTAGCCACTGCGCGTCTCGAATTCCCTTGCGGCCACTTGAGGTCTCTTGCTGCGCCTCGGATGCTGAGGGGCTCGGCCCAGGTGAAAGATGCAGCTTCCTGGGTGAGCGTGGTGGGCAGGCTGTGTGAGTGAAGAGGCTCAGTAGGTATCTGGTCACTGCACGCCATCGAGGCGGACCTTGGACAGTGCTGGAGGCTGGGTGGCCCCGTGCTGCAGTTCCACAGCCGGAGACCCCACACCCGTAGCTCTGGGAACCCCTCGGACCCTCTTCTGGCTGCGCGTGCCAAGCAGGGTTAGGAGGACACGCAGGGGGTGAGGGCGCCTCTACCCGTCCTAACCTCTCTAGACGACCCTGGAAGACCTACAAGGCTGGGGAAGGCACACAGGAGCCCAGTCAGGGGCAGAAGACAGTCTGCGTGGGGTGTGCGTGTGCGTGTGGTGTATTCACGGCTGCCCTGCTAAAACTTCGGTGGACTCTCCCACTTCTAATCCCTGGACTTCGTTTTGTTCAACATGAGGACTAGACTGAGGTGTTTTTGACATTTAATAATCACTTTCTCTTCCATCCCCGGTACAAAAAAAATTAATCACTTTCCACCCCTGTGCCCTAAATTTTAGGACTTCATGACCTAATCTGCCACCCTTCCTTACTGATTCACATGGGCTAGTCAGGCATGGAAGCCGATAGCTGGAGTTCCAGCACTGGGGAGGCTGAGGCAGTTCGATTGCAAATTCAAAACCAGCTTGTACTACACAGAGAGAACTTGTTCCCCACCCCCCCAAAATGTGTGACTCACTACCCAAGGGATGGAACTAGAACTAGAATCCAGGCCCTACCTCTGTGTTTTCTTTATCCCTTGATGGAGGTAGGGCTGATTTTGGATTCCTCTTAGTGAAATATAGAGGCAGAACAATGACATATAGTGGCTTAGCCATTGACTCATGAACACGTATTGGTTTTTTTGTTTTTGTTTTTTAGACAGTCTTGGTATGTAGTTCAGGCTGTTCTTGAACTCAGTATATAGCCCAGCCTGGCCTCTAACTCATGGCAATCCTCCCACCTCAATCTCCTGAATGCTGAGATTATAAGCCATGCACACCATCACTCCAGGCCCATTTTGTTTTTCCACTTGTTTTGGTTTTGTTTTGTTTAGGAATGCACCTTCTAACTACAAGCCTCATATTGCTGTTCAGTCAATACTTTACATTGTTTGATTTGAGAAAACAGAAATCTCTTCTGGCTATTTTTTTGTTTTGGTTTAGTTTTTTGAGACAAGTCTCCTTATGTAGTTGAGGCTGGCCTTGAACTTGTGGCAATCCTCCTGCCTCAGCCTCCTGAGTGCTGGGATTACAGGCCTGTGCCCCCATGCCCATCCATCATCTTCTAGCTATTTTAGCTCTCATTAGAATCCTGGCACCTGAGGCTGTTTAGGCTCGAGGTCTAGGATATTTTTTTTTTTTTTTTTTTTTTTTTGCGGTACCGGGGATCGAACTTGGGACCTTGCGCTTTCAAGGCAGGCGGCAGAACCACTGAGCTAAATCCCCGGCCCTAGGCCCGCGGCCTAAACAGGTACTCCTTACTCAAATAGACCCCTGAGTTTTGCATAGCCCAGCCTGGCCTTGAAAGACCCGCCTTTCCCAGGTGGGCTCCCTGTGTTTGCCTGTCCTAGGAGCCTGCTCAGACCCCTAGACTCTGGCTGGATGGCCTGTCCCCTGCCTTGGGACACCTCTGCAGCCCACATAGAGGAAGTGAGTCACCCCAGGCGGGCGGGGCAGCTTGGGCCACTGTGGGCGTGGCCATGCCAGCCTGGTGGGGGAGGAGGTCAGAGAGCGGGGACCACAGTCTGCTGTCCAGCCAGGCAGGGCTGGCCGAGAGCCAGTTCCCCCAGTCCATCCAGGGTCTCCTTCGTCTCCTGAGTGTGTGTGGAGGGTTCTCTCTTATCTTTATTTCTCAGGCCCTTAATATCCAACTTTGCCCCCACTCTTCTCCCTGCTGTTATCTTTTTTTCTTTTTCTTGCAGTGCTGGGGATTGAACTCGGTGCCTGCGAATGAGCTACACTGGAAGACCCTGCCCCACCGCTGTCTTTAAAAACGGAGGGGAGGGAATTAAAGTCTAGTGGGGACCGTGAGAAAGCCTGGCGCCAAGGAAAACCACTCGAGAAGAGGGCTCAGAAACTTTTAAAAAAGGGAGACGAGTGGCACAGGGGGAGGGAGGGGTCACAGAGGGATCCAGAGGTTACCTGGGCCCAGACAGGAGACACTGGGACGGGTTGGGAGCGGGTCTTGGGTGTGCAGTGGGGAGGGCGTAGAGAAAGGCAGAGTCATCGAGGGAGTTCTGCGGGGTAGAAAGACACAGGATATGTTATTCAGGGAGGAGTTCAGACAGGGGCAGAGGAGATGGGGGAGAGGTTGCTGGGAACTAGAAAGATCAAGAAAAGCCCAGTGGGTGCCTGGGGGCTGGTGCAGGTGACCGGACGACTGGTCTTGCACCTTCTTGGTGCCCTGGTCTAGGAACTAGAAGCAAATTAAAAACAAGCTGGAAATTAAGTCAGCTCCTGCCTCGCTGCCCCTCCAGAAAGAGCCTGAGCCGAGCCCCAAGCCTGCAACCTGCATTAGCGGGGATCACAGCCCTTTCTAGGAGAACTGTCGAGCGCTTGGACCCGATTCATACTCCATGCAACAAGTCACAGTCACAGGTTCTAACGGCACAGAGTAAAACCATCTTCATGGAGGTCAAAACTTTACAAAGCGGAGGAAACAGGAGCTCTCCCTGTAAACAGAGCCTCAGCACATCCTGGTCAAGCTCCGTGCGTGCCGGGAGTCAGGGGCAGTGGCTCTGAAACGTCGGTTTCATCAGTCCGTTTAGGGGCGGAAACACTGTGACGAGGGCTCGGGTACCCGTGTGCACTGAAACCCAAACCCGCTTTACAAAACAAACTGGAGGGAGGCCCTGTCTGGCCCAGCCCCAGCCAGGGGTCTTCCGGGGGAGGCGATCAGGGGCCCCCGGCTGCTCCGTCCGGGAAGGGCGGCGCCGGGGGGGGGGGCGGCCTGGCCCGGCCCAGCCTGAGGCCTCCCGGCCGCCCCGGGCACGGCCCGCGCCTTCCTGCGCGGCCTGGAGTTGGACTCTGCTCGGCGGGGGCTCGGCGGGGCTCGGGGGGCGGAGCGGGGCGGGGCGGCGGCGGGGCGGGGCGGGGCGGAAGGGGGAGGAGACGCGGGCCGGGCCACCCGGAGGGCCCGGCGCTCGGACGCAGGACGCGGAGCAGCGGCTCCGGCCCGGCCAGCCCTAGACGCCGCCGCTGCCGCGTGAGTCGGGCCCTGGCGGCGCTGGGGGGCGCGGGGCGGCGGGCAGCGCCCAGGGACCCGCCCAGAGGGCGCGGCGGGAGCGCTGGGAGCGCGGGCCGGGACTCGGCGAGGGGCCATGGCGGCGGGCCTCGCGGCGGCGGCCTGGGCCCGGGTTCCCGGAGCCGCCCGGCTCCAGCCTCGGCCCCGGGGAGGCGGGCGCCCCTTCGCGGGGAGGAGGGAGGGCGGCTCGGGACCCTCGCCACAGCCACAGCCGGGAGGGCCCCGCGGAGTCCCCCGGTGTGGCCTGGCCGCGTCCCGGTGCAGGAGCGCGGCGCCCGGCCCGGGTGCCCAACCGCCGGAGGTCGGAGCGCCCATGTGTGAGCGAGAAACAGGAAGGAGGGCCCGGGTCAGGCGCGGCCCGCCCGGGCTCCTACACCGTTACGGGTTGCGCGGCCGGCCCGAGAGCGCCGGGAGAAACTGGCTTTCTGGGCCGGAGGTTGCTAATTTTCCAGCATTGCCAGAGGCGCTCTGGCCAGTGGGTTAACTGCAGGTGTCTGACCTGGATCCTTGGCCTCAGCTTGGGGTTTAATCTCTTCCCCGGGCCAGGTTCCCTGTCATCAAAGCCTGGTCTGTGTCCCCTGAGTTGTCGGGCCCTGGAGTAAGGGGTTCTGAGGACCCTGAGGTGTGGAGTGAGCCCTCTTTGCGGAACGACTTAGGGAAGGCCACCGTCAGGTCGCCGGCCCCGTGTCCGCAGGTCACCAGGGGTCGGGTCTTTCCTGTGCCAGAGTGAGGTGGCCGGGCCTGAGTGCGAGTGGCCGGCTGCACTTGCCGTGGGGCTCTTAAGTGGAAGAACGTGTCCCCAAGGCCCGACCTGACCACGCAGCGGTCTGCACAGATGCTTTCTGAACAGAGAAAGAGATGCTTTTCCCCCGGCACCCCACGCCTCACCCTGCTTCTGGCAGCGGTCTGGCTTTGCACCGTGCCCTTCAGCACCACCCTGCCTCATCACCTCTGGCCTCTCCCCGGCCCCAGGCTGTGGGCTCAGCCAGCGCTAGGCTGTGGGGGGCCTTTGGTGGACATTGAGGACAAGCTGTAGGCCTGACAGGGGCCGAAAACCCCTGTTCTTGCTGCCTCCTGCCCCCATCTTCCCCAGAATCTGACCCAAATTCTGGGGCTCACGCAGCAGCCTGGGGCAGTGACACCTCTTCTCCAGCTTACCCATTCCCTGCAGCCTTCTAGCTCACGCAGCCTGAAGAGAAACTTTTCAACAAGGAAGATGATTTAGGATTCCTTCTTTCTCCCTTTTGTAGTTGCCCAAGCTTGAGTAGAAGTTGTGAGGATTCGAGACCCTCTCTTTTTCACTCTCTGCCCTTGCTGGCCTCTTTATTTTCTTCAGTTGTTCTCCAGACTCTGAGCTGGGAGGGCTGTTTCCACAGCCAGCCTGTGAGTGTGCTTTCTGCCCAGACTGACTTCTCCCCTGCCTACCCTCTGAGTCTCCAAGCTCCTGGCGGGGCTCCTGCCTCTTGTTATCCACCTAGGAGGGTCTTGGGGGTGGTCAGTCAGGGCTAGGCCAAAGGTTAAGTGGTCAAGTTCCTGGTGATCCAATGCTCATGAAATCCCTGTTCTACTGGCCCCTCTCCAGCCCATGCCTTACAAAGTGGTGCCCGTGACTCTCAGGCAGGTGTGTGGCTGCACCATCTCTCTGCACATGTATAGGAGTGTAATATCTTTATTTTTTTTGGTTTTAAGAGATAGGGACTCACTTTGTAGTTCAGGCTGGCTTTGAACTTGTGATCCTCCTGCCTCAGCCTCCCAAGTGCTGGGTTTATAGGTGTGTGCCACTAGGCCTGGTATAGGAGCATAATTTCTGAGTGGAAAAGTGTAGATATGATTTTCTCTGCCAGGAAGTCAAGTATCTACCCTGCAGACAGGGGCAGGGAAGCTGGCCTCCTACCTGTGCGCATCACCTTCTCTCCTCCCTGCCTCCTGCCTATGGGCTCCCTCGTTGGGCTTAGTGTGTTGGTGCCAGGACACTGCCAGGGCTGCCACGGGTTCTGGGGGACAGCGAGGTAAGGCACTGGGAGTCCAGTCAGCACCCTTTCCCCTGCCGTCAGAAGTCCTGGCTTGGCAAATCTGGTGCCTCTGCCAATGGAGTCCAGGACGGAGAGGGAGGGCAGTGGTCCGAGAGAGCCCGAGACCCAGGTCTGTGTCTCTGCACCTGACACACCGAGCTCTCTCATGCCTGTCTTCGCCCTTCCCACTTGGAGTGGGAGATGGAATGAGAGGTGCACTGTTCAGGTGCTTGTCCTTAACTGTTCCGACACCTGTTCTGCCTGCCTCCCCAGCCCCATACTTTATTTGTAAGCATAAGATGGGGATAAGACATTCCTGGCTCCAACCCCCTGCAGACCCCTAGCTAGCTCTCCGAATTCTTTACCCCACCAAATGCCTCTTGACAAGAGAAACATCCCTGCCAGTTTCCAGAATGGGGATAGGGTCCAGAGTCCACGTCTGCCTGTACCCTTGGCGTTAGACCTCACTGGAGGAAAGGTAGGGGGCCCCAAGGACAGCAGTCAGATGACCAGGTCAGGTACAGCCCCCACTTCCCATCAGGGCAAGCCAAAAGAAAAAAAAAAAGAGGTGGGAAAGAAGAGTGGGAGGTGTGCAAAGACATCTAGGGTTCTACCCTCATCCCTTCTCTATTCAACTTTTAACTCTTCTCTAGGAAAAGTGTGTGTGTGTGTGTGTGTGTGTGTGTGCGTGTGTGTGTAAAAGTTCCACTGTTTGCAATTATGTTTGATTTTGTTCAGTTCAGAATGCTTCCATCTCTAACTAATTAAATATTTATTCTGGCTAAGGGGGATCAGGAAGGGGCACTGCCCTCTGGTGCTTGAGGCCTGGAATGTGCTTGTGTCATTTGGGGCAGGAGAGGGGGAAGGTGGAACTGAATCTCCTTTATTGTCACTGCTGACCTCTGATTTCATCCAAGAGAGCAGTGACCAGGAGTGGGGACAAGAGGGTAAAGTCCTTGAGCTTGGAATACTGACAGGCTGAGAGGGATTTCGCAAGTGGTTCTGTGGTGGCTGGGGGTGGAGCCAGCCAGCTCAGCTGTGGGCTGAGGGTTCAGCCCTCCTCACAGTGGTCAACAATCTCCCCTTTCCTCCCTGGCTGGGAGGGGAATGCCTCCTTTCTGTCTCAAGGCCAGTCTGAACCCACCACCACTCCAGGAGGAGCCTGAGGGGCAGGGAGCCTGGCAAAGATTGTCCAGGCCATCGTGCTGGGATTTACTGCCGAGCCTGGGGCTGCCAGGTGTGGACCCAGAGTCACCAACTCTGCAGGGCTATCCTGTTGCTTTTCTTTATTTTTTGGTACCGGGGATTGAACTTGAGTCCTTGCACTTGCACAGCAGGTGGTGAAACCACTGAGCTAAATCCCCGGCCCTCCTGTTGCTTTTCTCAGCTCTACACACCTGTTGTCCCCCGAAAGCCACACACTGTCCCCTCTCATCTGGATGTCTGCATGGTCATTGCCACTGTTTGTTTCTCTGGGGCAGGGCAGGAAGGTGTCTGAAGCCCTTTGTGGGGCTGTGGAGCATTTGCCATGTGTACTAGTGTTACCCTGCAGACTGGTGCGTATTTTATATTCTGGATGAGCCTCAGAAATAGCTCAGCTCTGGGCTGAGAATGTAGTTCAGTGGTAGGAGTGCTTGGCTAGCATGTGTGAAGTCCTAGTTCATCTCCCAGTGTGTACACATACACACAGAGACAAATGGCTTGGTTCCATTAGGTGTCTTAGTCTGCTGCCTGGATTCCCTGTCCTCATCCCTGACTGTAGGAAGCTTTGCCTTCACTCTTTTTTAGAACGTAGGATTCTTCTGCCTTTTGGCAGGGACAGACGGCCTGGTGTGTGGCTGTCCACTCTGTGTGGTGGTTTGCTGCTCAATGACCACCTGGAACTCAGCGTACTTTGAGGACATACTTTGCTTTCCTGGGCCTTGGGAATAGGATAGGTTGCAGGGAGGGGGGAAGCACTGTGCCAGCCCTGTGATTTTTTTTTTTTGGTACCAGGGATCGAACTCGGGTCCTTGTACTTGGGAGGCGTGTGGCAGAACCACTGAGCTAAATCCCTGGCCCGGCCCTATGATGTTTTGGGGCTCCTCCTGCCCCTCCCAGGGAGGTTTCCAGCTGAGGGTGGGGTGAAAGGAGGGTGACGCTGACTCACTAAGATCGGCTACAGCTTCTCAGGCCAGGTCCTGCCTGTCGGCCAGGTCCTGCCTGTCCTCCAGGTTGGGATAAGAAAACCACGGGAAAAACCCAAGGGGGAATCAAGACTTCTAGGTGTCGTCATCTGAGGTTGCTGTAAGCATTAAGTGTTAAAACTGGAAGCCACCTTACTATAGATGAAGAAATGGATTTGCGCTTGCATCACTCGCTGCGCCTGCTCCTTGGTACACAGGGCAGGGTTCATCCCTCTTCCCCCACAGCAGCCTTGCTGACAACTTACGCTTCCCCTCATTAGGATGCTGCAGACCCTGTATGATTACTTCTGGTGGGAACGGCTGTGGCTGCCTGTGAACCTAACCTGGGCTGACCTAGAAGACCGGGATGGACGAGTCTACGCCAAAGCCTCCGACCTCTACGTCACACTGCCCCTGGCCCTGCTCTTCCTCATCGTCCGATACTTCTTTGAGCTGTGAGCACAGGAGCACCCCCTTATGCCTGCCCAGGCTGCCAGTCTTGCAACCCCGTGGGCCTCAAGATTGTTACTTGCTGCTTAGTTAGTTCTGGACCCTGGTGTTCAGGCTTCCCAGTCCCTGCCCACTGTGTCACCCACCCTAGGGTGCTATTGTCCTTCTGAGGGCTCAGCATCCCCAGGCCCTTTCTTTCAATCGACATTTGTTCTCACCCTCTGCCCACCACCCCGCCTGGCCACTAGGAAACACAGGCAGCTTTGTCAGCTCTGGGCAGCTCCAGAGGCTAAGGGAAGGGGGTTGCCAGGAAACTGGGGAAACTGAGGCCAGAGTACAGCTGCCTGAGCTTGCATCTTCCTACTGACAGCCAGACACCGCTCCCTCCGGTTCCTTCCCTAGTTACGTGGCTACACCACTGGCTGCCCTCCTGAATGTAAAGGAGAAAGCTCGGCTGCGAGCGCCTCCCAATGCCACCTTGGAACATTTCTACCTGACCAGCGGCAAGCATCCCAAGCAGGTACCGCGTGCACTGGGTGTCACTCAGTTCTGATGGGAGGGGAAAGGGGGCGCGCTGCTGGCTCTGAGGCTGAAATGCAGCTCTCATTATACCCAGGTGGAGGTTGAGCTCTTGTCTCGGCAGAGCGGGCTCTCTGGCCGCCAGGTAGAGCGCTGGTTCCGCCGCCGCCGCAACCAAGACCGGCCAAGTCTTCTCAAGAAGTTTCGAGAAGCCAGGTGGGGGAAGTTGCTGTAGAGGAAAGTCTAATGGGGCTTGCTGGGAGGGAGGCTGTGGCTGTGTGAGGGAGAGGTGAGGAGGGGCTCGCTCAGTCCCTTGAGAGCATGTGGGGACTGCTGGGGGCCATGCCGTCCTCCCACCTAACCCTCTGTGCTCTTCTTCAGCTGGAGATTCACATTTTACCTGGTTGCCTTTGTTGCCGGCATGGCCGTCATTGTGGATGTGAGTGGGACTCTGGGAAGTGGGAGAGACCAGAGTGGGTCTTCCCTCTCTTAACCTTTCTTCACCATCTCAATGCAGAAACCCTGGTTCTGTGACCTGAAGAAAGTCTGGGAGGGATATCCCATACAGGTATGACATGGGGCCTCGCTCTGAACACGCACTGGAGGAATTGATCAGGGAACAGGGAGCTCAGGGCTGGGAGAGTGGGAGCCCCTGGGGCAGCTGGCCTGGCTCCCTTACCACCCTCTCCTCTGCCAGAGCACGATCCCTTCCCAGTACTGGTACTACACGATTGAACTTTCCTTCTACATGTCCCTGCTCTTCAGCATCGCCTCTGATGTCAAGCGAAAGGTAGGCGAAGGGCTGCACAATCAAGCCCAAGAGGAGGTGGATGTGGTGGTGTACAGCATTGAGAAGGCTGAGGCAGGAGCATCATGAGCAGCCTGGGCTGCCTACCAGGTTCAAGGGTGGCCTGGACTGCATAGCGAGACCTTGTCCCGGGCAGGGGGAGCCCAGCAAGGTCCTGGGTGGACTCGCCTCTCTGACTTTTGCAGCTTTGGCCAGAAGTGTTGGGACATGGGGTGTGTGTGTGCTGGAAACGGGGCTGGGGAGCAGGGAAAGTTCCTTGGGGCCTGCATCTTTGCAGGATTTCAAGGAACAGATCATCCACCACGTGGCCACCATCATCCTCATCAGCTTCTCCTGGTTTGCCAACTACATCCGTGCAGGGACTCTCATCATGGCTCTGCATGACTCCTCAGACTACTTGCTGGAGGTTAGGCTCCCTCAAATTAGAGGCCCCAGCACAGGTTCTCATGTCCGTCTGTCCTTTGTTGGGGGTGAGGAAGGCAGGAACATTCCTGGGGTCCTGGTGCAGGGATGGGGAAATGTACCTGGGAGCCCAGGGCCCAGGATGACGGATGGGGCTATTTATAGTCAGCCAAGATGTTCAACTATGCGGGCTGGAAAAACACCTGCAACAACATCTTCATCATCTTCGCCATCGTTTTTATCATCACACGACTGGTCATCTTGCCCTTCTGGTGAGTAGGTGGTCAGGCTCTCCTTGTCCTCGAGAACTCAGGAGTTGCCTTTCTCTCCCTGTGTTGACAACTGTGTCTCCTCTCGACCCAGGATCCTGCACTGCACACTGGTGTACCCACTGGAGCTGTACCCTGCCTTCTTCGGCTACTACTTCTTCAATGCCATGATGGGAGTGCTTCAGACACTGCACATCTTCTGGGCTTACCTCATTTTGCGCATGGCCCACAAGTTCATAACTGGAAAGGTGAGAGCTCTGCCCTCACTCAGGGCCTTACTGCTGTCAACTCTAGACCTCCCCAAACTACTTGCCATGCCAGTGACTCTTTACAAAACTGTGGCAGGGTCCCAGGCATGGGAACAAGCTCCCAGAGACAGGCAATCCTGAGGGGTTGAGGCCATCATGTAACCCTTCTTATCCTGTTTCCAGGTGGTAGAAGATGAACGAAGTGACCGGGAGGAAACAGAGAGCTCTGAGGGGGAAGAGGCTGCAGCTGGGGGAGGAGCAAAGAGCCGGCCCCTTGCCAACGGGCACCCAGTCCTCAGTAACTACCACCGTAAGAATGACTGAGCTGCCCAGCTGCCTCCCAGACTAATGCTTAAAGCCAAGAACTAGCCACCTTTACCCAGAGGGTCACTTAAGGCCTGGGGAAAAAGGAGAAGGGTAGAAGAGACTTCTGCGTTCCCTTTCTTGTCACCTGGCTGCCTTTAAACCAAATTCTAACCAGCCTATCCCTGGTTGAAGAGGAGGTTGGTTACATCCTTTGCTAGAGGAAGGACGGTCTTACTTTCTTTTCTGTCCTCCCGATTATCCTATTGCTTTTAAGCCCCTTCCTCAGCTCTGGGGTAGAGTTACAACTCACATTCCTTACTCTTGAGGATTTGGCCCTGTTTGCCTTTCGACGCCTTGGCCTTCAAAAGTGCCAGGGCTGTGCCTTACTGTTTGATCTGTGGGCCCAATTCTGCCAAAGCTGGACCAAGGCTCATCTTTCTGAGCTAACTTGGGCCAGAAACCAAAGCTGAGTTACTCTGAACTCTTTCCCTCCGGAGACACAAGTGAACTGAGTGTGGGAGGGTACACATGACCCTTATCCTACCTCTGCCAAAAAGTGGGGACTAAATGGGGACTGCTCAGTGGCCTTTTGTGTTATTTCCCTGCCAGCTGTCCCTGTGGCCACATGTCCAAGATCTTATTGCTTCCCTTCTCTGGCCTTTCCCCTTCCTTCAGCTAGTCTAGCTGGTTTGGGTTAGAATGGCAACTAGTTCTAATTTTTATTTATTAAACATTTGGGGTTTCAATTTTAAAGTCAGAATTACAGCTGGCACCTAGTATTTCAGCAGAGGGACCATTTCAGATGAAAATGTACTGTTAAAAGTTTTTTTTAAAATGAAAATACATTAAAGATTAAATAAAACATGTCACCAGGTGTCAGACTATTAGGAATTGAGAAAGGGGAACAACTAAATAAGATAGTCTTTCTTATGCCTTCCCTGCAGTTATGTAACACTTTCTTTATAAGATTCACATGGCAAGAAAAAAACAAGTAGAGAAGGTACAAGATTAATGACAGCTGCTTATTCGGAAGGAGGAGGGGAAACAAATCTCTCATTGAAAGATCCAGGGAATGGAGAACAGGAGTATGGGGACTGAAGAGAAATCAAATAGCAATCTCAGTTATACCATTTTAAAATACTTGCATGAAATAATACAAACCAGGGATAGGAGACACCTAGCCCCGATCCCAGAATGAAGTCTATTAGAATCATGAACACTGGAACAGACATGGGATGGGAGGATGTCAGGCCTGGGTAAGAGAGGTCATCTCGCCCTGCCCCAGTGCCTTAGGAAGTCAGGGACTCTGCCAGCTAGCACCACATGGAAGAGATCTCTGGATCCAGAATCCCAACTTCTATCAGGAGCTCGGGGGGAATAGCTGAACCAGAGATGGGAAGACACAGTTCCTAAGGACAGGACAGTTCCCAAGGGGTTCCAGGGGGAGGAAATGCTGCCTCTAGAGCAGACGGCCTCTGCACTCGATGGCCCCACAGCAGCACAGCAGCTCCTTGCCCTCCACGCTGCCCACCTCGTAGTTGTAGTCCCAAGTTAGCTCTGTCCCAGCCCGGATTCTCCTGAAGAGGAAAAGAGGATGTGTGATGAGGGCAGCTCACACCACAGGTGCCTGGGTCACAGTGCACAGGCGGAAGAGGAGCACTGATGCAGAGCAAACTCGGAACTCCAGCAGTCCGCACCCCTCCCCCACAGCCCCCAATAAGCCCCTCCTGATCCCCCTCTTACTTGCTGGCAAAGAAGGCTACCCAGGGGAAGCGAAGATCGTGAGTATCCACGAAGACATTCTGGACAAACAGGTTGGGGCTGCAGCTGTGCTATAAATTTAAGGACAGCACTGAATCAGAACCAGGTAAACAGAATTTGGCTTATGGAGCCAGAACTGGAAGAAAATGATGGCATCTGACCCTCTCCATCATAAAGACATTTTGGAAAAAAGCTAGTCAAGATTTTTTTTTTTTGAGACAGGGTTTTGCTCTATGGCTGGCCTTGAACTTGTGATCCTCCTGCCTCAGCCTCCCAAGTGCTGGGATTACAAGTGTGTGCCACTACACCTGGCTTTCAAGATCTTTTGAAATAAATTTCTAAGAAGAAAAAGTAGGTTTCTACCGTGCATTAGAAGAACTCAAAGCTGACACCAGGGGTTAATCCAACACCTAGGGGAAGGGAGAGAGGGTCTCACATTGAGGTAGCGGCCCAGGTTGCCTTCAAGCTTGGCATCGATGATGTAGCAGGACTCTTCACCATCATAGAACTGGCGTGTATTCTTACGGACAGGTGCACTCTCCCCCTTGTCCACGGAGGCCATGTTGGTTGATTTAATGGCAATGCCATGGGTTGACTTAAGAGCAAAGCCTCGGGTTGATTTCACTGCCACTTGGCGCTTCATTGGACCTGGACAGGAAGGGGTCCAATGGGGTCAGGACTGTGATCAGATATTATTCTACCATTTTATTTTATTTTTTTGGTACCAGATATTGAACTCAGGACCTTTCGCTTTCGAGACAGGCAGTGGAACCACTGAGTTAAATCCCTGGCCCTATTCTACCATTTTTATCCCACACACTATGGACTGAGAATGCCCACGAGTCAAGTCTCAGGCAAAGACCCTAAATGGCAGTTTTTCCAAGCAAGATTAGATGGCCAGACAAAAAGTAAGGAGTGGAAAGAAGAGAGTGGGACATGTCAAACAACATTAATAGTCAATAGTTCAGTTCAGGGCCTCCCAGAAACGCTCCCACTCTTAGACTCTGAACCCCCTCCCCTACTTCTTTAGCATACTTAAAAAACGCTCTCTTCCTACTTTCCTGTTTCTTCCTATCACTCCCGAAATTTTTCCAGACTACCAGACATGTTCTTCTTGTCCTCAAAGTCATCGCCTTCAGAGCCAGAAGAAATGGTCTGGATATCATCACTGTCAACTGCTGTGGCTGGAGTCTGACCAGCAGTGGGCTTCTGGCTGGTTCCACTTTCCCCCTCACTCTCGGTGCTGCTGGACAGTGTCAGGACATCCTAGGGCAGCAGAGGGCGAAAAGGTCAGGAGTGAGTGCAAAGCCCCCTTTTCAAGGCCTTGCTTTTGCCTGGGGTTGGGCAGAAGGGGCAGAGACTAGCAAGAGGAAGATGAGATGAACAAGAGGAGGAGGCAGGAGAACATTAAGGCCAAAGAAGGAGGAAGAGACTTAACTAATTATAGCAAAGGACTCGAGGTGAGACCAGTCCAGCTCCTGCACTTGGAGGTGAGCCCAGGAAGGCACTTACATCAGGGTTGGACTGTGCAGCGGCCAGCAGTCGCCGGCTCTGATGCATACTTGTCTTGCTAGGTGGGCGGCGAAGTCCTTCGGGCTTCACTGGAGAAGGATTGTAACCATAATTTCGAGAGCTTTCGGGAACACTGATGGGAGGAGAAGGAATGAGAGGAAGTCAAGTTATTGGCTATTTCTTGGCCTTTTTGAGATAAGGCCTCAATACATAATCCAGGCTGGCTTCGGACTTGCAATCCTCCTGCCTTAGCCTCCCACCTGCTGGATTACATGTGCCACATTGCCCAGCTTCTTACGCTTTCACAGGCTCGAGAAGGCAGATTTGGAAATAGTTCAAAAGGAAAAGCACTTACACTGACGTCTTGTTTCGGTCATCAGGGTCCTAGAAAAGAGCAAGCAAAGCATTAAATGCTTACATGGGCCACTGTAATACGTCTAATAATTTTATTTCAGATGCCTCCAAGATAACATTCGCCAGTGGGAGGGAGGCACACTAGCTAAAGTTGGAGGGTGTCGGGAGCTCACCCTGGGACTCCATGGAACAGGCACATTCCTATCTACACTCCTGACAGGACCTTAACCCTTTCCGAGCACAGTCTTACAGGGCCCCAGGACCCAGGGTGACCACCTGTAATGTGGGAAGGTTAACAGCATCAGAGGTAAATTTGGAGTCAGGTCTTGTTCTGTTTTGGAATAGGCCCTTGCTAGGTTACCTGGGTTGGCCTCAAATCTGTGGGCTCAAGCAATCTTCTTGCTTAAACCCCTCCCACCCAACCCCTGGCCCCAGCGTTGCTAGGACTACAAGCGCACACCATTGCACCTAGCTTTGAAATCCTTTTGTTGTTGCACTGGGGAGCAAACACAGGGTCTTCACTCTGAGCTATATCCTCAGCCTTGCCCTCATCCTTGCCTTCGAATTTTGAGACAGGGTCTTATAAGTAGCTAAGTTGCCCAGGCTGGGATCCTCCTGCCTCAGCCTCTCAGAGTGCTGATATTATAGGTATGCGGCACCACACCCACCTTAAAACCAATTCTTGTTTCCCTTTCCCTCCCTCCCTCTTTTTTCCCCTCTGTCTTTTGAGGCAGGGTCTCAGTAGCCCAGGGTGGCTGTGAACTCACAGTAGTCCTGTCTCAGCCTCCTGAGTACTGCTATTATTACAGGCATGGGTTACCATGCCTCACTTTTTAAAAGTACAAGCCAACAATGATGTAGACAACTTGAAACATCATCAAACAAACTTATAAATCATTCGCCATGGAATCAATCACATACCTCACCTTCCCTAGCAAGTGAATCTTAAAATAATTGGGTTCTTTAAACACTAAGAATGTACTGGGTTGAGGGGAAAAGCTAATCAGGCTGCCACAGAAATATCTGTCATGTAAATAATCTATACACAAACACCTGTGGGGCGACACTGAATTCATTACTGCACTGAAGCTAACAACCACTGCCTACCTCCTTCTTAGCCTGCTTGCTGTCTTCTTCGTCCTTGATTCCCAGGCCCGAGGCAGAGGTCTTCTCAGCCTCCCCGAGGCCTCCTGCAGCCCGGCCCTCCCCACCCTCAGCAGTCTTGAAGGAAGAGCGGCTGTCAGAGTCAGCGAAGCCACTTTCACTGACACTATTACAGCTCAACCAGGAGGCCACCTTGCTCTTGGGTGTCTCTTCAGAGGAAGGTGGATTGCAGACACCGGCAGGGATTGTGGGAGGAAGAGGAATGTGTGGGGGCCCGAGGTCTGGGGGACGGGCGTCCTTGGAAGCCATCTCAGACAGCCCATTCTCCTTCTGGCCCCGGGTCTGTCTCCGGGTAGCATAGCTACGCCACACTGAGCTGGTGCTAAAGTCCTCATCCTTACAGAAGTTATCATCTGAGCTATCGTCATTGGACTCTTCAGGGTCCTCTGTACCACTGTTGCCATCTTCCTGGTCCTTCAAGTCTACGCCACTGCTGTCGGAGGAACAGGGGATGTCACTCTCATACCCTTCCTTGAAGTTCTCCACGCTCTCGATATGGTCCAGGTTTGCAAAGTACTCATCCCCCATTTCCAGGCCCTCCTTGTCTGCAAAATCGTCTGTCAGGATTTTGCCTGAGAAAGAAGAGAATTAAAAACCTACAGTTACAGGGAACTTTTAGAAGGGTCATCAACACTCCATATACTAGCACTGACTCAAAAACCCTACAACCACTCTCCTTTCTCCCTTTGATGGTGTCTCCTTGTGTCTGAGCTATGAGTGTATGGGAAGCAGGCTTATTGTGTGTGCTTTGTAATTTTACTCCTTTGCCTTTCCATTTCTTCCTCTTTCGTTTAAGAGAGTTCTCAACTTTGCTAATAGATTTCTGGGTGGAGCTGGGCTAGGTGGAGCAGGTGGATCATCATCCTGAGTTTGAAGCCAGCCTGGGCTACCTAGTAAGTTCAAGGCCAAGCTGAACTGTACAGTGAGACCTGTCTCAAAAAAAAAAAAAAAAAAAAAAGTGCCGGGGATTTAGTTCAGTGGTTCCACCACCTGCCTCACAAGTGCAAGGTCCCAAGTTAGATCCCCAGTACCAAAAAAAAAAAGGATCTCGGAGGGGAAGAAAATGACACATGGACTCACCACTCATCATCTCCTCTCAAAGAGCAGTGTTGCCAATTGCATCCCCTTTTCATTCCTGTCCATACGCAGCACTTTTGTCCAATCAGGCACATCAGTTGTCACGTTATGCAGGGAGGAATCCCTGACTTCTCTTACTTCCAGTTCAAACTTCAAGCATGTTATTCTTTTTTGAATTTTGTGGTATAGGAACTGAACCCAAGATCTGCTTACTACACGTGGTCTACTAATAGGCTGCATACACCCCCAGCCATGAAGCACTTTAATTCTTATTTTCAAATTGTTGCTAAGTCAATTCCCCACCACATCCCAACACTTATTCCATCACCAACCTGCATAAATACACACAAAAGAGCCTTTGGCAATATCATCCAAGCAGCGGATACCCCAGCCTTTGTTCTGGGTCTTGAATAGCTGTAGCCGGACCTGGAGTCCATGCTGCACCAACCGGTTGGTGCACATGTTTGGGTCACATTTGCAGCGTTTGTTACACTCATATACCCTGGAAGAAGGTGGAATAAAATCATGACAAGATCAGTAAAGCACTAGAAAGCCATGAAGTGTTATAAAAGTTAAAAATGAGGTAGTGATCTAAGTGAGTAGATTTGCGGAACTGTCTATGGTCTTTGATTCATTTAGCGCTATTCCAGGGAAGCACTGCTGAAGAGTGAAAGATGACTTTCACAGGGACGAGTACACAACAGAAGATGCCAGAAGGCTGAACAGCCGGAAAACAGCTAAGCAATGAGTAACGTGAACACAGACTGCAGAACCACTGAGTATTCGTGCACTGTGGAAGTGCGTGTGGAAACACGAGAAAGGCAGTGAGAAGAGCGGACGCCAGTACAGCAGAGGTTGAAAGCAAGTAAAGGCACAGGAGCTGGCACTAATTTTTATGAGATTTTTTTTTTTTTTTTTTTTTTGAGAAAGTTGATTTTCTTTCATTCAGTAAACATTAAACAGCAAGAGCTGTTTAGACACTGGGAACACAGTAATGAAAAAGGTCATGATATTTACCCTCAAAGAGCTCATATTCTCAATTTACTATCCTAAAGTTTTTATTTGAGATAGTTTCACTATGTAGTCCAGGCTGGCCTGGAACTCAGTGATCTTCCTGCCTCAGCCTCCTGAGTGCTGGGATTACAGGCATGTGCTACCCTGACCTACACTGCATTATGTAAATGTTTTATTTTTATTTTTGGTATCAGGGATTGAACTTGGGACCTTGAGCTTTCGAGGCAGGCGGTGGCACCAATGAGCTAAATCCCTAGCCCATATGTTTATACACACTTTTTATTCCATACTCAAAGCAGCCCTTCAAAATTTTATTCTTTAACTTTCTATTTTCTGTGTGTGTGACACTGGGGATTAAACTCAGGGCCTCCTGTATGCTAGGCAAGCACTACCACTGAGCTATACCCCCTAGCCCTTTCTATTTTATTTTTGAGATACAGTCTTACTACATTCCCCAGGCTGCCCTCAAACTTGTGAGTCTCCTGCCTGTTTCCCACGTTGCTAGGATTACTGGTGTGTGCCACTGCACCCAGCTTTTTTTTTTTTTTAAACTTTAGAAAGAATAACTGAAGTGTGATACATACATAAGGGAAAATACACATTTAAGACTACTGCTCTCTCAAGCATGATTGCATGTGCCTGTAATCCTAGCACTTGGGAAGCTGAGGCAGGAGAATCATGAGTTTGAGGGCAGCCTGAGTGAAACCTTGTCTCAAAACCCACAAAAGACAAAAACAAACTGCTACAGCTTAATGAATTTTCAGAAACTGACTGTACCATTCAATCAGCATCAGATAAGGAAACAACTTTGTGAGGTTCCTGAAGCCCTACTGGGAAGGAGGGAGAGTGCCATTTGTGTTAATATCCTCTGCTTACAGCTGATAAAGCAACAACAACTCGGAAGGGCCAGGACCTGACTGGAACTCAGGTCTAATCACCACCACCACATGGAACCATTAGAGTAACTATGCTGCATATCACTCATTCATCCCACAAAATTCATTCCAGTGAGTACGTGAACCAGGCACTGTGTGCAGGAAAGATGAGGAGAAAGTTGCCAGGAGACAGACCAGGGCCCCCTCATGGAGCTTACATTCTAATAGGGAAATAGAACAAAAGTGAACTAAGTTGTTGTGCACATGAGAAGAACACAAGTGCAGTGCTCAATGAGAGAATTAAGTGAGGAAAAATGGCCTGTTTTAGAGTGACCAGGAACATCGCTCTGAGGAGGCGAGATGAGAGCAGAGTGCTCAAGGTTAAATAAGATAGCCACACAAAGAGGAGTGAAGGGGGGGCCGAGAAGACAGCACGGATGCACACAGGCTTGGGGGGGGCTGGAGAGCACAGGGAGAGCTGCTCTCAGGCACTGGATGGAGTGTATCAGTGGGCCTGGAAATGCTCTGAGGCAGAGGTAGGAAGGGCCAGATAGCACGGTGGGTTTTTTTGGTACCGGGGATCGAACTCAGGACCTTGTGCTTGTGAGGCAGGCAGGGGAACCACTGAGCTAAATCCCCGGCCCAGCACAGTGTTTAAAAGCCACGGTCAGAAAGGACAGGAAGAAAATCCAAGTACAGGGAGAAGCTACTACTTTTAAGCAACAGAAATATTACTTGTGGCTAGTCAAAAATATTTTTATGTGGCGGGGGTGTAGCGCAGTGGCAGAAGAGTTACCTACCATGTGCAATGCCCTGGGTTCCATCCTGGGAACTCCCACCCCAAAACACACACATACACAAAACATTTCAAACACAGAAAAAAAAAGGTACGATGAACACTAAAACAGCGACTGTCCATCCAGCATTATTAAATCTAAACATTTATATAAGGTTCAGAAGCCTAGCCACCACTACTTTTCTTTCTCGCGTATATTCCTACAATTATCTCCTAGGTGTTTTTCCTCTTTTTATTTATTTTAGTGGTACTGGGAATTGAACCCAGGGGCACTGTATCACTGAGCTACATCCTTAGCCCTTTAAAACTGTTATTTTATTTTTTTATTTTGAGTCTTAGTTGCCCAGGCTACCTTTGAACTTGTGATAAGACTCCTGGTTAGGTAGGATTACCGGTGTATGCCACCATACTGCCCAAATTCTGCCTTTGTTGTCCTAAGATCTACACTCTATGAAGAAACCAAAGTAATTTTTTTTTTTTTGGTACCGGGGATCGGACTTGGGACTTTGCGCTTGCGAGGCAGGCGCCGGAACCACTGAGCTAAATCCCCGGCCAAATTTTTTTTTTTTTTGCGACAAGGTCTCACTATGTAGTTCAGGCTGCCTTGAACTCACTATGTAGCCCAAGTGGGCCTCAAGCTTGTGGTGATCCTCCAGCCTTTGGAGTGCTGGATTATACACCTGGCTGGGAACCACAGTAATCTTAAAAAGGCAGATGACATCACTTACCTAATAGCTTCCTCTTGTACCATGAATTTGATTCTAACTTTTCATTCTAGATTACAAAGCCCTATATAATCAGGTCACCGCCTATTTCTCCTTTGTGAATATATTTCACTTGCTAGAGTAAGTCATACTTGGTTAGAACATTCATACACCTATGAAATTAAGGTCATCATTTTTTGCAACAGAAAATTTTTTTTTTTTGTACTGGGAATTGAACTCAGGACCTTGTGCTTGCCAGGGAGGCGTGGTGCCACTGAGCTACATCCCCAGCCTGAAAATTATTACTATTCAATCATTATATGTCTTCATTTCAAGAAATGCCCAAGAAACATGCTGGAAATTCAAGAAATAAGTTATAGTTAATAAAATGCTCACTTGGGTATTCTATTTTTAGTCCTCATTTTTAGATTTTCTGATGGAAATAAGAACATACCCTTTAGTCTCTGAAGTGCCCCACCTTCTGCCTACTCACCCTGTAGGTAAACACTCTTCGAGTCTCTTGTACTGGTAGCCAGAGTTGGGGTTGATTTGGCCCCCTGGGGTGCAGGCTGTAGCTTGGATAGTTAACTGGTGGCAGGCACACTTGGACCTGTACGAGACAGAATGGTATGAGAGCTAGAGCTCTGAGACCTTCTTTAGAGAAAGAAATACTAATAAAAAGATGGGGACAAGGTAGTAAAATTTTCTTTTCTTCTTTCATATATGTAAATGAAGAGAGAAGAGAGAGAAAGAGTAAGACAGAGTGCTGGGTGTGGTGGCCCATGCCTGTAATCTCAGCTGTTCGGCAGGCTGAGGCAGGAAGATCACAGATTTGAGGCCAGCCTGAGCAACTCAGCAAAATAAAAAGGACAAGGAATGTTAACTTGTAGCCCCCTGGATTCACTCTTTAGTTACCCCCATCAAAAACAATTGAGAATAACATAGGCGCAGAATGAAACAAAGGGGCAACTGAAAGCATGATAGAGGGAAGCAGAAGAAAAGGGGGAGAGAGTCAGAGAAAGAACCAACACAAGATACATATCCAGGATTACTAGCTAGGGCCACAGCACACTCGAGCTTCCTTCCCTTCTTGGGAACTGACAAGGCGGCCAATGGTAGGAGGTCCAGCAGTGGGTGGAGGTACAGGGAAATGGGGACAGGAGTAGAGACATAAGGCAAAGGAAGAGGTAAAAAGGAAATCATAATAAAGTTGGAGGCAGAGGCAGCAATTTTCCCAACTTACTTGTCCCGACACCCATCCTTGCAGTCACAGCCAACCAGAAATTCAGGACCTGTGTTAATGAAAACACCCTTGCCTGGGATCCGTTCCTTGCTATAGGCCACCTGGGGTGGGGGGGTTGTGTCGATCTCATTGACACAGGACAGGGGAACATCTTCCTTCCCATAGGTGATGTCCAAAATATAGTAAAAAGGCTTGTAGGGCTGAAATTTTCGGTCCACTAGAACGTATGGATCCAAGCAGAACATCTCCAGGAAGAGGAAGTCACATCCAGTTTCAAAAAGGTAGCGTTCAATCTCTTGCATTGTCCGAAGGCAGAGGCCACAAGGTGTCTTATAGATGACATGAAAGCCCATTTTGCGGTTAACTCGGCGCCGGGCAGTCATCCGCCGGAAGTCATAGAGTAGTGGGACTAACAGAGGATTCTTGCCTCGGTACTGCTCACTCCTCATAGGTCTGACCCGAGACAGACAAGTATAGCTGCAGACATGAGGTAAGTAGAAAAGCTTCTCCATGGGGGCTCGGTACGAGGGCTCTGCTGGGGCTCGCTCCAGCATGCCATGGAAGGCTGGAGGGGCTGGAGGACCTGGGGGCGCAGCAGGGGCCGGGACAGAGGCTGTTGAGCCTAAAAGTGATCTGCAAATGGGATGCAAGAGATCAGATCAGAAGGCAACAAGACCCTGCTGGTGTGTAATTTCCCCCAGCTAGCTAAGCCATTTCTCTCATCTTTCAAACTACTGTGCTCGTGAAGCTAAAGAAGACACAAGAAGGTGAGATCTTCCCTTGTCTTACCAAATCTGGACCATGAAACTCCATGGTTACTCTTGATCGAGAAGCTGCTATTTCAACAGTGTACCTTTCCCTGTCTGTAAATTATGGACGTAATGTCCAGTCTTCTACCAAAGCTTTTTATCCTTGTGTCCTATAAATGTCCTAATGCCTAGGATTCAAGCAAAGAGATGGTGTGGGGTCTGCTTTCTATTGTAGCAATGATGGCACCATGTTCCATGAGAGGTTCTGACAAATGACTCCTGGAGATTCTAGGAACCCAGTTTCAAATCCAGTTCTTTTGTTTTTTACACTTCTAAGACGAAAGGTTTCTTTTAAATATAAATGCCTCACCATCACAACCTACAGCCCCTTGGAGCCAAGAAGCTGGCCCTACACAGTGACCATGTAGTCTGTGCTGCCAGCCCGCCCACAGAAGCTGAGATTTTCTCACCTGAATGTCTGGTTGATCCCAGGTTTCCCACCAGGGGCATTTTCACTGAGTGCAGGGGATGTAGGGGAAGAATGACCAGAGCCCACAGATCCTGGTCTGAAGGATGTGCTCTTTTTGGCTACCTGCTTCCGTGACTGAGCAAGCTGGCTTTCTAAACTTCTAGGAGATGTGAGAAGAGATCATATAGTAAGGGATGCAGAAAATGTATGAAAGAAACTGAAGAAAAAAGAATGAACAGCACTCACTCATTGTCACCCGCCTGGGGGGACAAAGGTGGAGCAGGTGGAACAGATGGAGCAGGTGGAGCTGTAGGTTGTGGGGGCTCCACTGGCTTGAACTGGGTTCCAGTGCTCGTCAGATCCTGGGTGTACTGGACAACAGGACCTTTGCTTCTCACAGCACCTACAGGAATAAGGCAAGTAATCACTGAGAAGGTGACAGCTGTATCAGTTATATTCGTTCACACTCTTGATTAAGTTATATAAAAAAAGCAGCTATTTAGCCAGCTGTGGTGGTGCATGCCCACAGTCCCAGCACTCTGGGAGGCTGAGACAGGCAGATCACAAGTTTGAGTCTAGCCTGGGCAACTTACTGAGACCCTGTCTCAAAACAAAAAATAGGAGGAGTTGGGGATTTATTGTGTGAAGGCCCTAGTTTCAATGGGGGCGGGGGGGCTACCAACTTAGTGATTATAAAAAAAGTAGCAATAGAAACATTCCAAGTGCTAAGATCATCAGTTCCCATTATTTACTCCCATGAGAGGGAATGCTAATATCTAGCTAGTATCTACCATCTATCTATGGTCTTGACTTAGATATCAGGACTTCAATTTCCTGCCTCAGATAATTTACCTCATTAATTGTTCTTTTGTAAATAGTTTGAAAAATGTATTTTGTGATCAACTAATGTTGGTAGGAAAAACCAACCAGAAAGTATGACAGGAACATAAAGAAACAACCAAACTGGATGAAACTAAAAGAGAAGACCATAAGTAACACACGCAGTTCTTACGTGGCTGATGGAACTACCGCCACCTTAAGCTAAGTCAGCACCACAAATCCATCACCACTACTGGAAACAACTCAGGGCATGCGTCCTGTTACGAGTGCGTCAAGTGTCACCCTGGTAAACAGAGGACAGCCACTGGGTATAACTACCTTTGCTGGTCTGCCCGCCTCTCCCTCCTGGTGTGTTCCAGGACATACCCATATTTGGACGTGTCCTGAGTTGTCCCCCTTGCTTCTTCTCCAGTGCAGAGGCTGAGGATGTCTTCATGCTGAACATGGGCTCCAGCCGGGTAGAGCCTCGATAGATCCACTCGCATCTTTTGTCATCCTGAGAGGCAGGAAGGAGGGCAGGGAGAAATGAGTTAAAGGTTTGAATCTGTCCTGTCACTTGTGGAGAATATACACAATGTGGCACCTCTGGGAAATCTTCCTGTCCAATAAATT
Source organism: Heterocephalus glaber (assembly GCF_053883595.1). Classification (NCBI taxonomy): domain Eukaryota; kingdom Metazoa; phylum Chordata; class Mammalia; order Rodentia; family Bathyergidae; genus Heterocephalus; species Heterocephalus glaber. The sequence goes on along the minus strand of NW_028258296.1, from coordinate 57,333,895 downwards.
TATGTGCCAGGGCTAGGATGTAGCTCAGTGGCACCATACCTGCCCCCAAGCACAAGGTCCTGAGTTCAATCCCCGATACTGGGAAAAAAAAAAAAACTTATGTGCCAAGTCCATGATAGGTATCAGGAGTAGAAAGAATAAATATATATACCCCTCGAGATTAAAGAGTTAAATTGAGCTCTTTTTTTTTCTCTTTTCTTTTTTGGTACCGGGGATCGAACTTGGGACCCTGTGCTGGTGAGGCAGGCGGTGGCACCACTGAGCTAAATCCCTGGGCCTAAGCTTTGTTTTTTGAACATTTTTATTCGCACATGTTTGTAGTCCATAATGGGAACATACAGTGTGAGGACTTGGTAGGTGGACATAACACATCTTAATTCTTTTTACCCCTCCCCCGTTTCTTGTCCTCCCATTTGGAAATTTTGTTTGTTTTGGAGACAGGGACTTGCTATGTAGCTCAGGTGGACTTTGAACTACTATGAGGGCCAGGCTAGCTTCAAATACAAGGCAATCTTCCTGCCTCTGCCTCTTGAGTGCAGGGATTACATGCATGCGCCACCACGCCTGGTTCCCATTTGCAAAATTTGAAAGATCACAAAGACTTCCAATTCCTTGAGTCATCTTCTTTGTCCTATTATCATACCCAAACTGTAACCCTTGGAAAAATGGAAGTAGTTGCCTTCCCTGTACAATGTGAATAGTTCAGGATGTGCGTAGGGTGTGTGTGTGTGTAAACCATGCAGATCAGTGTTACAATAAAATTCAGAGAATTTATTTTCAACAATCAACTGCACAAGAACAAAAAGAGAAAAGAAGGACAAAATAAAAATTGACCAAACCAAGAAGAACAGGTAAGAGGATAAGAAAGGAAAGCTATGGAACAGAGATGAAATAATCCTCATTTCTACTTTTTTTTGGGCACTGCTGGGGAAGGAGGCGGACCTCCTGCCTCAGCCTCTTGAGTTCTGGGATTACAGGTGTACACGATACCCAGCTAGCCCCTCATTATTGTCTCTTATGTCTACCCCCTAATCCCATCTTGACCCTTGCCTAGAAAATTCTAGGAAAAAACAGTACCAAGAAGAGGATCCTGACAAGGCTGCCGTCCACCTCCTCCACTCGGGACTTCCACCAGGTGCCTTCCCACTCGGTCTTGATAAGCTGGCCACTCTTGAGCAGCACCATGGGCCGGTTGGGATAGGCTGTGATGTACTCCTCTATGAAGTCTCGGCAGGAGGTGTCTTCTATGTCCTCCCAAGTCTTTTGCACTGTCCCAAGGAAGAAGGAGAGCTGAGAGAGGGCAGGCAAGACAAGTTGTGATAGGGAAATAGGCTCACAGGGACAAATTTGGTATTTTTTCAAGCTGAGATAGAGAAAAAAAAATAAATAATAACCCAAGAGAAGCAAAACCAAGAGTACTTAAATACTGAACCTCATTAATGTAGACACAAGTCATGTAAATATTAAGCAACAAATACAGATTGGACATTTCTCCTTATAAAATTCAAACGGATATTCTTCCCAATTTGTTGATATGAGTCTAAAGGTCAACAAAAGGTATCAGATGACACCATAGAATTAACAAGTAAATTTGTCTTTCTCACTCTTAAGATTTTTTAGGGATTCTGAATGTATAACATAGCAGTTTTAGTTGATTCTTCTGCAATTAAAACAGTTGCTTCTATAGAAACCTGTTCCCAAGCCAAAGTAACAAGTACAGAGGACATAACGAACCTCTGCCTAATGTAGCTTCTTTAGGAAACATTGTGCAGACTGCCGACTTATAGAAATGTTAGGTGAAACATCAGACTAGGAAAGAAATAACACTTTTTCAAACCTAAATCACTTAGAAATAAAATCAAAACACATCTGTAATAGGATGTCAGCTATCACCTTCGAGTATCTTACTCTTGTTACAAAGACCTGGCCATAAAGATGGACAATAATAGTCTATCTTCCAAAGAACATCAAACTTACATTCTTTTTTTGTGCCAGGGATCGAACAAACTTACATTCTTTAAGAGTAGAACATTGAAAGCACTAGGGCTTTTCAACTGGGCATCTGAAGAAGAAATACAAGGAAGAAGAGGAAACTGACAGAACTAAGGAATACTCACGTGGTCGGCAAACGGGATACAGTTCTGACTGTGTGACATAGGAAGCATAGCCATCATCAAAGAAAATGAGGAATCTGCAAAGGAAGAGTGATGGATGAATGACTTGGGAGTTATTATTTAACATGACCTAAAGTTATTTTATCAGAGATTTGTTCCTCTGGATAACTGGACACACTCCAGGGAAGACATTCTGGTCTTTCTTCCTTCTCACCCAAAGACAGGAATTTTTCCTTCATCTAACCAATACAGCCCCACTTTTTGAAAAACACTCATTCTTATTCTTCTATTCCTACTATATGCTGCCAACCATTTAGACTCTTTCTTCCTTTTTCTTTTATTTTTTTGGTACCAGGAATCGAATTTCCTTTCTTCCTTCTATGTGCATTCCATATTCAAAATCCCTAATCACTCATCAATCTGGACTGGCAATCTTCATTACTAACCTAGATTTCTTCCAACTTTTCTCCTTGAGAAAAGAAGGGAGTGGGGATGGAGAAAGGTCACCCACGTGACTTCTGTGACAAAGAGGTTTCTTGCCATGAACTTAACACCTTTTAATTCTATGACAAGGGGTTTCTGGCCACTGGAATTAAGACCACAAAAGGTAATTGTGAAATCTAGACTGTCATGAATAGGCCAGGAATTGTGCTCCTAACCTTTCCTCCCTTTTACAATCCTCCTTCCAGGTACCTGAGCTTGTTTTTGACGTTTGGTGTCTCAGCTACAATGCCAGCATAAAGCCAGACCTGATTCCCATCTTTGTATTTGGCTACCACTCGACTGCCCACATACAGGTTGTCAGCAAGAGGGTGGTAATCATAGGCAATATGGTTCCCAGACAGCAGACTCTTTCCTTTGTTGTCAAATTTCACCTTGTATTTCTTTCCTGAGCCTGAGTAAAAGGGAAAGACAAAATTTAAAAAAACTGTCAGTTTCTATGTCAGTCCTGGCTGCCGTGTGATAGACAAAAGGCAGGCTGTGGGGAAAAGAAACAATCAACAAGAAACCTGTAGGTTTGCCTACCATCAGTGCTCCCTCTAGCTGGAACCTACCCACTGTCTGGATGGCAATCAGGGTCCCTTTGTGCCAGGTCTTAGTTCTCTTCTTGCCCAGAATCCGCATGCTGACTATCAGGTCACCATCTTTGCTCAGTTCTCCAGACATGTGACTGAAGCTTCCTACAGCGGAAAGCAAAGTTATTCCAAAGCATTATGCTTTTGGGTAGAGTGGGATGGTAAATAGAGCAGTGATAGTAATCAGTGAAAATGTGGTAACATTTGATCTTTAGCCACTTCTGCTGCCCACCTGGCCAAAGGCAAAAATAGAAGACAGAGAAAATTCAACAGTTTATGCTAACTGGAGAAACCTGAATAGCTGAAGTTCATACGCAATTCAAGAAGATCTCAGCTTCAACCTAATGTTTACAACTCCTTATGAATAATGGTAACTACCACTTATTAAAGGCTATAAAAATTTTCCTGTTCTACACTAAAGCTTTCCCCACATCTTTTTATAATAGTTTGAATTACTCTCTTCTCCCTAATTTCAAGAGCATGGAAATAGCCTACATATAGGGAAATAAAAGGTACTAAGATAACCAAATATAGTGGCACACTCTTGTAATCCCAGCACTTTGGAAAACTGAGGCAGGAGGATCACAAATTTGAGCTGAGCCTGGGTAATTTAATGAGTCTGTCTCAAAACAAAAAATAATGACAGGGCTGGAGATGTAGCTTAGAGTGAAGGCCCTGGGTTACCACAAAAATAATAAATAAATAAGTGAATGGGTGAATGAATGAATGAATGAATGAATAAATAGTATCAAGATAACACCATTATAGACCAGAAAATGAGCAGCAGCATAATAGGAATTTGACAAAGAGTAAGGACACTGGGCCTGGCATGTCACAACCAACAAACAAAACAATCAGACAAGGAAAACAAATTCACAAATAATCTTATACTGACCTTGGACATAGAATGTATGGTGTTAAGCCAACAGAAAAGGAAAAGGATTTTGCAATTCTAAAGCAAAACCAGTTACCCATAAAAATCGCTGTAAGAATTCACTTCCCTGTACCTGTTCTTGGGTACGCATTGACCCTAACCTTTATGCAAATCCTGACAACTGCTCTTCTTGTTGACGGCATCCATGAACTTCTGGACATCTTGAGCTGATTTTCTTAAGGCAGCCATGGCTTCACGGAGCTGTAGGAAAATAGATGAGGGGAACACGTTTTAGTAGCATGGGTTAACAAAAATTTGAAAAGGCTGGGGGCGTACTTCAGTGGTTGAGGGCTTGCCTAATATATGCAAGACCCTGGGTTAGGCTCCGGACACTGCTTAAAATAAACTAACTTTAGGAAGCTTTTCTCTTCTCTTTTTTTTCTTTCTGCAGTGTCAGGGATTGAACTCTGGGCTTCTTGCATGCTAGGCCAGTGGTCTACCACTGCAATACACCCTTCTCTAGGAAGCTTTTAAAAATTAATCTCTGCTGCCGGGGATTTAGCTCAGTGGTTTCGCCGCCTGCTGTGCAAGCGCAGGGATCCAAGTTTGATCCCCGGTACCAAAAAAAAAAAAATTAATCTCTGCTAGCTGAACCTTCCTAAATTATACTTTCATGAAGCACTCAGTGCTCTTTCGCATTCTTGTAATGTCTATGAGAGAACACTGTAACTGACATGGCTAGTGAATGAGCTGATGGTTATACTGAACGAATGGTCAAGCCAAAAGCTTCCTTTTTGTAGAGTTGGGGGTTAAGCTCTGCGCTTCTTACATTTTAGGAAAGTGCTCTAGTACTGAGCTCTACACCCAGCTGAGTCTTGCTCATCTTCAACTCTGTACCTCTCAATCTTCCTGTACCCACCCAATCTCACCTTCTGGTCTTTGGGAGTTCTGCTCCCAGCATCACCTATGGAAGAGAAAAACTTGGATTGAGTGTCAGAGACTTATGCATAAGAATTTCTAAGAAATCAAGAACTTTGTTACTTAAAAACATTACCATAGAAACATTATCAATAGCAATGGGAAGTAATCTAAATATAGAAATACACATACTTGGGTTTTTTTTCATACTTGTGAAAGTACTCAACACAGTCTGGAAAGATATATAGTATATGAATAACAGCATTTATTTCTTTTTTCATTTTTTGAGACAGGGGCTTGCCATGTAGTTCAGGTTGACCTTGAAGTCACTAGGTAGCTCAGGCTGGGCTTGAACTTGGTGGGATTTTCCTGCCTCTGCCTCCCGCACGCTGGGATTATAGGCGTGTGCCACCATGCCTGGAAACAGTGCTTACTTCTGGATAAGGTACTAGGACAGGTGAGAAGTCTATGGAAAGCTGGGTTTTTACTTTAGATTTTAATTTTTATAATAATTTATATATGAATTATTTGTACAACTTTTTTTTTTTTTTTGGTACAGGGGATCGAGCTCCGGTCCTTGCACTTATGCAGCAGGTGGCAAAACCACTGAGCTAAATCCCCGGCCCTTATTTGTACAACTTTAAAAAATGAGACATGGCTAATGAATTAAACCAAATGTTAATTTTTTTTCAGAGCTAGGTATTTAATTCAAGTCTTGCACACACTAGGAAAGTACTCTACTACTAAGCCAAATACACAACTCAAAATATTTCTTTTCTTCCTCCTGTACTGGCGATTGAACCCAGGCCCTCACTCATGTTAGGCAAGAATTCTATCAATGAGTTATATCCCCAGCCTCTGAAATGTTTATTCTTTTTTTTTTTTTTAAAGTTTTAATGGGTCTCAAAAATCTGTCACAGATTTTTGGTCCAGCTGTTTCCATTAAAAAGTGATTTAAAAAACTAATAACTTAAAACTGCCACACACAAAAAGAAAACAAATGGTCCACAAAACATTCTCCTTTCCTCCTGAAGGTTTTACCATGCACTGGTATCATTAACCAGTCTTCTACTATTAAATTTAAATGGCCAATCGGGAGAAACAGTTCTGAGACCGGTCTTCCACCACTGATTAAGACTGGGGTGGCAGGTGTTAGGGGTGATATTCATTTAGCCTTCTGAGCTTTCTGGGCAGACTTGGTGACCTTGCCAGATCTAGCAGCCTTCTTGTCCACTGCTTTGATGACACCCACAGCAACTGTCTGTTTCATATCGAGAACTGCAAAATGGCCCAGAGGTGGATAGTCAGAGAAGCTCTCGACACACATGGGCTTGCCTGGAACCATGTCAACGATGGCAGCATCACCAAATTTCAAGAATTTGGGGCTATCTTCCAGGTTCTTACCAGACCGGTGATCAATCTTTTCTTTCAGCTCAGCAAACTTGCAAGTGATGCGAGTGAGCTATGTGGCAATCCAGTAAGGAAGCATAGCCAGCACTGATCTGGCACAGATGGTTCTGGATAATCACCTGAGCAGTGAGACCAGCTGCTTCCATTGGTGGATCATTTTTGCTGTAACCAGCACTGTTGCCACGACGAACATCTATGACAGACACATTCTTGACATTGAAGCCCACACTGTCACCAGGAAGAGCTTCACTCAAAGCCTCATGGTGCATTTCAACAGACTTTACCTCAATTGTGACATTGACTGGTGCAAAGGTGACCACCATGCCAGGTTTGAGAACTCCAGTCTCCACTCTGCCCACAGGGACAGTACTGATACCACCATTTTCTTTTTTTTTCTTTTTTTTAGGTACTGGGGATTGAACTCAGGTCCTTGTGCTTGTGCAGCAGGCAGCAAAACCACTGAGCTAAATCCCCGGCCCTGATACCACCATTTTATAGATATCCTGGAGGGGCAGCTGCAAGGGCTTGTCAGTTGGGTGAGTGGGTGGCAGGATATAATCCAAAGCTTCAAGCAGTGTGGTTCCACTGGCATTGCCATCTTTATGAGTGACCTTCCATCCCCAGAACCAAGGCATGTTAGCACTTGGCTCCAGCATGTTGTCACCATTCCAACTAGAAATTGGCACAAAAGTTGTGTTGGGGTTGTAGCCTATTTTCTTAATGTAGGTGCTGACTTCCTTAACAATTTCCTCATATCTCTTCTGGGTGTAGGGTGGCTCAGTGGAATCCATTTTATTTACACCAACAATGAGTTGTTTCACACCGAGCGTGTAAGCCAGAAGGGCACACTCATGGGTCTGCCTGTTCTTGGAGATACCAGCTTCGAATTCACTAACACCAGCAGCAACAATCAGGACAGCACAGTCAGCCTGAACTGTGCCTATAATCATGTTTTGATAGTCTCTGTGTCCTGAAGCATCAATGATGGTCACATAATACTTGCTAGTCTCAAATTTTCACAGGGAGATGTCAATGGTGATACCATGCTCATGCTTAGCTTTCAGTTTATTCAAGACCCAGATGCACTTGAAAGAACCCTTCCCCAACTCAGCAGCCTCCTTCTCAAATTTTTCAATGGTTCTTTTTTTTTCAGTACCGGAGATTGAACTCAGGTCCTTGCACTTTCGAGGCAGGTGGCAGAACCACTGAGCTAAATCCCCAGCCCTTTCAATGGTTTGTCGATGCCACCACATTTGTAGATCAGATGGCTGGTAGTGACAGACTTACACGAATCCATGTGTCTGATGACGATGATATTGATATGAGTCTTTTCCTTTCCCATGTTGGCTTTGATTTAGTGGTGGTTTTCACTACACCTGTGCTCTTGTGGCAAACCCGTTGTGAAAAAGTGAAATGTTTATTCTTAAATGGCTCTGTGCAACAGAACTACCTATGAAGACAGAAATGTCCTGTACCTGCACTGTCCAATCTGTATTTGGCATCTTAGTCCACATGGAATGTGGCTAGTACAACTGAGGAAATAAATTCTAAATCTCAATAAACTGAACTTAACATTTTAATTGTTGTATAATACACATACCATAAATTCACTCTTCAGACACACTGCCATCTATACCCCTCAAAAAAGCCTCCCCCTTGTTTTTGGGGGTTTTTTTTGGTACCAGGGATTGAACTCAGGACCTTGCGGTTTTGAGGCAGGCGACGGAACCACTGAGCTAAATCCCTGGCCCTCCCCCTTGTTTTTTTTTTGAGACAGGGTCTCATTACATAGTGCAGGCTGGTCTTGAACTTGCCATGTTGCCCAGGCTGGCCTTGAACTCCCAATGATCCTCCTGCCACAGCTTCCCAAGTGCTGGGATTATAAGTGTGTGCCACCATGCCTGGCCCTTCCTCTCACTTATCCCCTTGCTCTTTCTGAAGCAGTTCTGGAAGTCCTCCTTCGTCACTGTCTTTCTGATGTATGCCACCCAAGAGAAATGCAGACTCATAAAAACACTGCAACATATCCTCATCCACTTTATTTATCTACCAGGTCTGGCATCAGGTGAGACTTCTGGCTCTTCTCAAAGTTCAAATGACCACAAAAGGTGAATGTTTTTAATCAATTCAGAACATCAAGGCAGCCACAACAGCACAACTAAAGACACTCATGAAAGAGGACTTCCAGAACTGCTTCAGAAAGAGCAGGGGTAGTATTTTAAGGGGAATTAATGGCAATGTGTCTCTTACTATAATTAAAAAAAAATTTTTAAAGACATACTATACTTTTTGTTCTTTTTTTTTTTTTGGTACCGGGGATCGAACTCGGGTCCTTGTGGTTGCATAGCAGGCATCGAAACCTCTGAGCTAAATCCCCAGCCCCATACTATACTTTTTAATCACATATAGGGTTGTGCAATTATCACTATTGAATTCCAAAATATTTTCTTCACTCTAAAAAGAAACCCCATGTTTCTTAGCAGTGATTCCCCTTCTCCCTCCCGGCAATCCAGGCAACCAATGATTGTCTGTATCTATGGGTCTGCGTATTCTGGACATTTCACACACACCTGAAAAAGGAAAAAGAAAAAAAAAAAAAAAAAAAGGGAGATAGCAGCATACCATATCCGCTTCAGATGTGGTTCATTTATGTTGTAGCATGTTAAGTACTTCATTACTTTTCTTTTTGTTTTGAGACTGGGTCTTGCTATGTTGCACATGTAGTTGAACTTTGGGCTCAAGTGATCCTCCCACCTCAGTTTCCTTAGTGCTGAGACTACAAGTTCATACCACCCTGCTCAGCCCTAGTTTAACCTTTTGAGGAATGGAAAGACTGCTTTCCAGTGGGGCTACAACCACTTTACATTCCCACAAGCAATTTTTTTTTGAAGTAAAACATTTATTGGTAATTTTAGATATACATAATAATAACATTCATCATAGAGAATTTGTACCTGTACATGATGTATATTTTTTCCACCCACCCCTTCAACCCCTCTTCCCCTCCTTATTTACAAAAGCTTCCTATAAGCAATTTATGAGGGTTCAAATGTTTCCATATTCTCATCAACATTTGTTATTGTTTTTATTTCTGTTTTAGAGACAGAGTCTCATTATGTAGTCCAGGGTGGTCTCTAACTCATGATTCTCCTGTCTCAGCTTTGCTTTACTGGGATGATAGGCATGTACTACCGTGCCCAGTTACTGCATTTAAAATTTTTTAAAAGTATTTATTGCCGCACTGGGGACTAAACCCAGGGCCTTTGGACTGAGCTACATGCCCAGCCTTTAATTTTTTTGGAGACAAAGTCATTAAATTGCCCAGGACTTGAACTTGTGATCCTCTCACCTCAGTCTTGAGTGCTGGGATCAGAGGCATGCACACTGCACCTGGATTGCCTATTTATTTTATTTTTTTTGGATTGTCTTTTTAAGATTACAGCTATACTAATGAATATAAAGTGATTTTGATTTCCCCCAATGATTAATGATGTTGAGCATCTTTTCATGTATTTATTGGCCATTTACAAATCATCTTCAAGAAAATATCTATCAAAATTCTTCGCCCATTTAAAAGATGTATTGTTTTTGCCGGGGATTTAGCACAACGGTTTCGCCACCTGCTGCGCAAGTGCAAGGACCCGAGTTCAATCCCTGGTGCAAAAAAAAAAAAAAAAAAAAAAAAAAAAAGTTGTATTGTTTTATTTATTTATTTATTTAGGTACCAGAGATCGAACTCGGGTCCTTGTGCTTGCAAGGCAGGCAGCGAACCACTGAGCTAAATCCCCAGCCCCATGTTTTATTTATTTTTAAACACTGGGTCTTCCTATGTAGTTCAGGCTGGCCTTGAACTTATGGTGATCCTCCTGCCTCAAGACTCCTGAGTGCTAGGATTACCAGTGTGTGCCACCATGCCCAGCCTGTCTTGTCTTTTCATTGTTATGTTGTAAAATGTCTTAGTCACTTGTTGTTGGAACAAAATATCTGACATCTGCATCTTTTTTTTTTTTTTGGTACCGGGGATCGATCTCGGGTCCTTGCGCTTGTACAGCAGGTGGCGAAACCACTGAGCTAAATCCCTGGCCCCTACACACACACACACACACACACACACACACACACACACACACACACACACACACACACACACACACACACACACACACACACACACACACACACACACACACACACACACACACACACACACACACACACACACACACACACTTCTTAAATTGGGTGCAGTGGCATGTGTGGGTAATCCCAGCTATGTGGAACGTTGAAGCAGCAGAAGGATCATGAGTTTGAGTCCCACTGGGGTAACTTGGCGAAACCCAGTCTCAAGAATTTTTTTTAAAAAGGGTCTTGGCATGTTGCTCAGTGGTAGAGTGCCCCTGGGTTCAATTTCCAGCACCACAAAAACAAAATAAAATACCTATCCTGTATTTGAGGAAGGGTGCTCACTTCGGCAGCACATATACTGTATTTGAGGAAGGAGTTAATTTTTCATGTTGTTGGGTTTTTTTTTTGCTTTTAAAATACACTCAAATAACCATATCAGCGTTGGTGGTATACTGGTGAGCATAGCTGTTGCCTTCCAAATAACCGTATCATCCAGCAATGTAACCACTAGGTATATATTCAAAGGAAATTAAATGAGTATATTGTAGATAGTTGCACACCTATGGTACTGCAGCTCTATTCACAACAGCCAAGAAATGCAAACCTAAGTGTTCATCAACTCATGAATGGATAAAGAAAATGTGGTATGCATATACAATGGAATATTATTTAGCCATTAAAAAGTATTACATTCTTGCCAGGCATGGTGGTACATGTCTATAATCACAGCATTCAAGAGGGTGAGACAGGAGGATCACTGCAAGTTCAAGGCCAGCCCAAGGTACGTAGTAAGTTCAAGGGCAGGCTGAACTACACAGTGAGACCCTATTTAAAAAAAAGAAAAAAGTATTAAATTCTCTCATTTGCTACAACGTGGATGGGAATTAAGTGAAGAAAGCCAGACACAGAAAGTCAAATACCTCATGAGCTCACTCACGTGTAGAATCTAAGAAAAGTGAACTCCTAAAGTATGGTATTTACCACAGGCTAGGGAGAGAAGGAAACAAGAGCATGGGTAAGGTTGATAAATAGGTAGCAAGCTATGTAGTCAGATGGGAGAAAAAAGTTCTGGCATTCTATTGTACAGCAGGGTGACTATAAATGACAACAATATACATGTATTTGGGGGGAGGTGCGGGGACTGAACCTAAGGCCTCACAGCCTAACAGTACACTCTACCATTGAGCAACACCCTATCCCCTTTATTAGATATTTTAAAAAAAAATGAAGGGCCAGGGATTTACTTCAGTGGTGCTGCTGTCTGCCTTGCAAGTGCAAGGTCCCGAAAGTTTGATCCCCAGTACCAAAAAAAAAAAAAGGAAGCACTTTCATATTTTCAACCTAAATGATACCTGATGAGATGTTTACTCTGATTTAAACACAACACAATGTATATATGTACTGAAATATCAATGGAACCCTATAAATGTGTATAATTTTTATGTATTACTGAATTTTAAAAAATCATATGGAGGGTCAAGGATGTATCACAGTGATGCCTTGCCTGCCTGGCAAGCACAAGGTCCTGAGTTCAATCCCTGGTACCAAAAAAAAAAAAATCACATGGAAAAAATTTGAACACTATAAAAAGCACATACACAGTAAAAAATTAAGTCTCTTTCCCATCTCTGCTTGTAGTTATTTTCCCTGAAACAACCAATATTATCAGTTTCTTTTCTGCTAAAGATAGACTATAAATGTAAGTAAATGTATTCTCTTCCTTCTATCCTTTCACTTACACTCAACATGCAGTTTTTATGTTGCTGTTTTTAAGACAGTCGTGGGTAATGAACCCAGGACCAGTGCACTACATCCCCATTCCGTTTTTCTCCGAGACAGCATCTTGCTAAGTTGCCCAGGCTGACCTTGAATTTGTGATCCTCTTGCTTCAGCCTCTCTCAATGCTAGGACTGCAGGTGTGTGCTGCCCTGCCCAGCTTGTTCTTGACTATTTTTTTTTTTTTTTGGTACCCGGGATCGAACTCGGGTCCTTCTGCTTGTGAGGCAGGTGGTGGAACCACTGAGCTAAATCCCCGGCCCCTATTTTTTTTTTTTATTGTGGTAAAATACATATAACATAAACTTTGCAATCCTAACCATTTTGAAGTATATAGTTCAATGGTACTAACTACCTTCATATAGTTGTGCACTATCTCCAGAACTTTTCATCTTATAAAACTGAAACTCTACCCATAAACAATAACTCTCTATTCTCCCCGCCCTTAGACCTTCAGAGACTCAACTTTCTGTCTCTATGAATCTGACTATTCAAAGTGTGTCATATAAATGGAAACATAGAGTACTTGTCGTTTTGTGACAGGCTTATTTCACTCAGCATAAATGTCAAGGTTCATTTATGTTTGTCTTTTTCTTTTTTAATGACTACATACATAATCCTTTAGATGACACCATATATATTAAATACACTAGTCAAGTGCTCTACCACTGACCTACATCCCCAACCTCTCCATATATTTTTAATTTAAGCACTTACCGATAAGTATATATAGTATAACAATGTTATAATGAGCATCTTTAAGTATCACACTCAAGTCTGAATGGAGTGATCATGAAAATAAGTCTGAGTACTAGACAAACTTATTACAGGTATTAATTACAGGTGATGTCACTAAACTAAGACTTGAGGGCAGAACAGAGAGGATGTAACAGACATAGAAGATATTAGTAAAAATGTTCAAGGCAGTAACTCCTGTAAAAGACCTGAATTAAATGTTAAGCTCAGCTAAAAACAGAAACAATTTTTATTTCAATAAATTGAAAACTTAGACAAAATGGATCAATTACTAGGAAATTACAAACTGTTAAAACTGATTTGGGGGGCTGGAGATTTAGCTCAGTGGTTCCGCCGCCTGCCTCACAAGTGCAAGGTCCTGAGTTCGATCCCTGGTACCAAAAAAAATCCCTCCAAAAAACAAACAAAAAAACAAAACTGATTTGATATGTACTAGAAAAGCCTCACATAAAGAAAAAAAAGCCACTGAAATCTGAATTCTAAAACTATGGAAGGATAGCAGGGAAAAAAATTATAGCCTCTTCTCTCTCACAGTTGAATTAGGAAAAATTCTAAATAATGCTAGATGTGGTGGTGTTGCAGGTCTATAATCCCAGCTACTTGGGAGGCCAAGGCTGAAGGACTGAAAGTTTGAGGCCAGCCTAGGCAATTTAGTGAAACCCTGTCTCAAAAATAAAACTTAAAATGGGCTGTAGATGTAGCTCATTGGTAGAGCACTTACATAGCATATATGAGGTCTTGGGTTCAATCCCCAGCACTCCAAAAAACACAAAAAAGATTTCCAAACACAGTGCATCAAAAAGAGCAATATTTAGCTTATATGGTGGTGTAGCTCTGGGCTCCCAAGTGGAGGTAGGAGGATCACAAAGTTGAGCCCAGCCTGGTCAAATGAATGAGACTGTCTCAAAATAGCTTAGTAGGAAGGCCATAGATTGAAAAGCAAAAACAAAACAAAAAACACCAAAAACCTAAATAAATTTAAAAGCAAGCCTGAACCGCATAGTGAGACCATGTCTCAAAAACAAAACAAAAAAACTCAAATAAACAACAAAATGAAGCTATTATAAAACCAATCAAACCTAAGTGAGCAGAAGAAAATAATAAAGATTAGACTGAATATCAATGAAACAAAAAACAATACAGAAAATAAATCTACATATGCAAAAGCTGGTTCTTTGAAAAAGAGAAACAAAACTGATAAATCTTAGCTAGACTAACCAAGAAAATTAAACATAAAAAGTCTGAATAACCAATATTTACAACTGAAAGAAGAAACATCACTGCAGAACCTACAGAAATTAAAAGGATTAAACTTTATTCCAATAAATTAGACAACTTGGATAAAATAGAAAAACCCTAGAAAGATACAAATTACCAAAACCAAATCAAGAAGGGATATTAAATATATACATCACATTTTCTAAAAAAGGAATTAGGGCTGGGTGTGGTGGCGCACACCTGAGGCTGAGGCAGGTGGAGCACCACAAATTCGAGGCCACCCTGGAGTACGTAGTGAGCTGAGGGTTAGCCTGAAATACATAGCAAGACCTTGGTTCAAAAAAAAAGGTGGTGGTGGGGATTAGTAATTAAAAATCTTCCCACAATAAATTCAAAGACCCAAGCACAGCGGTGCACACCTGTAATTTCAGCACTCAGGAGTCTGAGACAGGAGTATTACTATAAGTTGGAGGCCAGCCTGGGCTACATTGGGAGTTCAAGGCCAGCCTGAACTATATAGGGAGACCCTGTCTCAGAAACCAAACCTTCTCCCCTTCAAAAAATTCAAAGAAAATTTTAGGCTTCTCTCTCTCATAGTAGTATATTTGGAAAAATTCTAAATAATGCTAGGTATGGTGGTGTAGATCTATAATTCTAGCTACTCAGGGGGATGAAGCAAGAAGACTAAGTTCACGGCCAGCCTCAAACAGATAAAGCAATCATACAACAGAAAAAAACCCCAGAAACTAAATAAAATCTGGAGTTTATTAAAAGTAATGCACCAAAGTTACCATGACAATATAGTAACACTAGGAGAAACTGGATGAAAGGTATGCAGAAAGTCTCTATATTATTTTTTCAACTCTAATTTTTTTTGGTTGTCTGTTTTGAGACAGGATCTCACTATGCAGTTCAAGCCTGCTTTGAACTTACTATGGTACCTCAGGCTGGCCTCAAACTCATGGTGATCCTCCTGCCTCAGCCTCCTTAGTGCTGGAACTACAGGCATGTGCCTCCACATCCCTCATCAACTCTCCGTGAATTTAAAATTATTGCAAAAGAAAATTTATTTAAGTGGCTGGGGATTTAGCTCAGTGGCACTGTGCCTGCCTGGCAAGCATAAGGTCCTGAGTTCCATCCCTGGTACTAATAAAAGAGAAAGAAAGACAATCTATTTAAAAGAAAGTCCACAAAGAAAAGTTCAAGCTAATATAGTCTCACTGCTAAATTTATCAAATATTTGATGAAATACAGCATTCCACAAAAACTTAAAAGGGAACATTTTCCAACTCATCTTATAAATCCCTATATTACTTGAATACCAAGCCAAACAAAAACAACCCAACAGAACTACAAACCAAGGACCCTCAAAATGTTGCAAATTAGTAACAAACTATTGGCAAATCACTTCCAGCACCACATAAAAAGAAACTATACATCAAGACCAAGTTTGTTCTAGGAATGCAAGGTTGGTTTAATATCCCCACCAAATTATTGTAATATAGTCTTCTTTCCCTTTTTTGAGGGAAAGGGGATTACTAGGTACTGGAGATTGAACCCAGAGCCTTTGCACTGAGATACATTGGACAAAACCCCTGCCTTTTTTTTGAGACAGGGTCTTACTGTTGCTAAGTTGCCCTGGCTGGCCTCAAACTTGCAATCCTCTTCCCTCAGCCTCCAGAATGCTGGGATCACAGGCATTTATGTCATCATGCCCAGCTGATATAAGCTATTAATTGGACAAAAGGTATCTACAAGGAAGATGTAGACAAAGTAGCTAACAAAAACCCAAAATCCAAAAAAACAAAACAAAAATCCAAAATCCAATCAAGGTATGATAAAAACTCTAAGAAAACTAGAAATAAAAGGGACCTTCCTCAACCTGATAAAGGGCATTTACAGAAAACCTATAGCTAACATCAAAACTAGTGGTTAACGATCAAATGCTTTCACTCTAAAATCGGGAACAAGGAGATGTCTGTTCTCAAAACTTTTACTCAACATTGTACTGAATGTTCTAGTGAATTCAATAATGCAAGAAATAAGAGGCATCTAGATTAGACGGAAAGATGTAAAATTCACTTTATTTCCATGACCTAGTTTTAGAATAATCCTAAGGAAACAACAAAAAACATCTAGAACTTCTAAGTGAGCTTAGTAAGGTCAGAAGCTATAAAGTCAATACTCTAAACTCAACTGTATTACTATACCCAATGACATTATGAAAATTATCTCATTCACATTAGCATAAAATATTTAGGAATAGGGCTGCAGATTTAGCTCAGTGGTGCCACCACCTGCCTCGCAAGCACAAGGTACTGACTTCCATCCCTGGTACCAAAAAAACCCCCCAAAAAACAAAAGATAGTGTGGTGCTGGTAGGGACAAACATTTATGTCAATTTGACAGAAGACTCTCTCATTGATCAGTTGATTTCTGACAAAGGTACCAAAATGACAGTATGTATTTTCAACAAACGTGTGGGGACACCTAGGTAGCCATATTTAAAACAACTGTCAGCCCTTACCTTAATTTCTTTCTTTTTTTTTTGGTACTGGGGATCGAACTCAGGTCCTTGTGCTTGTGCGGCAGGTGGCAAAACCACTGAGCTAAATCCCCTGCCCCCTTACCTTAATTTTTATTCCTCAAAAGACACCATTTTTTTGTTTTGTTTTGTTTTTTTGGTACCGGGGATCAAACTTGGGTCCTTGCACTTGCGCAGCAGGTGGCGAAACCACTGAGCTAAATCCTCAGCCCAAAAGACACCATTAATAAAATGAAAATGTAATCCCAACACTCAGGAGGCTGAGGTAGGAGGATTGCCATGAGCTGGAGGCCAGCCTGGGCTATACAGTGAGTTCAAGGACAGCTTGAACTATATAGCAAGACCCTGTCTCAAAAAACCAAAAGCAAACCAACACACAAAAAAAGAAAATGAAAATGGATGAGAGGTAGAGTGCTAACCTAATACTGTATGTACATGGCCCTGGGTTCAATCTCCAGTACTACTTTTTTTTTTTTGGTACTAGGGATCAAACTCGGATCTTTGCGTTTGTGCAGCAGGCGGTGAAACCACTGAGCTAAATCCCTAGCCCTCTCCAATACTACTTAAAAAAAAAAAAAGACCAGCCCTATCTGGTAGACATTATTTATAACATATATTTGGTGAAAGAATTATACCTAGAGTATATAAATGCCTTTTTTTTTTTTTTTTTGAGACAGGGTCTTGCTATGTAGTTCAGGTTGCTTTGAACTCACTATGTAGCCCCAGCTGGCCTGGAACTTGTGGTGATCCTCCTGCCTCATCTTCCTGAGTGCTGGGATCACAGGCATGTGCCACCACACCCAGCTTAAATTCCCTTTAAATCAATAAAAAGACAATTGAAATTTTTAAGAAAGGAAAACATTTAAATAATTATTTCCCCCAAAGAACATACAGAAGTGGCAAGCACACAAAAAGATGTTCAACATCATCAGTCGCAAGTGAAATGCAAACAACAATAATAACACAATACCAGCAAACACCAAACAGAATTGCTAAAGTGAAAAACTGACATTACCAAGCAATGGCAAAGATGCAGAGAAAGTAGAACACTCATACTTCATTAATGAGAATGGAAAATGGTACAACCACTTTGGAAAACAGTCTGGTAGTTTCTGGAGAAGTCAATCATACATTTACCATAATTCCCACAAAAGCATTTATACACAAAAGTTTACAGCAGCATTACTCATAATATAACTAAAAACTAGAAATAGTCCAAATGCATATCAACTAGGGAATGGATAAAAACACACGGTACATCTAAAGGTCATTACCCCACAAAAGACCAAAACTACTGATATATGCAACAGTTTGAATGTGCTGTAAAAACATTAAATGACAGGGCCAGGGATTTAGCTCAGTGGTTCTGATACCTGCCTCGAAAGTGCAAGGTCTGGAGTTTGATCCCCAGTACTCCCCCCACCAAAAAATTGATAGTGTACATATCTACTTATATAAAGAAAAAGAGGGCCAGGGATTTAGCTCAGTGGTTTTGCCACCTGCTGCAAAAGCACAAGGACCCCAGTTCAATCCCCGGTACCAAAAAAAAGAAAAAGAACAGTAATTGCTAGGAGTTACAATGGAGATTGAAGATAAACAGGCATAGGAAACTTTTAGGGGTGATGCAAGTGTTCTAAAACTGGATTGCCATATAAATGTACTAAACTTCAAATCATACTAGTTAAAATGGATACATTTTATGGTATGTAAATATCTTGATAAAACTTTTAAAAAACCCCCCAGAAAAAATCTATTGCTTAGGGACACATAGATATGTGATGTCACCTATAAAGAAAAGCAAGAAAAGTTAAAATAGAGGTTACACCAAATGGGGACAGAAGGATAAAGTATTAGAGTATAGGACATTGGGGACATCTACGGTACTAACAAGGATACATTTTTTCTGAAAAATGCAGTATTCTAGAATATGGAGTTAGTGACAATGGTTTTTCCTCTATTACCCATCTCTTCATCTTCTAGTATTTTTACTTCAATTCTGAGACTCCTACCCAAAACCTCATCTCTTACCTGAATCAATACTGAGCACATCATCATCTTCATCAGGAATCTCAATTATTTCTGTAGGCCGGGAAGCTTCATCCTCAGAGCTACTGTCCCGGTACTGTAGTCCCAGGTTGGAATAGAAGTCCTTCACCAAAGACTCACAGTTAGTCACTGCCCTAATATTGGAACACATGTAGAAAAGGTCAAAGCCAGCAGAGGAGCCATATGATATCTATCTATCTATCTATATATATATAGATATAGACTGTTCTCAATATGATTGGGCCCTACATGTTCCAAAGTGTCTCTATTTAGAATACTTTTCTCATAGAAAAATGTTTTAAATAGGGGTTTGGTTTTCCCAACTAGTTCCTCAAAACTCCCAAGCAAGCCCATAGTACAGTACTTTCTACCTTACCTTATTATTTACCTTGCTGTTATTTGAAATTGTAGTCCAACTGACAACTAGAGCACCACAGACAAATCTAGAGGGTTTAGAGGTTTAGGAACTCCTCTCAACCTGCACCCCTTAGTACAGCAGGCTGAGCCCAGGATCTTGTGCTTTCTAGTCAAGCATTCTACCACTGAGCTACATCCCAGCTCAAGGAACTTAAGGTTCCACAGTTATAGCCTCAGTCCTCTGGTGATCATAGAGCAATTATTCTAGAGTGGAGTACAGGAAAAATGGAGGTATTTAGGACTTGGTCTTTCTTACTGTTGGTTGAGCATCACCCTTTGATAGGTTAAAAAAAGATATATATATATCTTTCTAAAAAAAGTTTTATTATTATTTTTTTGGTACCGGGGATCGAACTCTAGTCCTTGTGCTTGCGCAGCAGGTGGTGAAACCACTGAGCTAAATCCCCGGCCCCACATATATCTTTTTTAAAGATATACATATATATATATGGATATGGATTCTTTTTTAGTTGAGACAGGGCCTTGTTTTGTAGTTCAGGCTGGCCCTGAGCTTACTATGTAACCCAGGCTGGCCTCGAACTAGTGGGAATCCTCCTGCCTCAGCCTCCAGAATGCTGGTATTACAGGCATGCACGGCCACACCCAACTTATATATGGATCCTTATGAGGTCAGATTTCAGACCTTAAACTTTGAGGGAGAGTAAGGTTCCATACAACTGTACTTTATAAAGCAGAAAGTACTTGGTACAATGCCATGAATAATTATACTCAAAAATGTCTGCAATGGACAGACATCTGTCTACTTCCCATTTAGTCCTCACCTGGATGCATCATCAAAGAGCTGGTCAACATGAGCCACTTCAGATTCTTTCTGTATTACCCATGTCTCCAACTCTGCTAACTGCTTCTTGCGCTGTTGTACACAATCCATCTTTTCCAGTTCTTCATCGATGAACTGCCGAAGTTCCTCCATAGAAATACCCAGCTCTTCAACCACTGCCTGTTGTAGCTCTGCAATCTCTTCAGACTCCCCTGCAGCTGTTGCTGCATCGAAACCGATGCACCCAGGTAGGGAAGACATAATTTTGTCCTTTGCATGGAAGAAACTAAAATTACTCTGAAGTCATTAACCACAATTAATAGAAAATTTCAGTCTCCCAAGAAAATTCATGCCTACACTGCTACCTGTTATTCAAATAGTCTGTTTTCTCTCTCCCCATTCTGCAAAACCTGACGCTGAGATTGTGCTTTGTTTTCAGGTTTTGCTATAGATTAACAGGCCTGAATATGGCTTAGATGTTTGAGAGCGCATAGAGAACATTTATTATGCAATAAGTAGTTACTCAAAATAATATTTCAGGAAACTGAAAAGAATCAATCTACACAGGAAGGTATTTCTGTGATCTAAGATATCCTTGACTGACTGAGATAAATCTCTGTCTAAATGATATGCTTAAAAAAAAAATGATATGCTTAACTTGAACCCTGCCAACTGAGGAGGGAGATGATTTGTAACTCACTTGTTCTATGTTTTTCAACTGATTGCTTCTCTTATGTTACATTGGTTCTACGTGGAAATTTACTGTTTAAAAAGTCTACCAAGCTAGAGTGTAACTCGGTGGCGGTGGGCGAGATTAGCATGCGCAAGGCCCTGGGTTCAATCCCAGGAACCAAACAACAAAACAAAACAAAATGAAGTCTACCATGTTTAAGCATACACAAGCCTGCACCAAAAAGGTTTCCCCAAAGTAAAATAAAGCAATAAAATCTGGCTATCTAGCATCTGAAATGCAATAACTCATTGGTCTTAACGCCCTCTCTGAAAAAACGGTCACAAGAAAAACTCACGCCAGAGTAACGTTCGACCGACCACAGGGCCAGCCCTCACCGCCTCGACGATCCTCAGCACAACCCCGCGCACCTCAGCGCCATCCGTTTTCGGGGTGCGCCCCACCCACCGCAACCTAGCTCGGCCCCGCCCCGGCTTGTCTCTCGGGGAAGACTTTCTCCTCAGACTCGCCCGTTTTCTCACGAACAAAACCTCCCAGACAAGCTTTTGGTCTCTAAATTCCTCAACTAGCAATATTCCCCACACCTCTCTACTTCAGCTACAAAGGGTTTTTCACCAACCAGACCCCAGACTCACTACTAAGGGGTCGGCCTCAAGGCGAAAGAGCGAAACCAAAGGGAAAAAGGAGCGGGGGTGGGGTGGGGGTGGGGGGGAACAGCGTGATGGTGGGAAGGGGGAAGCAAAAGAGAGGCCCGGAAGCAAATGTGCGGTTCCGGTCACCGCGACGGTAGCCTGACGGGGTCAAATCCAAAGCTACCGGGCGCCCTTCAGAGGCTAAGAAAACCTAAATTGATTACGCATGCGTTAAAGTAGGGCCTTCCAGGGCACTGTTGAGAAGCGACCAGTAAGACAAAGTGGGAGTGGCCAGATGTGCAGAAGCTCCGCCCTCATCCGTGGCCATAAAGCTGAACTTCCTGTATGAGGACAGCCAGCAAACATGATTAGGTGTTTTTTTTTACGTCATAGTTTTGCTTGAGATGGTTTTTATTATGTAAGTTGTACAAATTGTAAAGGATATCAAAGCATATCAAGATACGCCCAGGAGGTGTTGCCCAGTGATAGGGGATTTGCCTCTAGCATTTTCCAGGCCCTGGGTTGGACTATGAGCACTATTAAAAAAAAAAATCAAGATGTAAGGAGGGGTGGTTTGGTAGGCAGGCCTATAATCCCATCCTTGGGGAGGCCGAGGCAGGAGGATATCTGCGAGTTCCAGGCCAGCCTGGGCTACATATGAGTACAAGGCCAGCCTGAACTACAGTACATACCAAGACTGTCTCAAAAGCAAAAAGATCCCTGGTACCAAAAACAACCCAAAAAGAAAAAAGAGATGTAATGAGAAAAACACAGTATCTACCCCCTCATCACTTACTGCCCTGCTACTAGGGGGGGTAAAACAGTTTAGTTTTCTAGGAGTCTACACATAAATCCTTGTGCGGGGCTGGGGATTTAGCTCAGTGTTTCTGCCACCTGCCTCACAAGTGCAAGGTCCCAAGTTCCATCCCTGGTACCAAAAAAGTCACAGAAGTCCCTGTGTGTAGATTTTTTGTTTTGTTTTCATTTAACATGGATATTCCTGAAGTACAAAAAGAGAGAAAGATAAGACTTGTCTTTTTTACAGCTGCATAGTACCTCATAGTATCACTAAACCAAATTTAGAAAAGCACATTTTTTTTGGTATGGGGAATCAAACTCGGGACCTTGCGCTTGCAAGGCAGGCGGTGGCACCACTGAGCTAAATCCCCAGCCCAGCAAATTGTTTTCTATGTGTGGTACTGGGGGTTAAACTGAGGGCTTTCACGCTGAGGTGTACCCTGCAGCCCCCCACCCTCTTTTTTTGGAGCCAGGGTTTTGCTGAGTTGCAGAGGCTGGGCTAGAAGTTTGGATCCTCCTGCTTGGGACTACAAGTGTGCATCACTATGCCCCACTAAAACATTCTTTTGAAGTAATATTTTTATTTCTGATTTGGTCACTACTACTTACTTTACTTATATTTAATTTTTTTCTCTGCTGGGGGTGAACCCAGAGCCTCACACATGCTATGCAAATAAATACTTTTATTTCTGTAGGGGACATTCCCCAAAATGGAATCTAAATTTTTGAAAATGCACTTTTATTTTCTTTTTCATAGATTCTGCTGTCATATTACTTTTCTAAAAGGTTGCAACAATCATTACTCCCACTAGTAAATCTCTCAAAGTACTTGTTTCCCCACACTCTCATTAGGCCTGTTTGTTGTCTAATTTTTGAGAATTTGATGTGTTGAAATAGGATCCATATCAAGATAAAGTAGATTATGTTGTCGAAAGAAATTCAAAATTTAAGTGGTTTACAACCAAAAAGTCTATTTCCTTCTTTCTTTCTTTTTCTTGAATCAGGGTCGTGCTATGTAGTTCAGGTTGACCTTGAACGCAAGGTGATCCTCCTGCCTCAGTCTCTGGAGCGCTGGAATTACAGGTATGTGCCACAGTGTTGCTCACCTTGCATAATCATTTCTGGAAGGTGGACAGCAGAGCTCTGCTTGTGACTGCTGCTCTGGAACACAGACTGAAGGGTAGTTGTGCCGGGGGAGGAAATGCTAGAGGGACTCAGGTTCACACTCAAAGTGACTCAAGACTCTTTCATTTACTACTCACTGGCCTGAAGGAAGCATGTGGCCCGCAGGGACTCCAAAGGGGCCACAAAGGGTATTCAATGAACCAGCACCATTGACTACCATATTATCTCATTATTGCTTCAATTTTTTCAACTATCTTTATTTTGCTAAGTGTACTACCTATTGGATCTACAAATGTAGATCCTTTCAAAGTAGTATAAATCAGATTTGTGTGTGCAAGATCTTGTGCAAGATCTGATTATAGTGCTCAAACAGCCAAGACCATCAAGTCCTTGAAATCCTTTCTTGCTGACCACAGTGTCACATGTCCTATGCACCTACATGGACCAATGTCTTGAAACTACCCTGAGTGCCTATTTCCAGGTGTTAAAGCAGCAGGCATTGTGGCACAGAGGATTCCTCCAGATAGCTGAAATTCAGCATTTCCAAGTTCACCCCATCCTCCAACCTTTGAGTGTAGATATTTAGACATACTACACATGTAGTATTTGTATTGAGTACTTGCTATGTACCAGGCACTGTTTTACATAATTTATAGTTATTAATTTATTTAATACAATAATCCTATGAGTTAAGAACTATAATTAATCCTTATGTGGATGAGAAAACTGAGGGACAGAATAAATTTTCTAAAGCTATACAGATAACTTGCTAAGCCAGTCATTTTGTCTGTAGTACATGGCCATATGGCCCATAGTACGGCCAAACCATTTTCCATATAACTTGTTTATCCTAGCTTGGAAATTCTTGTTTTATTTCATGTCTTTCTTTTCTTATTCTATTGCCTTTATTTAGCTTTCATTTCTTGCCAGGACAAAATGGCCCTCTAATTGGTGGGCCTTGCTGTAGACCAATCCTACATACAGACATTCCTCAAAAGGCCAGCTTTCTGGTAGTCCCACTAGGTCATTAAATGAATTGATTGCTAAAGGAGAAATTATATGTAGTATGTACATTACAATATTCAGAACAAAGAAATGGTCAAAGAAAACTCCAACTTGATGATTTTGCTTTTATTTGCCTCTTACATGCAGTACTGCAATGTATAACAGAACATAAAACTACAGTACTGTACTGTACAGTACAATCAGCAAAAACGGGCCCAGGATTTAGCTCAGTGGTTCCACTGCCTGGTCTGCAGGCGCAAGGTCCCAAGTTCGAACCCCAGTACCAAAAAAAAAATTCAGCAAAAATTACAGTACTGTATAACAAGATACACTGTATTAAAAAAGACATTAAGTGCCTACCTGGCAAGTGGAAGGTCCTGAGTTTGATTCTTGGTCGGGGGCGGGGGGGACATAAAATCTCTATAAACAAGATGTATAGATTTTTACAGAAAAAAAAAAAGATGGGTTGTAAGTTTGAGAGGTAAGTCATAAGTCTGAACAATGTGCCTTGGTCGTAAGTCTGAACAATGTTAAATAGGTAGGTTGTTAAATGAGGAAGCTCTGTATATTCTAGTATGAAATTCTGGGCTGGGGATTTAGCTCAGTGGTTCCGCTGCCTGTCTTGCAAGTGCAAGTTCCTGAGTTCAATCCCCGGTACCAAAAAATAAAAAATAAAATTCTGATAATGTCACACACTATTATGGCTTGTATCTAGATGTCCCCTCAAAGCCTCATGCATTCATAGGTGGGTTTTTCGGAGCTAGCTGGATCTAGGGTGTGTGGTACTAGATTAGTACACTGATTGGAATTAGCATAGTTCTGGGAATGGCTGAATAGATTCATTAAAGACAGAAGCCCCACCCTGGGTGTGAGTGGCACCACTCAAAAGACTTGTACCCTGGATACGATAAAAGGGAAAGATGGAAGGCAGGCTGCAGGCAGCTTGCTGCCTGTTGCTTCCTGCCCTACCATGGACAGTTTCTCCTCTTCAATGTCCCTCTGCCACACCACCCTGCCTTGGAGCAAGCTGACTATGCACTGAAACCTCTACAAACTGTGAGCCAAAATAAACTATTCTTCCTTAACTTCTGGGTGTCGGGTATTTTGTCTCAGCAACAAGAAAAGTAACTAAGACACAGACCCATGCTTTAAAACTTTTTTCCTTATGTTTATAAAATAAAGTTTGAACTGCACATTATGAAATTTGAGGCTTTTTATAATTTAACCCCAATTTACCTCCCTGGCCATATTTCCCATTCCTCCATTTTACATTCCTGGTTAAGTGCTATTTCTCCAGCACATTTTTGTATTTCACTTTTATATCTCCATACTTTTATTCATCATGGTCTATTTTCTAGTGTCCCTTCTCTTTTTCTGGACAGTAAAATATTAATTCTCTAGGGCCAAATTAAATATCTCCTGAGAAGTTTTCTTAGACTAGCAATTAACAAACAGCCTGCATCAGAATCATTCTTGAAGGATTCATTAAGATGTGGATTGGTGCCCCTCTGTTATTGTGGGAATGGGTCTGGCTGCAGTCTGAGAATTTGTGCATCTAATTTTTTCCCAGATGCTATCCCCACTACTGGTCCTCGAGCCCGGATCCTAGAATCACTATTCTAGACCTTCGCTTATCCTCTGCGCAATAAACTCCTCCTGCCTCTGTGCTTCTGTGACCTTCATTCTTTTCACTTTGAGTTATCATCGTACATCTCCATCTGCTCTGCTGGCTTATCGTACACATAGCGACTGTGTGATGAAGGAGGGGAATCTTTGCTCTACTTTAATTGAGTGGAATTATTTTTTATTTCTTTCCTGTATTGGCGATTGAACCTAGGGGCTACTGAGCAATACCCCCAGGTCTTTAAAAAAATTTTTTCTGAAGACAGGCTCTTGCTAAATTGGGGGCCAGGGATTTAGCTCAGTGGTTCTGGAACCTGCCTCGAAAGTGCAAGGTCCTGAGTTCGATCCCCGGTACAAAAAAAAAAAAAAGAAAAGAAAAAATTAGCCAAGTTGGCCTCAACTTTCAATTCTCAGCCAGGTGCAATGGTGCACACCTGTAATCCCAGTACTTGGGAGGCCAAGGCAGGAGGATGATCATGAGTTTGAGGCCAGCCTATCTCAAAAACAAGCAAACAAAAAACCCTTTCAACTTTCCTATTTCAGCCTCCTGAGTAGCTAGAATTACAGGAATGCATCTCCACAGCTGATAGAGTTGTGTGATTCTTTTAAAAATAGGGCTGGGGGCCGGGGATTTAGCTCAGTGGTTTGGCCACCTGCTGCACAAGTGGAAGGACTTGAGTTCGATCCCCGGTACCAAAAAAAAAAAAATTAGGGGTGGGGATTTAGCTCAGTGGTGTCTTGCAAGTGCAAGGTCCTGAGTTTAATCCCTGGTACGGGGGAAGGGGGGAATATATATTATCTATAATATATTTATTAGTACCTATTAATTTTAAAAATAGGAGAAAGAGGCCTGGAGGATACCAACATGAACAAATGGAAATCATTGCAGAAGGATAAAGTTCGACAGTTTATGATATTCACACAATCTAGTGAAAGAACTGCAGTAAGTTGTCTTTCTCAAAATGACTGGAAGTTAGATGTTGCAACAGATAATTTTTTCCAAAATTCTGAACTTTATATATAAGAGAGTGTAAAAGGATCATTGGACAGGAAGATGTTAGAACAACCATACAATAGGTACAAAGATCCTCAAGATGAACATAAAGTTGGAATTGATGGTATACAGCAATCTGTGGTGACCTGGCCCTTGATCCAGCCAATGTTAGTGTTTTGATCAATGCATGGAAGTTCAGAGCAGTGACACAGTGAGTTCTCTGAGCTCCAGGAGTTTGTGGATGGCATGACAGAATTAGGATGTGACCCCATAGAAAAGCTAAAGGCCCAGATGCCCAAGACGAAACAAGAATTGAAACAACCAGGACAATTTAGGGATTTTTACCAGTTTTCTTTTAATTTTGTAAAGTATCAGGTCAAAAAGGATTAGATCTCGAAATGACCATTGCCTACTGGGTCTTCCTGCTTAATGGAAGATTTAAATTCTTAGACTTATGGAATAAATTTTTTTGAATAAATTTTTGTTGGAACATCATAGATGATCAATACCAAGAGATACTTGGAATCTTCTTTTAGTCTTCAGGACAATGTATGTAGATGACATGTCTACTTATGATGAAGAAGGAGCATGGCTTGTTCTCACTGATGACTTTGTGGAATTTTCATGACCTCAAATTTCTGGGACAAAAAATACAACAGTGTAGCACTAAAAGAACCTTCTAGAATGTAGGTAGTTGATACAATAAATACGCTGGAAAATTCCATGGTCAGTTTCTGCTGGCTGAACTGAACTAAAATTCAGGCCTCACTATTCAGACTGAGGGGTGAGACAAAACTTTAAGGCTACAATTTGGACCACATCATATTCCAGTCTTCTAATGATGGTTTAGGCTTGTCTTCTAGTCTGGGCTGCTCTAAACATTTATAATTCTAACATTGTGGATTTCATCTTAATATCTGTGGACCATCCTCGTTTATTCTCCCACAAGTCTTGGAAGCTTTATGGTGCCTATTTTGAGGTTTCCATTCTTGCATAAAGCACAATGCTGTCTTCATCAGAAAGTAGTTCGGCATAAGAATTAAATATGATGAAAATCACAAACAATTTGTAAAAATTTCTTAAATGTGGCCAGGGATTTAGCTCAATGGTTTCACTGCCTGCTGCACAAGTGCAAGGACCTGAGTTCAATCCCCAGTACCAAAAAAAAAATTTTCTTAAATGTATGCTTTGGGCTAGTTGCAAAGACTATACTGATAGCACTTCCAAAAAGTGTATGGGTTCTGGAATGGTTTTTGGTTGGGGGGGATTTTTTTCCCTGGCAAATCACATGTATTGTTGATGTAAGTAGGAGATCTGATGAAAGAAATGTCAAAACAACCTTTGTGAAAAAATTTAGGATAGGGCCAGGGATTTAGCTCAGTGGCTTTGCTGCCTGCCTTGCAATCACAAGGTCCCGAGTTCGATCTCTGATACCAAAAAAAAAAAATTTTAGGATAACATGGTGCCTACCTGAAAAAAGTATTGTGTTTTAGACTCTCAACTTCAAAAAGGTTCCACAGAATTAGTCTGCACTCACCTTACCAATGTTTATATGAAATGGTCCTACAGGGAGCTTTTATTTAGCAAATGTCTACGTAATGTTAGATTCCACTCTTGTCTACATTATGGACCAGATAATTGGACTTCATTATGCTATTATAGGCCTACTGAATAAATCAAACTATTTAATTTGTTTTGAATGTTTTGAATTGGTATACAATACAATATCCTAAATTTAGGTACAAAGGTTTATTTTTTGGTTTTGCTTTTTTCTTCCTTTTTGGTCATCACGCTATGGAACACAAATGAAATTCTCTTAATTTATAAAAGGATAGTGTGAATTACATTTTGGAAATGGTTGTGATGAGCCATGAAGTTCAATCTGTGTAATATAGGTACTGCTCTTTCAGTCAAGTAGTCTTTTTTTTTTTGTACCAGGGATCGAACTCAGGATCTCTCACTAGCCAGGCAGGTGCTGTACCACTGAGCTACATCCCCAGCCCAAGTAGTGCATTTTTTTTTTTTTTTTTGGTACCGGCGAGCGAACTCGAGTAGTGCATTTTTGATGACTTCTTATTTTGCTGAAATTGCTTTCACTAATCACTGTGGCTGCCGAATATTTACTTCAGGAGCAAAGATATTCAGACATATGCCAATGAAAAAATACCAATCTAGGGCTGGGGATTTAGCTCAGTGATTCCGGCACCTGCCACATAAGCTCAAGGTCCCAAGTTGGAGCCCCAGTACCAAAAAAACACACAAAACAATCTGGCCGGGTGTGGTGGTGCACACCTGTGGTCCCAGCACTCAGGAGGCTGAGGCAGGAGAATCGCTGTGAGTTTGAGGCCAGCCTGGGCTACATAGTGAGTTCAGGGCTAGCCTGAATTACAAAGGGAGACCCTGTCTCAAAAAACCAAAACCAAACAAACGAACAAACAAATCTGGCTTCTATTTTTATCAATTATTTAGTCTCTTTATTGTTTTTGTTTCACTCACATTAGCTCCATTTTCACATCAAAGTAGAATGCTTGTATGAAACCCCCCCAATTGTTTGTTTTTTCTTTTGGTTACAAGACCCATGAACAGGTTTCTTGCCTAAATTGCTCATTTTTGTTTACTTACTATCATGTGACAAAGAGTTAATTGGTTTCTTTTCTTTTTTCTTTTTTTTTGTACCGGGGATCTAACTCGGATCCCTGCCCTTTTGAGGCAGGCAGCAGAACCACTGAGCTAAATCCTGGGCCCAAAGTTCAACATTTTTTAACCTGCCTTACAGAAATGTTTAAGAAAGTAACTAGGGCCTGGGATTTAGCTCAGTGGTTCTGTTGCCTGCCTCGAAAGTGCAAAGTCCCGAGTTAGAACCCTGGTACAAAAAAAAAAATGTTGAACTTCAAGTTTTGAATGACGATGGTCTTTACTAGAAACAGATTTTCCCTGGTATATCCAGGTACTCTCTAGGGCCTAGTACTGATATTAATAAAGGAATGCACTTCAGAATACCAGTACATTTTATGCAGATGCAAAAATGATTTCAAGAAACAATGACTTATTAAAATCGCTTTCTATTTACATAATTTTGAAATTGATGAGCTAGTTTATTAATATTCCAGTCATAACTTTTAACTCAAGAATGTAATTTTTTTTGAAATAGGGTCTTGCTATGCAGTTCAGGCTGGCCTCAAACTTGCAGTGATCCTCCTGCCTCAGCCTCCTGAGTGCTGGGATTACAAGCATGTGCCACCATACCCGGCCACAAGAATGTAATTTTACCAAAAGAAAAATTTGAAAATTTCTATTCAGGTGATTGGAATTAGTTATTAAAATAAAAGAAAAAAGGAGAAAAACCTTGCTGTTTTTAGTGTTTTTTAATTTTTGTAAATATAAAGAGGAATTTCAATTATGAAAAAATTTAAAAAGATATAAATATATGTACTTTTGTTTCCTGTCTTGATTTTGAGTTACAATATTATTTTCAGGTTGGTTATTTCAAGTATGCTGTGTTTTGAAATGAGATCCCTCCCACCCCCCAATATAAATTATTTTCATAAAAATCTGGTATTGGTTGTGGCCTAGTGCCTTGGGTTTTACAGATTTTTCTTTCTTTTCTTTTGAGGCAGGGTCTCTCCCTTTGTAGTTCAGGATGGCCCTGAACTCACTATGTAGTCTAGGCTGGTCTTGAACTCACAGGGATCCTCCTGCCTCAGCCTCCTGAGTGCTGAGATTACAGGCATGGGCCACCACGCCCGCCTTTTTCACAGATTTTTCTTTTAAATGCAAGACTTTTCCAACAAAATAGTGTTTGTTATCAGTATGGTACTAAACATGTATAATTACTAAACATGTATAATTACTGTGTGATTATAAACAAAAATACATAAAGCTTTGAATATAATTATGTAGTATAAAAGTTAAGGTTGTTGCCCATGAACTAGCACAAACAATCAACAAGTGGGATCTCTTCTTATTAAAAAGCTTCTGCACAGGAAGGGAAACCACCAGCAGTGTGAAGAGACAACCCACAATGTTGGAAAAAAATCTTCACCTGCTGTTCCTCAGACAAAGGTCTACTATCTAGAATCGATAAAGAACTTAAAAAAATCAGACCTCCAAAATTTAAAGACCCAATCCAAAAATGGGCTTCTGAAATGAACAGATATTTCTGACAAAGAAGTAAAAATAGCAAATAAACATATGAAAAAATGTTCAACATCACTGGTCATTTGAGAGATGCAAATGAAAACAAAGCTGAGATTCCACCTCACCCCAGAAAGACTGGCTGCTATCATGAAATCAACCAATAACAAATGCTGGCAGGGCTGTGGGAAAAGAGGAACACTGCTCCACTGCTGGTGGGAGTGTAGACTGGTGCAACCACTGTGGAAATCAGTATGGAGATACCTCAAAGAACTAGGACTGGAAGTCCCATTTGACCCCACTATTCCCTTGCTGGATATCTTCCCCAAAGAATTAAAAGAATCATACCACAGTGATATATGTGTACCCATGTTCATAGCAGCATAATTTGTAATAGCTAAAACTTGGAAGCAGCCCAAATGCCCATCAACTGGAGACTGGATAAAGAAAATGTGGTTTTTTAATAAAATGGAGTACTACTCAGCCATAAAAAATGAGAAATTAGAGACATTTATAGCTAAATGGATGCACATTGAGGCAATACTCTTAAGTGAAAGAAACAGGACACACATGTGTAAATACCGAATAGTTTTTCTGGTGTGAGAAACTGAAAGTGTAAATAAGGGCTAAAAGGTATAATCAATAACGTAAAATAGGATGAAAAGGGGTAAAGGGGAAGGGGAAGTGGGAGGGGTAGGGGAAAGGAAAGAAGGGAATGGAATTACTATGAGAAAATGAAAAAATGGAAACAAAGTCTTCGTAAATAGGGAAGGATGGAGGGGTTGGAGGGCAGGGGAAGGGGGAAAAATAAGAACCAACAGAGATTACGTAAAGGTGTAAATTTCCAATGATGAATGTCATTATATTGTATACCTAAAATGTACCGATAAAATAATATTTAAAGGGCCGGGGATTTAGCTCAGTGGTTTCACTGCCTGCTGCACAAGCACAAGGACCCGAGTTCGATCCCTGGTACCAAAAAAATAAAAAATAAAAAAAAATAATATTTTTTAAAAAAGTTAAGGTTGTTCATTATGATGGCATCTTAGAATTAAACAAAGCTGTTATAAGGTCTGAAAAAAAAATTTAGTATATGTGCTGCTGAAGCAGGCACAGGAAAAAAATTTTAAATATTAGATTTCAATGTGAAATTTTCATACAAGTCTATTTTTGAACGTATCCATCTTCCCTGTTGCCCTCCCTTTCTCCCTCATCCCCTTTTATTTTCTTCTTGTTGCCTAATAATAATCTTCAAACTCCAGGTTTCCAGATGTGGTGAAGCATCTATAACCTATAATCCCTCTGCTTGGAAGGCTGAGGCAGGAGGACCATGACAAATTTGAGGCCAGCCTGGGTCACACAGTGAGCTCAAGGCAAGCCTAAACCACGCAGTGAGACCCTAACTCAGAACAACAACAACAACAACAACCACAAATCCACTCTTTTCTACTCTCATGTCATCTAATTTAGAGACCACATATTAGAGGGAACATTTGATACTTATCTTTTGGAGTCTGGCTTATTTTGCTTAACATAATATTATCTAGTTTATTTTCCCGAAAATGACATAATTTCATTCTTCTTTACAGCTCACAATACTCCATTGTGTATATATATACTATCCATTCTTGTGTTAATGGGCACCCAGGCTGATTCCACTATCCAGGCTTCTGTGAATTGGGGCCGCAATAAACATGAGTAAGTTGTGTAATTCTTTATAGGGCAGGCATCATAATAAGGACCCACGTTCTGGGCTCTGCTTCTAAGGTCTGAAAATTAACTCTTATCAGAGGTGATCAGGCCCTGACTACATGACTCACATTATTAAAATTACAAATTATGAAGCCAGACATGGTGGCGCACTCCTGTAATCCCAGCACTTGGGAGGCCGAGGCAGGAGGACTGCTGCAAGTTCAAGGCCAGCCTGGCTACATAATGAATTTAGGACTAGCCTGTAATATAAAGTAAGACTGTCTCAAAAACAACATCAGGCCCAGGGATTTAGCTCAGTGGTTCTGCCGCCTGCCTCGCAAACACAAGGTCCCGAGTTTGATCCCCGCTACCAAAAAAACCAAAAAAACAAAAACATAACATCAACAACAACAAAGATTGTAGTAAACCGTTTATTGCTATTATAAATTAATATAAAGTAATAAAGTACAGCAACTTGAATATACATGGTGATAGGCTTAGAACACTCACCACTGTAATCCCTTGTACACATTGGAAAATCACAAGCATATGCTGCTAATACTTGATTGTGAGAAATCATAGTGCAAGGGTTAAAACATTATCACGCCAAATGGTCCTTTCTCTGTTGATGGACTCAAGGGGAGTTAGGTCATAAGACAAAGGTGACTGAGTGATCTCAGACTCATAACACATTTCCAGGAATTGAAAATGTCAGGTTTTTCAGGCACCAAAAAGAGTAATAAAAGGTCAAAGTAGGACAGGTGAGAATTGCAACTACCTGAGAAGTATAAGTCTCACCTGCAGGGAGCAGTTGCTTCTCAGCTCCAGCTAATTTTTGCCTGTTCAATACAGTGTTGCTAGATCCTCCCATTTTTCAAGTGATCTTAGAAGGACGTAAGTGGTACACACCTGTAGTCCCAGCTACTATGGGAGGCTGAGGCGGGAGGGTCACAAATTTGAGCCAAGCTTGGGCATTTCAGAGATTTAGTGAGACTCTGCCTCCAAATTAAAAAAGGAACTAGTTGTAACTCAGTGCAAAAGTGCTGTTTTTAACACCTGCTGTTTTTCTACCATGAAATAGGTAAATAATATAGATAAATAAATATTATTATACCCTAAGAGTATGGTCTCAAGGTGCATCCATTTAGCTAGAAATGTCTCAAGCTTATCCTTCTTTATGGCAGAGTAGTACTCCATTGTATAACCCCCCCCCACATCTTTATCTATTCATCAGTTGATGGGCTGGCTGTTTCCAAGATTTACCAACTTAGGCAATTTAGGAACCTAGAGAAAACTTGTCTCAAAATTAAAAGAGAGAGAGAGAGAGAAAAATGTAGCTCAGTGAGAAGGTCCTGGGTTCAATCCCCGGTACCAGAAACCAAACCAAACCAAAAAAAACTCCTCTCCAGACTGATATGACATGTAAGCCGTCAGTGTGAGGTAGAGATACCGTGAGCAGTGAAAAGGAACAGACCCAAGCTCCTGAACTTCTCCATACTGAGGACTTGGGCCACTGAGATTGAGTGTTTGTTCTACATCCAGCGGCTCCGCTGCCCTTTTCTGGAGAAGCATTCATGTTGGCGCCATGTGAGTTTCCCTTAGGTTGTTGCTCTTTCTCTGCTTCCACTTTTTCTGAGTCACTTTCTCTTAGGTTACTGGTAGAAGTCAGACAATTGTCAAACCTGTGACTCTCAGGTGACTGTATATTGATGCTCTTATTAATCATGTTTTTATCTTGCAGCTCATTTTCCGAAGTGGGGGAAGGTTAATTTCTGAGTTCCTGGTCAGAATGCGTGGCAGACCTCAAGGACTGTTAGTAGTTTTCATCTACTTCCACCCAACTGCACCTGGCCCTGACTTTCTTTTCATGAACTCTAAATACAATCCCCGCCTGCACAGTTTAATGATAGAGCACCTTCTCCGCCTGGATTCCGGGGCAGGCAATGTCTTGTCTCTCCCTTGGAAGGCTTTGATTGTCCTGCCTCCATTTTTCAAAGAATTCCAGGCAGGGGCTTACTCAAGCCAAAGAAAGGAGCAGTCCTAATTCTCAAAGGCAGGAGCAGGTACGATCATGAAGTCCCTGCTAACTGCATGGCTAGAGTCGCGGCTCCATAGCAAGGGATATGTCCGTCCCCCTCAGTGGATGCCTGAACCCTCTGAAAAGTATATATATTGTTGTTGTTTTGAGACAGGGTCTCGCTATGTAGTTCAGGCTGAACTTGAACTCACTTTGTAGCCCAGGCTGTCCTCAAACTTGTGGTGATCCTCCTGTCTCAGCCTCCATGTGCTGGGATTACAGGTGTGTGCCATTGAGCTCAGCATTAATTTTTTTTTTTGGTACCAGGGACTGAGCTTGGGATCTTGCACTTGCGAGGCAGTCAGCAGAACCACTGAACTAAATCCTCGGCCCTCAGCCTGAATATTTAAAAAAAATTAATTTTATTGGTACATTTTAGATATACATAATGATCACATTCACCATAGGGAATTTGTACTTGCACATAATATATCTGGATTTTTTTTTCCCCCAATCCTCTAACCCCCTTTAACTCCTCTTCCCCTCCTTATTTACAAAAGCTTTGTTTCCATTTTTTCCTTCTATTCTTTTTTCTTTTCCCTTCCTTCCTTTCCCTCTCCCCCTCCCTTGTTCCCCTTCCCATTTGAACATTTTCTTCCCACTTCCCAATATTTATTATACATGTTGGTCCTTATTTACCCTTTCAGTTTCTCACACCAGAGAAACAATGCAGTATTTAAACGTGTGTGTACAATTTACTTCACTTAAGAGTATGGCTGGCAAGGATAAAGTTTACCTTATAAATTAGGCACAGTAAGAGATTATTAACAATAACTAATAAAATAGAACGATTATAACAACTTCAGGGATAGAGGCATATTTTCCTTCTTTTCTTTTTTTGCATTATGGGGACTGAACCCAGGCCCTTATGCATGCTAGACAAGTGCTCTACCACTGATCTACACCCCCAGCCCTGGAGGATTCATTCTTATCACAGATCTTTCCAACCTCAGCATACGATTTTTTTCATCCTTAGTTGAAAACTTTCACCTTTTTTTTTGGAGACAGGGTCTTGCTTTGTAGTTCAGGCTGACCTTGAACTCATGGCAATCCTCCTGCCTCAGCCTCCCGAGGGCTGGGATTACAGGTGTGCACCACCACGTCTGGCAAATTTTCACCTTTTTACTTGAGGAACACATTCGATCATTTCTTTTTGGCATATCAGAACTGCCAGCATCACTAATCCTGCACTTTGGAGCCATTATTATATAAAACAAGTATTACTTGAATATAAGCACTATGACAATAAGTCAGCCAGCTACTGCACATGTGGCTAGCATAGAAAGCATAAGATGGAATAAAGGATGATTTACAACACTTGAGGAGCAGAGCTAGAAGGCAACAGGTTTCATTATGCTATAGACAACGCTGTGCAATTTAAAAGATTGTAGAGATAGCTGAGTATGCTGGTCATCACGCCTGTGATCCCAGCACTTGGGAGGCTGAGGCAGGAGGATCACCAAGAGTTCGAGGCCAGCCTGGGCTACGTAGTAAAGGCCAGGTGAACTACACAGTGAGACCCTATCTCTAAAAAATGAAATAATAAAAAATAAAATAAAACTTATGGGTAATTTCTGGAATTTTTCATTTAATATTTTTGGATCATCGTTGACTCTGGATAACTGAAACCTCAGAAAATGAAACTGTGGATAAAGAGGGACAATAGCTATTCCTCAATATGGTTGGGATTTGGTTCCAGGAGCACCATGAATACCATAAGGTATGGATGCTCAAGTCCTTGTATAAAATGCTGTACCATTTGCATATAACCTACACATAACCTCCTGTGTACATACTTTAAGTCATCTCTAAATGACTTACAATACTTAATGCAATGTAAGTGGCATGGAAGTTGTTACTAAATATATTGTTTAGGGAGTAATTACAAGGAAAAATCTGTACTTATTCAATAGAGACATAAATTTTTTTTTCTGATTTTTGTTTTGTTTTGTTTTGTTTTTTGAGACAGGGAGTCACTATGCAGTTCAGGCTGCCCTTGGATTCCATATGTAGCCCAAGCTGGCCTGGAACTCACGGAAATCCTCCTGCCTCAGCCTCCCAAGTGCTGGGCTCACAGGTATGCACCACCACTCCTGGCTTCTGATTATTTTTTCACAATTGAATCTGATCATGAGGAACCTGTGGCTGGCAGGGCTGACTGTACTGGATGGCTGTTGAAACTTGCTCCAGTGTGGTCCCACAGATTCATGTCTTCTCTGAAGTGATTCTTGCATAAGCCCAGGTGATGTCCCACACTTAGATTCTAAGATAATGGATCTCAGTTCCCACTCACAGAAGAGCTACTGTTGCCTGGGACACCTGGCTGCACAACTAGTGGTGAAAGCCTTAATTCTCCAGTACTTGCTGTGCTAGATCCGGTCCTCTGCAGACCAACCCTCGCTGAACTTCGGTAAGCAGCCTGAAGCCCCTTTCTTCCTAGTGCATTCCCATGTGGACTTTGCTGCCAGTTGGCCCATTGCCTCCCAAGCTTCCTTCATTTTGGACTTTGGAGAATAGGGGACTATGATCCCCTTCCCTTTCTTCAGAGATCTCTGGGATGATGACGATGATGGCCATATTACATATTATGTGTTAGTTTCCAGTGACTGTTGTAGCAGATTACCACGCCAGTGGCTTAAAACAACAGCAGTCTATTCTCTCAGGGCTCTGGAGATCAGAAGTCCCAATTTCAGGTATTAATGAGGCCATCCTGCCATCAAACCCTCTAGGAGAGAATCTTTCCTTGCCTTTTCCAGTTTCTAGTGGTTCCCGGCGAGATTTCTTGGCTTGTGGATACAGGATACCAACTTGTGCTTCTATCTCCACATGGCTCTGTGTCTTTTTTTTGCTTCATTTTTACTGCTTAAAAAAAAATATGGTGCTATGGATGAACCCAGGGTCTCGTGGATGTGAGGCGTACACTATACACTATTAGTCCCCCCTTCCTTTTCTTTTTGTCATACTGGAGATTGATACTAACATATATCTCTAGCTCTCTTTTATTTTTATTTTGAGACAGGGTCTTGCTAAATTGCTAAATTGCCCAGGTTGGTCTTGAAGTTGTGATCCTCCTGCCTCAGCCTCCCAGAGTATAGGGATTACCGGTATGTGGTGCCATACTCGGCTTCTCTTCTATTTGTTATAAACACATATCATTGGATTTAGGACTCATTTATGTAATCTAGATAAGTTTATTTTGAGATTTAAAATTTTTTTTGGTACCAGGGATCGAACTCGGGACCTTGTGCTTGCGAGGCAGGCGCCGGAACCACTGAGCTAAATCCCCGGCCCGAGATTTTTAATTTTTAATGTTTATGTTTTGGTTTTCTGAGACAGGATCTCGCTATGTAGCTAAGGCTGGTCTCAAACTTGTGGTGATCCTCAGGCATTAGCTTCCTGGGTTCTGGGATTACAGGAAGGTAATCTTATCCTGAGCTTTTTAATGACATCCATAAAGACTTTTTCCCCAAATAAAATCACATTCATAAGTGCTGGTAATTAAAATGTAGACATATCTTTTGGGGGGCCCTATTCCACCAACTATATGTTATTTTATAGATGAAGCAATTTTGGCTGAGTTGTGGGATTTACCTAAGGCAAATTAGTTCTCTACCACAGAGGCCTGCCCACTTGAGAAGGACAGTGGATTTTGAAAAACTTCACACTCCATGGCCAGGTGTGTTCACACACCCTGCAATCCCAGCAGTTGAGAGGCTGAGGCAGGAGGATCACTGTGAGTTTGAGTCCAGCCTGGGCTGCATTGTGAGTTCAAAGCCAGCCTGAACTACATAGCAAGATCCTGTCTTAAAAATAAGTAAAATAAAATAAAATATCCTTATTAGACTCATCATAGGACATCAGTTCCTGCTTACCTTACATTTGTATAACTAAAGGAACCATGCAGGTCTGGAATTCCAGGTGAGCTTCTAGTTTCAGATAGGCATTACCAAGCATAATGATAAACATAAGTGAGAAGGCTGAGACGAAGGTAAAGTAATAGAAACTCTGGGTCCTAAAAGTCTGCATGAAAGATTTCAACTCTCTTATGAGGTGTTCTCCAGGAGGCTTCACCATACTTCAGCTCAGAGATGGCTCTGTGGTTTTGGAGTTGGCCTCGTAGGGATTCCTCACCAGCTTGGCACACCGGAAAATCATCACTATTAGGAAGAGAAATAGAAGAACAACAAAGACAATGGCAAAGCCTTTGTCCACATCAACACTGCTGGACAGGCTCGAATCTTCCATGGGGACAGGCACCTCTTTACTATTTTCCAGCTGCAGCTACTTCCTCAGGCGTGTCTTCAGATTTGTCATATTCCTAGGCAAAAGAAGAGAAAACAAGTTTATTGACGTGTGTGTTTCCTGATAGCACTGTGTGGAAACCAAAAAGGGGCCAAGGGTTGGAAAAAAAAATCATCAAGATTTATGTAAGAAGCATTTGTGAAACCAAGAAAGCTAATACAGATGACTAAAAAGATCTGTACATACATAAAAGCATAAATTATCCGAAGACTTCCTCCAGTGCAAAACACAAGGGCCATGGTTGTGATGAGAGGTCCATACATAAAGTTTTGGTCCCCAGGGTAGCAGTATTGGAGGTGCTGTGGCGGTGAGGCCTAGTGGGAGGTTCTTAGCTTGTGGGGGTCACATCCCTGAAAGGGATTATGGGTCTCCATCTCCTCTTTCTGTTTCCTGGCTTGAGCTGTGGGCACCCGTCTGATATGTGCCCTTGCCATGACGTGCTGCCTTTAAAAGAGGCCCAAGTGAACAGGACCACCCAGTCTGGACTTGGACTTCAGAACTGTGAGCCCCTCTCTTTTCTCCATCAATGCCGATGTCTGGTATTTCATTGTGTAGTGACCTAAAGCTGACTTGTACACTGAGTAAGTACATGTTACCCAGAAACCAGCTGGTGCTGCTTTGCCTTGCAAAATGCAGGTAAAACTATCTTGAACATCTCAATTCTGTGTGAAGTCCAAATCCCTCTCTAAGATTTCATCAAATTCCCAATTTTTTCCCCCTGATCGTTACATTTGACTGTGTTGTCATTCTCATAATGAAAAATCAGGTACATCCCAGAAGGGATTTCAGTTATTAAAATTTAGTTCATCACAACAATTCTGGAAAAGAATAAAGTAATAAGACATACTTTCCCACTTCAAGACTCATTACAAAGCTACAAAGATCAAAATAATATAATACTGGAGTAAAGCTACATCCTGCTTTTTAATTTTGAACAGGGTGTCACTAACTTGATGTTTCCCAGGGTGGGCTCAAATTTGTGATCCTTCTGCCTCAGCCTCTCAGAGTTGCTGGGATTACAAGCAGGCACCACCATGCCTGGCTCTGATCTTTATACATCCTGTGGTGGAGTGAGGAGTGGAGTTGGTAGAAATGTGCTTGACTACAGCTCCTCTTCATAAAATTTGGGAGAGTTCCGTCTCCAAAGGCTGCAGCTCTCACTGGAATAGAAGGGTGCTAACTGCCTCTCATCCTGACTCAGGGACTGGAACACAATTCTGGGGCAACAGGAAAAGCTGCATTAACATCCTTGATGCTGGGTTCTCATGGCCACTTCCTGGGCCCCTGTGCTGATGGACTGAACAGAGAGTGTAAAGTCCTGATAAAAGGGCACAGTTTGGGTTTTTTTCTTTGCTTTTCTTTTTTTTTTTTTAGACAGGGTCTCACACTATACTGGCCTTAAACTCACTATGCAGTCCAGGCTGGTCTTAAATTTGAGGTGATCCTTC
The DNA here is from genome assembly GCF_053883595.1 of Heterocephalus glaber. NCBI lineage: Eukaryota > Metazoa > Chordata > Mammalia > Rodentia > Bathyergidae > Heterocephalus > Heterocephalus glaber. The sequence goes on along the minus strand of NW_028258296.1, from coordinate 57,293,318 downwards.
TGCCTCAGCAGAAGAAGTACCTGTCTCGAAAGTGCAAGGTCCCGAGTTCAATCCCCGGTACCAAAAAACAAAACAAAAAAACTGAAAACAAACAAACAAAAAAAGAGTTTTCTCTCTGTTCTTATTGCATTTACTTATATTTAAGTATGTGGATTATTAGCATAGTTATCAACCAAAGCCACACAAGCTATATTCAGGAAAGTATCACTGCCTGCCAGGTGTGGTGGCGCACACCTGTAATCCCAGAACTCAGGAGGCTGAGGCAGGAGGATCACCGAGGAGAGTTCAAGGCCAGCTTGGGCTACATAGTGAGTTCAAGGCCAACCTGAACTACATAGGGAGAATCTGTCTCAAAAAACAAAAACAACATCAACAAAAATTTCCCATTTTGTTGGTTGTCCTCTTACTCTGTTGGTTCTTTTGCTACGAAGAAGCCCCCCCCCCATAACCTGGGATCGAACTCAGGACTTTGCTTTTGCAAGACAGGTGGCAGCACCACTGAGCTACATCCCTGGCCCCTCATGCAGAAGCTTTTTTTTTTTTGGTACCGGGGATCAATGCAGAAGCTTTTTAATTTGATACGATCCCATTTGTTGATTCTCGAAACTATTTCCTGTACAACCGGAGTTCTGTTTGGAGTTCTTGTCTATGTCCAAGCCTTCAAGAGTTTTACCTACTTTGTCTTCCATCAGGTTAAATGTTTCTGTTTTGAGAGTTTTTTTGGTACCGGGAATCGAACTCGGGACCTTGCGCTTGTGAGGCAGGTGGTGGAACCACTGAGCTAAATCCCCAGCTCTAAATGTTTCTGTTTTAACATT